>NC_083281.1:28209451-28510617 GCF_963506605.1 Zootoca vivipara | reverse complement strand
CATTCTAAGGCTTAGAAAATATCCCTTCCTGGGCAGCTTTGCCTGGTGCCCAAAACACCCTCCCCCAAGACTCCTAAACCCACTGCCCCTCCTTTCCCTTTACTTAACCACCTGGAGAAGAGAGGTCCTTCCCTCCCCCCCCTTCTTCTCCACCGCCCTGGAGCAGTGTGTCAGGGAGTCATAGAAGCCCTTGGGGTCTACTAGTAGCCAAGGGCTACTGCAATGACAATTGGCCTTATGAAAGCTGCACACCTCAAGGGTCACTGAACCTCTCTGTGTCAAGAGTGATGGGGGAATCAAAAAGGGAAGGGACAGGCCTTCCTTCTCCCCACATGCCATTGCCCCCCGTCACTTCTACCAGACTGGCATGATAAACTAAGTGAGGGTCAAGGGAGTGTGCAGCATGAGGGCATAAGTGCTTCAGAGGTGAGGAAGAGCCTTTTACATATTTATGCTTTGCATGTGGGCTGTAATACCACTGAGTGAGTGCAGTTTGTGTGTGAATGGTTGGTTGACTGATGGAGATAACGGTTACAGTGGTTGTGCAAATGGAGTGTGAGTGTGAGACTAGGCGAGTGGTTGTATGAATAGGGTGTTTTATGTTGGCTGGGATTCTACATTATGCTGTTTTGTAGCGCTCTCTGACCTTTTCATATTGCTTTTAGGGATATGGATACTGTGTTTTAGATGTACATCATTTGACATTGTTTTTATTGGATTTGTGTGTGTGTGTGTGTGTGTGTCTGTCTGTCATAAACCACTTTGAGATCTCCAGGTACTAAGTGCTCTACAAATGGAAAGAAAAGAATAGCAATAATAATTATATAGTAGTAATATAGTTCAGGGTCTTATATGAGCCTGAATGCCAAGAACCTAGCTAGCATCCTTCTCCAGTCATGCATCCAACATCCCTAGGGTGAAAGATGGTCCTTTCCAACAGTACCTCAACAATGCCATGGCTGATGGTCCCGTAGGGCTTCCGGCGAACCATCAGGAGGCTGATGATGATCACCATGGCAACAGCAACTGCCACTACAAGGAGGCCAATCAGGGCACCCCTGTTGATGGTTACCAAGGTGTCCGGTTCCTGTGGAAGAAGAGATCCAATGATATCATAAGCATGATGAGTTCCACTTCATTTCTTCCAAAGCTGATTGCTCACAATACAAAAGGAGGGAAGTCTTGTTCCTACACCACCAAAGAGGGGTGAGATGAAAAGAGTTCCTAAACACGGTGCCTCTTCTTTCAAAACCAGCATTCTAGTGGCTCAGGAGTGTATGTTGCCGCTGAGGCCATTATAAAAATGCATTTATTTACTTTTACAAAAAGATTAAGGGGAGTTGAGAAAATGTCCCACACCTCAGCAGTATCATAGGAAGGCTTCCGGTGATGCAATCACCTTCCACGTGACACTCAAACAACCAACAATATATCATAGTTGGTTGGGAAAATCTTTGACATCTTCTCCCCCAGTGACGAAATTCTGGAGGGGAAACAAACGCTGAGTGGTGGGGGATGCAACATTTCTATAACAGAAGATGTCTAGATCCCATGGAAGAAATAAAGAAAACAGCTGTGTGTTTATTGCTATAGTATGAAATTGTCCAGACATGGCCCACATTGCCTTCTGGCTGATCTAGTAAAAAAAAAGGTGATCTGTAGCTGGAAGTGGCAATAAAGTGATGCACATGGGAGATGTTATATAAAAACATTTCTATTTGGGATGAAGACCAAGTCGGTTTGAATTGCTCTGCTGTTAATCTGATAGCTATACGCTGGCAGCCTTGTGGGACATCTTTGGAAGGTGCCAAAAAGTAAACCCTACACAGATCCCAAGTGGAGTCCCTAAGATGGTTGGATGGTGCCTTGTACCACCTCCTTCCAGCAGTTCCTGCAGCCAAGCTGGTGCCAAATGTATTGCTCTGCTTTCCTTTGGACCCTATCAGCAAAGCAGAAAGGGGGCTCCTGTTGTCTGGGCAGCCCAGGACCTCCATACACACTGCCCAGGCTTGCACCCCGGGGAGGTCACTTTGTTGCTGCTATCACAGTAAAAACAATACAGGAGGCTCCAGTTATAAGCTACCGGTCTCTGCAACCACAGCAGGTGCTGTGATTCTCCAGCGGTTTGACTTCACCCTCAGAGGCACACTCCATTGTCTTGTGAGACAGAAAGATGTCAACAACAACTCTGGCTGCATCCGGACATAGAACATGGTTTGTCATAATCGGAATGAGCTGTGGTGAGCCTTGGGCTTGTATGCGTCCTTTGGTGAAACTGACGAGAAGTTGGGAAGCTCTTACTTAAAATAAATAAATAACCGGTTTGCCATTTTACCTGAACCCAGCAAACTGAAGTTAATCTTCTTTGAAATTAATTTTTAACAGCAGTTAATCTTAACTATGCTTTGTTTTAAACAAGCCAACTTCCAAACATAGGTTACAGAGCTAGCTTGTTTCAACAAGCTGTTAAGGTTAACCACAGTTTAGATTTTGGACATAATGCTAAACTGTGGTTAATCCAAAATGGATGTGGAAGCTTCCAACTATGAAACTCCTTGCAACTATGTTGGAGGAGGAGAGGGAAAGAGGGAGGATGCACGATGAAGGCAAGCCATAACTTGTTCCTGTCATGATAAATAATCGTTTGTGATGTCCGAATGCAGCCTTTAAATGCTTAGCACCAGGAAAGTTAAACATCTTCCTCCCATATGAGCTCATTAAGATCTTCTGAGAGCACCTCCTTTGAATCTTGCCAACATGCAAACTGTTTGCTAGGACATAAGAGAGAGCCTTCTCGGTAACTGCGCCCAGCCTTCCTCTTCTGAGGAAGACTGCCTTGACTCTTTCCCGATGACACTTCAATGGCCCACCAAGACCCTGCTCTCTCTCTCTGGCAAGCCGTCCTGCTGATGTTTTAAACTCTATTTTTGATTTTTTAGTTTTCATGTGCTATCTTCTGGTTTTATGTTGTGCATTACAGTACTTATTTAACGCCTCTCGTAAGCTGCCTTAGGCATTTCAATGGAAAAAGCTGGATAGAACTATTACAGGCTCAGCAAGCCTATTCTCCTCCACCACCCAGTTAGCTTTTCTTCTTCTCAACTTGCATAACATTCCACCGGTTGCAGAATTTGGCTCTGCAGGCCTCTCTTTGTGGCCCTCTCTGTAGGCCAAATTCTTTCTCCAAGACATTAGCCTCACCAGCCACACTCTGTACCCTTGAGTGCCTTTGCCCGGTTGGAACTGTTAGGAGTTGTCCTAGTCACGTGTAGGATCCTGGCAGAGACACATGCCTGACTGGCATGTTTTCTCCCGTCTGGTCGATCGTTCAGGAGCTTTGAAAGCTTTCTTCTGCCCGAACATCACAGCGACTGATGCCAGCAGACATCAGCACACTCAGGGATCTGCAGAGTGTTCGCAGTTTGCGTAACAGACCTCAGCAACTCAGCATTTGGCTAATCTACTTTATTTACATATAAACACACATGGAGCACTGCAACATGGCTCCCTCTCTCTCTAGCATCAGACAGCAAAAAGAAAGAACAAAGGACAATAACCCCATTTCACGGAATACAGTAACACAAACATCCTGTCTCCGTCACTTCCCACTCTATGGAAAGAAAACATACACCGTCATGTGATAGACAACAATCCCATGACTGCAGATGCGGGGAATGAATCTTCAACAGGAACATGCCCTTTTAATTTACACATGTATATACCACTGCAGGCCAGTTTGAGTAAAAAGAAATGACTGCTTTATTTTTGGTGGGCCCTACTACCACACCAATAGAGGACCTTAATTCCTGCACTAAAAAGTATCACTTTCTGATGCTACTCTAATATTTCTTCTCTATTTCAGCAAAACTGAAAGCAAAACATTACCTAAGTCCTGCAAGTTCACAGGTTCTTGAAAGCTCGCCCCCCCCAAATAATTTTAATTCCCAACTTAAATGCTTTTGCATACCTAGGCAGACCGCCTAGTATGTAGAAATCAACACCTTATATTTTGGGTAATTCTGTTTCACTTCTAAGATGACATTAAGCTCAGCTGGTTGAGGGTTTATTACAGGGAGCAATAATATAGGCACAATCTTAGAAGAACTAGTGTTGGTTGCTCCTCTCTTCTAAGATTATTATTATTGTACAATTATAAGATTATTGTATAATCTAGCCCGCATTGCAACCATCAGTGCAGATTTCCTTGTGTTTCCTTTCAACTAGATCTGCCATTTTTTGTGCATGTACGTCAGCAAATGATCTGGAGTGCTCCGATATCTTCTTTTGGAGCGACCTGTTGTGTTTTCATTGGATGCAACAGAACTTGCACACCATTCTCTTGAAATTGAAGCACCTTGTGTTTCTGGTGGATCCTAGATGCTCAGCTTTGAAGCATACTACAAACCCCTCTTTCATGCCAATTGGGTGTCTCTAGGACCCTGGAGACAGGGACCCTGCTAAAGAAATACTAATGGGCTTTTTCACCTCTCACAACTCCAGAGTACTACACCACTGGTGGCAAATGTCAGTTTTCTGCCATGAAATGTGTAGAAAGGCACCAATCATGATGAAGCCAATGGCAAGCCACCTACTGACTTGGTTCTGACCTGTTAAAAAGTGAGAGTAGGGGCTTTGTTCACAGGGCTGTTGTGCGGATAAAGACTGGGATGGAATTTGCACTCACAAAAGGCATTACTTATTAAGAAGAAAAGGATTAGGTAAAGATTACATCAACTGTTGCAAAGTTCCACAGCGCTCAGTGTAAGCTTTTGATCCCAGCAGCATTCGTCAGGCATTCAGAGCAGAAATAAAATGGGATTTGTTCTCCCGCCCAAGGCCATTTTCACAAATGATTCTTAAGTCAATGTTTCCAGTTCCTGCATCTGTAATTCAGATGTAAAAGCTACATGGGGCCGGAATGAACACTTTTTCAGTTTGCAAAATGGTGCTTCTACTTTCTATGCCATTTTGCCATGTGGAGATGGTTGGTTATTTCTATATTATTATTATTATTATTATTATTATTGTTGTTGTTGTTGTTGTTGAAAAAGAAGAGACAAAAACTCAACTTTAGCATCCTTTGTCAAGGCACCTTAACTGATTGCCATCACCTGGTTTTGCAGAATACAAAGGACGTCTGTGGCCAAGCAAACTGGATGACAGTTCCCAGTTTTGCCCTTACCGGAAAGCCAACACTTCCATCTCCAATTTCCCCCCTAAGAAAACTCCTTTAATGCCCACAAACAAAAGAAATGTAGCAGAAGTGACCTTTCCTTCAAGCGCAATTTGAAAAAAATCCATAAACCAGGAAGCAAAAAGCGACACAAAGCAGAGGGTGACCTCAGTCACAGAACACAAAACAAAACACCCAACTCCCTTAAGATAAAGTTCTCTTTGGTTTGGGATTCTGCAGAGAAGCAAACCGGATCACCCTGCTTCCTGCAGAGTAATCTGATGCCAGTGATCCTTTTGGAAAAGAGCTGAACTAACAACCAGCCACAACAGAGAAAGCAGAGGCCAAGGTGTAGCTGGAGGTTTATATTACAACAGATGTACACGGGGCACAGAGTCAACTGACTCTAACGGGGATTTGGAATTCGGCATATAACCAAGAGCATCGTAAAGACGTTAAAAGACAAAATATGCATAAGGTTTCGATGAGTCAATACCACTTACAATCACAGAGTCAGAAAGGACCTCAAAAGATCCTCTAGTTAACCCTCCACCAATGTAGGAAAGCCACTTGTACAGCATCCCTGATAGGTGGCCATCCTTGCCAATCAATCCCTCCTTTTTGTCCCTAATGAGAATACTTGCTTAAGGAACTCTGAAGCCTTCCCTTCCTTATTTCCTCATGTGCCGCAGGTCTAAAGCCCTGACTCAAAGTCAGACCCTGAGCCTGCTCATAAATGGCGAGCAATTATTAAAAGTTATTCGGGCTTAGCAGTGTGGCAGGGGGTGTTTAAGCTTTAGTCTCTTTAAAACGGATGGTTCCATTGACTTCTATGGCACAAAATCATGCGGCTGCATATAGGAAAGACCACGGATATGGGGCATGTTTCTGCCTCTTCTCAACTTCAGAATCATCAGTGCCTGGAGTGATCTTATTGAACACAGTCTTCCATATTGCAGCCCATTCCGCCAGCCTGCATCAATGGGTGAGATACGAAGCAAGGCTCATTCCATCAGCTGGTCATTATAAGAACTATTTGAAATTTGGTGCCCGAGTTATTCCTCTTCCCTCCCTGTCCCTTTCCCCTTGTGTGTCATGTTTGTCAGTAATAATAATACTCCACCCCTCTGACTGGGTTTCCCCAGCCACTCTGGGCGGCTTACAGCATATATAAAAACATAAGAAAACATCAAACATTAAAAAAAACTCCCGATACAGGGCTGCCTTCAGATGTCTTCTAAAAGTTGTGCAGTCCCTTGACATCTGAAGGGAGGCGGTTCCACAGGGAGGGTGCCACTACCAAAAAGGCCCTCTGTTAGATTGTAAGCCTGAAGGTAGGGACTGTCTTGTTTCAAATGATTGCATGAAAGCCACTCCGGGCTGAAGAGCAGGACACAAATGCTTTAAAGAAATAAAATTCTCCCCTGTGGGGGACACTGTCCTTTGGCTTGTTTTAACTAATCATATTTAAGATTAACCACAGTCTAGTCTGGGTTCAGACAACATGCTAATACTGCAGTTAATCTAGAACAGAAGCAAAAGCTTCTGAATTCCTCCTCATGGCCACACCAAGGGGAAGGGACTCTCCTCAGTTCACCCTCAAATTGCTAATCTATGGTTTAGTGCTTTGCCCAAAATCAGTTCATTAAGACGTTTCCCAGCCTGCTCCCATTCTGCTTTGGATTCTACAGCTTGAACAGAATGCGGCAAAGACAGAAGCCAGAGAATGGCTTTTGTACACAGGACAACAACAACAACAACAACATCATAGGAGATACTCAGAAAAGTGCATCAAGCCGCAACACGCTAGGAAATGAATATTGGCTAGAAGGAGCAGACACAATTTCTGTATCCCAAAAAGTTGGAACAAACAAATAAGGTCATTCCGTGTACATACACATTTGTGCAGAAAGAAAGAAAAAATATATGAATGGTCGCCACACAAAATAGGGGTAGGGGTGTGGGGAAGAAATTTGATTGTTTGCTTTTACCACATTTTCTGAAACAATATTCAGACTAAAGCACAGCCATCTTTTGAAATTCACACTTCGCCAAATTTTGCAACGAAGCAGTCTAGCCAAGTAAAGCTAATATATGTATGAAATTAAATATATGCCACCCTTAAGTTAAGTTCTTTATGTTTCTGCAGTAATTTGCAATTTCTTTCTTTTTTTTGTAAAAACCACAACAACACCTTTTAAAAATCTGTCAGCATTTTAGTGCAAATTTCTCCTATATAGATCTTTGCAAAACAGTTTCCCAATATGTAATGCATTTGTATGTTGTATTCATGAACGTATTTATTTTAGGCACAGTTTCTCCATATATATGCAAAGTTTGTGCCTGTTTGTTGGAGAAATGCATTGCGAAATTCAGGGATGTGTGAATTTTGAAGAACAGCTGTGTTTTGCTTGGCATATTGGTTCAAGAAGTGTGAAATAGGTAGCTGCTCATTAAAATGAAACAAAATTGAATTTCTCCCCTTTCCTACTATTAACAAGGATGAAATAATCATTACAAGAGGGAGATGTTTCTTTCTTTCTTTTTTTCTCTCCAAAAGAGCAATTCCTAAGACATCCCACTTGGAAATTTTGCCGAGGTACATTTTTAAGCCTTTCTGAATAAAGATCCAATATTTTTCCTTCTTTTTTGTATTATAAGTTTAATTTTGTATAATTTGGATTTTTTTGGTGTATTTTGTGTGATATGTTGATTTATGTTGATTTTATGTTTAATAAGAAATAGATATTAATAAATAAAATAAAATAAAATGAATAAAGATCCAAGAGCACTGACTTGAATAACGTCGAGAAAATGTCCTTTTCTAAAAGTGGAGATTCAGCCCAAATGAAGGGAAATGAAGGAGCTGAAATTCTATCAGCTGAAACATAATAAAATGCCTAATAAGGTAGGAGAAGGGGGGGGAGGAACAGAGGAAGAAAAAGGAAGAATGAGAAGCATCTAGATAGAAACATAAAAGCCCAAGGAGAAGAATTTTAAAAGGGTTACATTAGAAGCAGGAAGCCTGCCAGGGAGAATTGCTTGGGTCATTAGACCATCAAGATGTAAAAAAAGCACTTAAGGAAGACAGAAATATTGCAGAGAAGTTAAATGAGTGCTTTGCATCTGTCTTAGACAAAGACAAGGTTGGTGAGATACACCCAAGCTGTTCCCCATGAAGGCAATAAATCTGAAGAAATGACAGAAAGTGAATCGTCTTTGGAGGACATTTTAGAGCAAACGGATAGATTAAACTCATAAATCACCAGGAGCAGATGGAATTCTCCCAAGAGTTCTGAAAGGAACTAAAGTTAAAAGCAAAAGAAAAGAAAAGGGGGGGGGAGAAAGGGAGTAACTTTAGAACCCGGATCCAACAAGGGCAACCCGTGCTTCGAAGCCCAGATTTTGAGAGACGTTTGCCTTGCTGAATGCTGACCACATGTGCAGAAATGGGCATGGCCAAAGCCCATGGATCCAGCGCTATTCCCATTTGCTGAACATGGGATGCGATGCCACGCACACCTGCTTAACAGATGCTTGGCGCTGCCAGCTTCGACAGCATCCAGTGCCATTTTGGGGAGGTGGTGGGGATGGAGGAACTGCGTCTAAGCACCCCTTTCCCATCCACCCAGAGGTGATTGATTGTGCCAAAGCTGACGGTGCCAAACATCTGCTGGGAAATTTGTCCATGCACTCGGCTGCTTTGCGTTGGAGCATCAGGGCTTTAGTAGGGAGCTACAGAAATGCTACTAGTTTCTTTTTTAACAACAGCAGCAACAACAACAACTGGGTGCGATGCTGTAAGCCTTAGGGTCAAAGGTAGCCAGTGTGGTGCTCCACCAGATGTTGCGGGATTCCATCTCAAATCATCCCTGACCATTGGCCATGCTTGCTGGGGCACATAAAAATTGGAGCAACATTCCTGCATTACAGGGAGTTAGATGAGATGACCATTGTTCAAGTCCTATCCTCCAGAACAAGAGAAAACAAGCTTGCTCCATCTTCCATCTGACAGCCCTTGGGGTATTTGAAGATGGGTATCCTAGCTCCTCTCAGTCTCTTCTTTTTCAGGCTAAACATACCCAGCTCCTTCAACCGCCCCTCATAAGTCTTGGTTTCCAGACCCTTAATCATCTTTGATGCCCTCCTCTGAACATGTTCCAGCTTGTCAACATCCTCCTCAAACTGTGGTGCCCAGAATTGGACACAGTACTCCAGGTGTGGTCTGACCAAGATTCCTCTGTGAAGCCCTAGAGAACTGATGCTAATCCATTTGTGGCTACATTCCAAGTGGAGCTAAGGTTGTTGCACCAATGTCTTGACTCGCTGCAACGCCTCTCCTTATGTCCCAAGCCTCAGGCAGAGGCTTCACCACCTGAAGGTGCCAGGGATGGAACTGGGGCCTCCTGCCTGCAGAGGACTTGCTCTGCCCGCCACTAACTCAGGGAGCAGTCTCCATGTCACTGCATCTCAACCCTGCCACCACACTACTACTTCCATGTGTGGTCTGGGCCTAGCATGCTGAAAACTCGGGAGTGATTCCAGGAAGCTCATTCATGAATTTAAGGGAGGGAGAATTACCTTCAGAAGCGTATTTTTACTTGCTGCATACATTCTCCCACACCTACGCATGATCACATGACAGAATAGCTTTGAACCACTGCAAAGACGAGAGAGAGAGAGAGAGAGAGAGAGAGGGGGGGGGGCAGGCAGGCAAGCCTCAACACCCAGTTTTTAAAAAATAAATAGGGAGATAAATGACAGCCACTTCACCCAGCTCTCAGGGTCAAACTAGATGTCTCTCCCCAGCTACTTTTTGTTGTTGTTGAAAAAGCTTGCATGCTCGGTGACAGGTGTTTCTTCTAGTTCAGGCCTTAGTCTGTGATGTGGGGTGGGGAGATAGATGAGTCTGGATGGATGAATACAGGGTACAGAATGCACATAAGGGAGGGTGTGGGGTTGGATGCACACCTGACCAGGTGGGATGGCGAGGTGCAGTTGTTTCTGGCTGGCTCCAAAGCCACTTACCAGCTCATCACGTTGGATCTCTTGGGACTTGTACACCATGCCTTTGACATCTGAGGCAGACACATTGACCTGTGGTGAGAGGAGAGGAGGAGATACTTAGATTTTGGAAGGGCTAAGGGAGAAAAAAGAGACTTCAAAGCAGTGTTTCCCCTCTCCTTGGCACCAAATCCCTCCAGCAACATAGGTCAGCTGTCATCTAGCGTAAATAGAATCATAGAGTTGGAAGAGACCACGAGGGCCATCCAGTCCAACCCCCTGCCAAGCAGGAAACACCATCAAAGCATTCCTGACATATGGCTGTCAAGCCTCCACTTAAAGACCTCCAAAGAAGGAGACTCCACCACACTCCTTGGGAGCAAATTCCACTGCCGAACAGCTCTTACTGTCAGAAAGTTCTTCCTAATGTTTAGGTGGAATCTTCTTTCTTGTAGTTTGAAATGCGGTGTAGCCCATCCACAAAACCACAGGACGTCAACATCCCCATGGGGAACTATTTGTTTTCAGAACCTCATGACCTAAAATTCTCCCTCCATTTGGAAAGCCGACACACCAGAGAGTTTGGTAGGCCCCCAAGGCTTGTTATCCCCAGAAGTTGCAAGATGCTTAAGCCCATTTTTGATTTTGAAAGCAACCAGCCACACTTACTCACACAGCTAATAAAACTAAGAAGATAAAATGATAGCGAGAGAGTTGTGGGGCCTAGACAGGGTGTCAGGCTAGGACTGAGGAGACTCAAGCTCAAAACCCCATTCAACTCACTGGTTGACCTTGAGCCAAAAAGTATGTCTCTCAGGCTGTGTACACACTATACCTTTAAAGCAAATTCAAGCACGCTTTCCCTCAAAGAATTCTGGGCACTGTAGTTGACTCTTCACAGAGTTATAATGATCCACAACCCTTAAGAAACTGCAGTACCCAGAATTCTTGGGTGGGTGGGATGTGCTTTAAAGATGGAGCGGGTCTCAGAATATCTCACAGGGTTATTGTGGGGCTGATATGGGAGTTGTGGTAGGGGAATCATGCCCATCACCTTGAGCTGCTTGGCGTACAGGAAGGCTGTAAATATTAATAAAAACAATGAATGCTAAATAAACATCCAGCTTACCTTGCGCTCATATTCGTACAGCAAGGCCTTGTCACTGGTTGGATAGTCATATTCTGCCAGCCCTGAAGCTGTGGGACAGAGGAACAGAGGTCTCAAGTCATTAAGCGCCTCAGGTATCACCATTTACTCTGGCACCGAGTTATTTTGGACAACAAATGACCCAAAACTCTTCTCCCCCCACACCACCAAAACTTACAAGGAGGTGGTGTTGTTTATGGGAGTGGGGCACTCACCTTTCTTGTCCGCTTGTTCAGAATCTGCCCGTTCCCCACAGAGCAGCAGGAGGAGAGATTAAGCATAGCATAAAGAAAGAAAAGAACAGAAAAAGGAAAAAGAAGAAGACAAGTTTGAGGCCAAGGGTGTTGAGATAGCAGAAGGCAAAGCTAGCAAGTAGGGCAACTGGTTTTCAAGCTGTGTTTGAAGGAGCACTGCGGATTCACTGAACATGGTATCATTAGTGGTTGGGTTAGGGGCAGGCGCTAACCTATCTGTTTTGGTTTCCCTCAATTCCCCATTTTTCAAATCTTAAATTCAGCTCTGCACCTTTCCATATCAATTTGCAAATCTCTTTTTAAAAGGTCCTCAGGAAAATTCGCCAGCATTTTGTTGCAGATTTCTCCTCACAGATTTTTGTATGCGATGTTTGTAACATACACATTAAAGCAAAGTGGTTTCTTTTTTTAAACAATGCATTTTTGTATGTTATTTTCTTTAAAATGTGCACTTTTTTGCACACTTTACCCTAGTATGTGAATTTTTGTACACATTACTCGGCTGGAGAACTGCACTACAAAATTCAGAAACTTTCACATGTGAAAGGATGTCTGCGTTTCAGTCTGCATATTGTTTCAGGAAGTGTGAATTAGATAAGTTTGCCTACCTCACCCCTAATCTGGGGGTCCCCTCAAAGAGAAGACCAGCAATGGCAGAAAAGCTTCCCTGAAAGATGCTTTGGTTATCACTTCCTCTCTTGTAGGAGAGCATTGGGTGAGTTCTGAGTGTGTGGTCTATTGCACCCATGGCAATAGCAAGAAGATGTTCCAGAACCTTCTATACTGAACAAGAGTTCCACAACTGATATTTAAGGGGCTCTTCCTTAGGCAAACACATCAGTGGAAGAAAGAATTCCTTCTACAGGCAAAAAATGTTTGAAAGCCATTGAAACAAGGCATGCCAGAAAAAGAAAGTTAAGAACATAAAAGGAGTGCTGCTGGATTAGACCAAAGGCCCATCTAGTCCAGCATACAGGAAGCCCAGATGCAGGACACAGGTTCAAGAGACCTCTCCCACTCGTGATCTCCAGAGACCGGTGTTCAGAGGCATATTGGAGGTAGTACCCAGGCATCATAGCTAGCTGACATTGATAGCTTCATTCCCCATGAATTTGTCTAACCTCCATGGGAAGCTGCCCAAGTTTGGTGGCCATCGCTATACCTTGTGGTGATGAATGATGCAGTTGAACTATGTGCTGGGAGAAGTAGTTTGTCAGTCCTGACAACATTTTATTATTACTGCTACTGCCATTATTACTATTATTATTAATAAAATGTATATCCCACCCTTCCTCCTGAAGGAGCCCTGGGCAGCAAATGCACAAAATATAAAACAATTAGAACTTACAAAAACCATTCTAATAAAGATGCAGACCAGGAAATATGACTACTTAAAAGCTAGTTGAACCAGGAAGGACTTTGTTTAGATTTGTTGAGACTCCAAGTTGCAGTGAGCAAGAAAATCTCTGTCCACTTTCTGCACACCAGAGAACAAGGACATGCCAAGCAGGTGCCCGGCCACTGCCCCCTCCCCATCACGAGGTATCATCATTTAGACACCATCTGAAGAAAGTAAAAACTGCAGTTGGTGGCAAGCAGGGAGACAAAAACAAATATGGGGAAGGTTCACTCTCCCAACAGCTTATGTGTCTCCTCACATTCGTGGACCCATGAATGGGGACAAGAAAGTGAAAGGGGACACGGCTCGTGGTTCCTTGCAGGATACATGCAGCAGAACTGGAGACGTGGTTCTGATGCGACACTCCCCGCTGGACACAGAACTATTGTCACAATGACTTCACTGCCTCCACCCCCCCAAGTGGCTAGGGCCATAAATGTGGACGCCATGCCAATGACCGAGAGCATGAGGGTGCCTGGGACAGGGTAAGGAAGCCTCAGCCTAGCAATTTGCTCTTCTGCACATTCCGATTGGCCCCTTCTACGTGCAGGTAGCCTCAAGGCACCGTCAGTGCATAATGCAATGATGAATAGGTAGCAGCAGGAGTTCCTGGCAATGCTGGCTGTCCCTGTTGCTCTGTTCGCTTTCATTCCTACAGCTGTTGTTGCACGCTGTCGACTTTGCCTCTTTGGAGCACCATTCACATGACGGAGGTGACCGTTCTGGTGTAGCAGCCATCCAGCATAAGAAGATCACTGCATCAGTCTGCTCTTCCAGAGCTACCCTCTTTTATCTTAGTTCATTCATAGGCTGCTGTTTTCCTCTAGGGAAATGTGCAGTTTCCTCCACCTAACTCTGCATACCAGAGGAGATGGCATCGTTGCTGTTGTGCTACAGAATCTCTTATTAATCTAGGATGAAGCGAGAGGCAAGTTGCACACCCCAGAGAGCATTATTATTTTTACCATTCATGCTTTGAACTCATAGGAGCAAACTGAACGGTTGACACGAACCAAAGGGTTATTATAAGATTATAGCCAAAGGAGTGCTCCTGGGGGGTCTGACCTCCTCTAAAGATATCCCCTTCCCTAGAACGTTCTGCTTTCATTAGACAGAAGTCAGACCTTTTGCTTGTGGAGACAGAACAACAAAAAAAGCACGTAGGTACCGTATTTTACCTAATCGCTCATGAGCAGCAGTGCAACCAAACAACTCTAACCCCATTAGGCAATCTCTGTTTTAAAAGCTGGTGGGCTGTATCGCTGCTTTGTGAGAAACTGAGTAAAATATCCCCTGTACGCGGCTGGGTTTTGGCTCCCCCCAACAAATTCCCCTTAGACCACAAAATTTCTGCCTGCAATATATCTTAGGTTATCACCACAGGATAACTGATGTTAAACAGGTCCAGATCATACTGCTGCTAGCAATGGCGAGGGGAGGGAGGTGAGAAATCCAGTTCAGTTTGCATTGGAAGAGAGACTATCTGCACCAGGCTTTTGCAAAACAACAGCTATCTTTCAAAATCTGCACACCCCCAAAATGTGTAAATTAGGAGAAATTGTACATAAAATGCATCTGTTACTGCAAAATAACACACAAAACATGCAAAGACGATGGAGCGTGGGACTCTTAATCTCAGGGTCGTGGGTTTGAGCCCCACCTTGGGCAAAAGATTCCTGCATTGCAGGGGGTTGGATCAGTTGACCCTCAAGGTCCCTTCCGACTCTACAATTCTATGATGGGGAAAATCACTTGCAAAAATGGGTATATTAGCAGAAGTGCACACTAATATGTTGATGCATTTTCATGAGGAGTTAAAAAAGATTCACAAACTGATGCAAAAATTTAATAAACTTAATTTAAGATGGGAAAAATTAGTAGCAGAGAGAAACTGAAACGGACAGATTTTCACATCCTTTGTGGTTGCCCAAGCAGAAAGGGCTTCAGTTAAATAAGTCTCTTCCTGAAACCTAGGGCCTTCCAATGAGGCTTGCAGATTGCAGAAGACAGGCACAGAGAATTGCCTTTTGCCAGGCCTGCTGTTTCCTCATCTAGTCCTGCACAAAGGAAGTTACCTTACACGAAGCCAGACCACTGGTCCATCTAGATCAGTACTGTCCACACTGACTGGCAGGGCTCTTCAGGATTTCACAGAAGAGTCTGTCCCAGCCCTGCCTGGAGATGCTGGGGATTGAACCTGGGAGCTTCTGCAAGGCAAGGCAGATTCTCTACCACTGAGCCAATGGGGCCCTTCCTCAAATGGAAGAGTACTGACAATGGCCCTCCAAAGTCTCAAGCAAAGGGTCTTCCCCATCACCAGCCACTTGGGTGCTTTTTATTGGAGATGCCATGGGCTGAACAGGTGGGCATCTGCAAAAGCGGCCAACAGAATTCTCTGCTAAGAACTGGAATGATTTCGATGACTGCTGGTGTTTGGACCCATGCTGGGTCCATACGCAACAGGAGCAGCGGTAAAGTGATACATTCTGAAGTGCAAGGGCCCCTATAGACACACTCCAAGTGAAGTCCAAAACTGCAGGCATTATTATGGGAACGCACAGCAGCACATTAACTCAACCACAGTTTATTAAGATCAACACCACTGCAATCCTATGCTTTGTTTCCTGGGAGTAGCTCCATTGACCTTCTCATTGCCTAGGTTCAACTTCTAAAAACACACAGATACCTTCAGCCAACTGAAGAGCAACCTTTAAGTTTTTAAATTAGAAATAATAGCAATCAAGCAAAGAAATGTTGCTATTCAAAAACTGAAGGCACGAAAAAGGAACCCTATCAAAAGAAAAAGGAACGAAGTACCCAGCCTCTGGTTATTTCCCCTCATTTCCCGACTTCCTCTATGCTAATCTGTCACAAGCAAACATGAAAGTCTCGCTACCACCTCATTCACTTGCCAGAGCAAGAACAAAGTCCATCAGTTACACCCCCCCCCCCGTGCTCCAGAAGATGATGTCATTGCTTAGGATCTGGGGAAAAAAGTCTTGGAACTGCAACCTCTTCAGACTACAGGTGGGGGATACTGCTTTGGAATGCTTCCTCATGTTACACACTCAGCAAGTAGCAAAGCAGAGCAGTGGAGCTCTAGCCTGGCTGTCTGCTGAGCTCATTCTCTGTTTGCGGGGAGCTTTTAACATAGGGGAGCACTCAAAAGGGTGTGATGCCTCGCTGCAGTTGATTCCAACACTTCATTCTGCTCCGTATCTAGACTGGCCATTGAGATGCAAGTTCAAATCCCAGCTCAGCTTTGGTTATGCTGCTCTCTCACAGGGTCCAACTAGACAAGGCTTCCTCAACCTCGGCCCTCCAGATGTTTTGAGACTACAGTTCCCAGCACCCCTGACCACTGGTCCTGCTAGCTAGGGATCATGGGAGTTGTAGGCCAAAAACATCTGGAGGGCTGAGGTTGAGGAAGCCTGAACTAGACGATGCCATTAAACGAGGAAACACATTCAATGTTCTGAGTCTTACCACTGTATTGTTTAAATCAGTGTTTTCCAAACTTGGGTCTCCAGCTGTTTTTGGACTACAATTCCCATCATCCCTGACCACTGGTCCTGCTAGCTGGGGATGATGGGAGTTGTAGTCCAAAAACAACTGGAGACCTAAGTTTGGAAAACACTGGTTTAAATTTTTGCTGTAGGGAGGCCTGATCAGGATTGGGTTTGTGAACATAAGAGAACAAGATCCATATAGTCATAAAATTGTATAATTGTAGAGTTGGAAGGGACCCCGAGGATCATCTAGTCCAACCCCATACAATGCAGGAATATGCAGCTGGCCCATGCAGGGATTGAACCTGCAACCTTGACGTTATCAGCACCATGCTTTAACCAACTGAGCTATCCCTAAACAGTCCAGCATCCTGTTCTCACAGTGGCCACCCAGATGCCTCTGGGAAGTCTGAAAGCCGAACCCGAGTCCGATAGCAATCTATCCACTTGTGCCCCCCAGTTACTGGTATCCAGAGCCATATGCCCTCCAAAATTATTATTTTCACTTCTTTATTTATTATTCTTATATCCCATCCTACTTCCAGAAGGAGCCCAGGTGGTCTAACAATAATCATACAGATAAAATCAGCATCAAAACAACACAGAAAGATTAAATCATTAGATGCAATACAGCAGAAAGCAAACAACTGGACACTCAACCTCCCATCTGATTATACACCAAAGGCCCAGACAAATAGATACCGGTAGGTCTTAAACTGCTGCCCATCTGAAATCAGGGTGGGGCTCAATTGGATCTCCACCAGGAGGCAATTTTGCAATAGGGGCAGCCACAAAGAAGGCCCTGCCACACATTGCTACACCAAAGGCAGGGTCCATTGGCGGAATCACAAGCAGAGCCCCTCCCACAAATATGTAAGTATTGGGAGAGGCACTCTTTCAAGCGTGTGGGTTCCGACACTTCAGGGCTTTCTACACTAATAACAACTACATAAAATTGACTAGTAGCCAATGATAGTTCTGTCTTCCAAGAATTTGCCTAACCCTCTTTCAAAGCCACCCCAGGCTTGTGGCCATTAACTATGTGCTGTGTGAATAAGCACTTTCTTTCATCTGCCCTGAATCTTCAAACATTCAGCTTCATTGAAAGACCCTGGCTTTTAGTATTATGAGAGAGGGTGGAAAACATATCTCTATCCTTTTTCTTTACATAATATTCTCCCTTACTCACTTTCTCCCACCCCGCCTGAAACTAAAAGCTCCTAACACCGTAACCTTTTCTCAAGAGAGCGTTGCTCCAGCCCCTTGATCATTTTTAATTGCCTTTTCCTCAACGTTTTACAGCTCTACAATATTGTACTGTATTCAGGCACGGTAACTAGAACGGCACACAGTATTCCAAATGTGGTCGCACCATAGATTTTTTATGATGACATTATTATATTGGCAGTTTTGCTTTTCGATTCCTTTCCTAATTTATATTCTTAATGGTCATCAAAATGGAATTCATATTTTTCACAGCTGCTGCAGACTGGATAGACATTTTCATTGAGCTATCCACCATAATAATCCCAAAACCTCCTTCTTGGCCAGTCACCGCTAGCTAGTTCAGACCTTATAAACATAGACGTGAAGATGCATCTTTTTGCATCTTTTTGCTTGCGTTGAATTGCATTAGCTGTTTTAATGCCCATTCGCCCTGCCGGGAGAGATCCTTTCGGAGCTCCTTAAAAATGGGAGATAAATGGAATTTCAACAAATATGGTCATTCTCAACAGTGAAGCAAAACTGACCATACTGATAAAGCGTCAGATGATGGAAACAGAGCACTGAACCAAAGTGTCAAATTGCAACAAGAGTCAAATAATGAGCAACAACCCATCCACAAACCTCTCACTCGGCTGTATCACTCAACCCATTCATATGGGGCATGAGTTCCGGGTCTAAAAGTTGAGTTTTTAAAAGGTTAAGAATAGCCCATAGGAAACTGCTTTAATCCATGTCAGAATATTTATTCATCTATCTCAGCCTTGTCTGAGTGGCTCTCCAATGTCTCCAGCAAAGGTCTGTCCCACCATCGGCTCTTAGATCCTTTTTAACCAGACACACCAAGGAACTACTGAGCTATGGCCTTTCTCCATCAAATTTAAGATATTTTCTTTCTTCATTTCTTTCATAGTCTGCATCTCTGTGGACTTTGATCATCTCACCATCCATCCTTCTGCCCAAGCATGCAATCTCAGCACTCCTCATTATCCTTTGATCCTCAGATACAATCAGTCACCAAGCCAGCCATTTTTACATCTGGAATGTGTCTGCTATCTGTTCTTTTCTGTCTCCAGACTGCTGCTGTTTGCTTTGGTGGCTTCTCTCATTATTTCTCTTCTATGTGGCTGGATTCTTTTCACTCTGTCTCTCTTATTTCTCTCTCGTTCATCTCTATCTCTCTTGATTTTTAAACCTGTATGCCTCTCCAGACAGCCTGCTTTTCGTGCACACGTATGATGATTGGTTAATAGTTGCGTTGTGTTTTTTTAAAGGAAAGAAAATCAAAGCAACATAAAATATAATACAAAAATAAGTGAGAATTTGGCTAAATTGAAAACAGTGCCAAGAAATCTAATCCTGAAGTCAACAGAGCCAGTTCTAGATAAGGCTTTATTGAGCATCCATCGTGATTTCTTTCTGGAGAGATTAGATGCTGTCTACTGAATATTTGTTCTGATTGGATCGCAGGGAGGTTAGATGACGTTGCATCAAGCAATTGGCAAACCACAATCTTCAGTGCATTTCACCGTCACTTTCCTTACTGCAAGAAGTCTGGTTTTTTGGGGGGGAGAAGCAAGATTAAGGCTTCCTAATCAACTATAATCATACAACCTGAATTTGCTCTGCATTGACTGAATCACACCTGCAAATAGCAACACCCTCGAAGCACCTTAGTTTCCCCAGTGGATATGTCTTCCCCAAACATCTATGCACCAAAAAGCTAGTCCTACCAATTTCACTCACGAGAGGGAACAAACAAGCAGAATTAGAAGTGAGAATTTCTAAGGAAAGCTATGTTTTTGAAAAATCCACTTCTGTTTCTAGTGTATCTGAAGAAGTGTGCATGCACACGAAAGCTCATACCAAAATATAAACTTAGTTGGTCTTTAAGGTGCTACTGAAGGAATTTTTTTATTTTTTTGCTTCGACTCAGACCAACACGGCTACCTACCTGTAACTTGAAAAATCCAAATTGGGTAGGTTCACATTAAAACTCAAACAGAACCAAGTTTCTCCTCCATCCCTGCCCATCGTTCAGGCAGTTCCTGATGATTAATGCAGGATTCCTCAATCCTATATGCCTGTATCATTTTTTTTGAAATGTTTTTAACGCATATCTTTATGGCATGAACTGTTTTGCAATTCCCTGAATAGTAAGTAGCCTAAACATATTTTAAAATAAAAACAAGATCTCCTGTGAATCGGCTCCTTTTGTACTGGGCCACTACGATGCTCCAGGGAGAGTCATGACTTGAGGAGTGCGCTGGTCATCTTTGCTAAGCAAAGCACCGTCTCTTTCAAAGGCATCCTGAACTCACCTTCTCCATCACGTGGGTACGAATGGCTCTCAGAAACCAAGTCCTCACTACTGTCCATGGGCAGGAATTCCTCAGTGGTGCGTGTCTCTGAGATGGAGGTGGTGAGCAGCTCGTTGGTGGTCACCCGTTCTGAGCGCAGCAGCTCCTCTAGGAGAGCATTACAGAGAAATGGGTCAGAGAGTTGCCCTGAACTTCAGCCGACTCCACTCCTACCCTCCTGCAATTATGTGTGTTGCAACCGTTTTCCCCAAACCACCACCACCTCCTCCTCCTCCCTATTATTATTATTATTATTATTATTATTATTATTATTATTAAAAGCCATCCCTATGGGATCCTCTCCGTGCTTGCTTGGCAAATCTAACCCTTCACTCAAAGAGGACACCCAGCATTTTGCAGAATTTCCCTTTAATTTTTTTTAAAAAAATGCATTTAGACCACCCTTCATCTACACCAAGATGGTATACAAAAGCAAATATAAATAAAAATGAATGCTGTATAATTAAGGAGCACATCAGCATACATAACAACCAAAGACAAAGGTAAATATATATACCGTATTTTTCCATGTATAAGACTAGGTTTTTTTTTTTACTAAAAAATAATGTCCAAAATTTGGGGGCGTCTTATACACAGATAGATTTCCCCCCATTTTCTTAAATTGGAGCCCCCCAAAATAGGTGGCGTCTTATACATGGGGGTATCTTATAGAGGGGGAAATATAGTATATTTAAAAAGCAAGCAGAATAGCCTGTCTACTAATAAAATTCCAAAAACTTGGGACTTTTTGAAACAGACTTTTTGAACCGACATAGAGATGATTATAATACTGCTGGGCAGTTTTTATCCCTCAAGGGAGGGCATTAGGACTATATAGACAGCTGCCTTAAACTGAGTTGGACCATTAGGCCACCTAATTCAATATTGTCTCTGCTAACTGGAAGCAGCTCCCAAGGGTTTCAGAATGAGGACATTGCCTACTCTATCCGGAGACATAAGGCCTGACCCTGGGACCTTCCACATGCAATGCAGATCTTCTTCTACTGGGCTTTGGCCCTTCTCCAAAATAGGCACATGGGAAATTGCCTTTTACTGAGTCTATTGAGTTCAGTATCGCCTACTGGCTGTCAGGGACCGTGCTGAGGAGGGTTGCACTGAGGAGGAATGGTGGGAGCCTCCCCCTCCCCCTGCTCTTAGTCAGGACCCTGAATCTTCCCAGGAGCAGTGGGACAGTATAGATTTGGAACAGTGGCTTGCAGAGGGACATAGTTCAGAAGGCAGAAGTTGGGAAGAACTGAGTGGTGAACAGCTAGGAGAAGAACTGGGAGAGAGAGAGTTAACAGACTCACTTTCGCTGGAAAGCATCCATCCGCTCAGCCCAAGGTCAAGGAGAGCAGATAAGGTGGCAGCACAGAAAGCACAGTGGTTGCGAGATCAGGTTGCAAGACATGGAACTGATGTGGGTGACTAAGGGGGAAGCGGGGGAACCCTTAATTGGGAGCACCTTCATTCCTAGGAATGGATTCTTTGTTCTCTCGCTGTGCTCATTAAAATCTCTAACTGGTAAGAGAATCCTTTTGCTTGTTCTGCTGTATCTACTGCCAAAGTGGGGTGGGGTGGGGGAGACAAGTCCCTGGAGCCTGACACTGGCAGGCAGTTTTTGCAGCATTTCAGAGATGAGGCATTCGTCTGCAGATGTCACGGGGCTGAACCTGGGACCTTCTGGGTGCAAAGCAGATGCCCTAGCACTGAGCCACGGCCCTTCACCTCCACAGATACGGCGCCATCAGAAAGAAGGGTCTCTGAATGAACTTCACGGGACAGATGGCTGTGCATAAGGGCCTCATCTTAAAGATCTTATGGTATGGACAGCTGGGATAAGGAGAGGAGTAGCTCTACGACATACCCCTGAAAGCAATATCTAGGAAGCCCTCTCCTACCAGGTCAGACCTTTGGGTCCATCTCATCTAGACCTACCAATGTCTCCTCGAAGCTCTTGGGCAAGCTGAGGGTTCTTGTAGAGCAGCGCCAGACTCTGGTTCATCCGTTCTTCAATGACATGCAGGTGGGTGTAGACCTGGGGACGACAGCAGCCCGGGTTTATTATTGCTCCCCTCGGCCAAGAAGGTGTGAGTGCAGGGACCCAAGAGCAGGAGGAGAAAGAAGAAGAAGAAGAGGAAGGATGGAAACCAGACCTGGAATTTCATTTGCTCAGCCTTCTCGGGATCAGCAGCTGCCACGTGCTGGTAATGTCGGAGGGTGTGGCGCTGGTCCTTCTGCTCTGCCCGCACGTATCTCTTCAGGGCTAACAGGACGCGGTCCGGCTGGGTCAAAGGGAGAGGACAAAACAAAAAACAAAACAAGTTAGGCAGGTGCAGGTGTAGCTCAGCGGTAGAACATCTGCTTTGCATGCAGAAGGTCCCAAGTTCAATCCCCGGCGTCTCCAGGTAGGGCTGGGGGAAAACTCTCTGCCTGAAACCTTATAGACCCACTGCCAGCCAGTGTAGGCATTATTGAGCTAGACCAACCAATGGCCTGAGCTCACTGAAACAAATAAGTGGGTGGAGGGGACATAGCTCAGTGGTAGAGCATCTGCTTTGCATGCAGAAGGTCCCAAGTTCAATTCCCAGCATCTTCAAGCTGGGAATGTCTCCAGCTTTAAATCTTGGGACAACCACTGCCAGCTTTTGATCTAGTCTGGTTTGACTCAGTATAAGGCCACTTCCTGCATTTCTATGACCACTGGCTAACCCTCTCCTTTTTTCTTTGTTTCATTTTTATTAAATTTTCTGTTTTACATTTAAGAATATTCATTTAAACACCCTTAAAATATCAACGACTTCCCTTCTTCTCTTTCAATGGTTCATTTTGCAGAACATAAATCCCTGCCTATTTTATATAAACTAACCCATTCAGTATTCCATTCCTACTAACATGAGTCTGACCAAACTGCGGGAGGCAGTGAAAGACAGGCGTGCCTGGCGTGCTCTGGTCCATGGGGTCACAAAGAGTCGGACAAGACTAAACAACTAAGCAACAATAAGTCCGTAAGCTGCTCATATTCCATCAGCTTAAGTTTCCATTCTTCTTTAGTCGGGACCTTGCTCATTTTCCATTTTTGAGCTAACAAAACATGAGCCGCAGTAGTGGCATACATAAATAACCTCTTTTGACACCTGGAAATTTTCGTCTGAATTATTCCCAACAAAAAGGACTCTGGGTTTTTTTTTTTGGAAAAGGTACTTTTAAACCGTCTCCTGACCCTTCATCTGAACAACCTGCATGGCCCCCTTCCCACCTCTTCCTGGGTTAACCTACACCAGACACAGGCCACAGGGCCACAGTGAAAGCCTGACTAGTGTGAGCTTGCCACATTCCCCTGTGGCTCCCTGAATTAGCCCCTTGTCATGGCCCTGCTAGCACACTAGTGGTGCACCTCCCCAGGAACAAACTCGCTGTTGCCCTAACATTGCACACAAATGGGCTATTGTGAGTGGCAAGTGCATTTAAGTGTGGTCGGGTTAAAGGTTTTCCCTGAGTCTTTTCCTAAATGAAGGCCCACACCTGCTTTGTGAAGTCGTGGACAATTGTTTCCAACCAGCAATGCTTAGAAGCAAGTTGTGCCCCTTCCGTCGGAAAAGAGAGCTGTGGAGGGGGGGGCCTGATCCAGGTTTTAGAACCACAGCATAGGAGGACAGGGTGACATCATCTCCTCCGTTTCCCTGCTGAAAATCACCCCTCAACATTGCAAAGGAAGCTTTGGGGCCAAACAGGGAAGGGGTTTCAAACAAAAAAATTGTTTAGGAGAAGGATTAACCTCCCTCCTCCCATGGCACAGGCCTGAACTGGACAGGGGGCCCCTGCAGCAGTTTCCCCCTGTAAAAGGAAAATTAGATTGATGGCTACCAGCCACGATTGCTATGTTTGGTCTCCACTGTCAGAGGCAGAATGCTCTGCTCATGTACAGGCTTCCCATAGGTACATGGGAACAGGATGCGAGACTAGATGAGCTATTGGCCCGATTCAGCCGGCTCTCCTTCTGATGTTAGATGTGTCCACTCCCAAGCATGCTACCAACATCATCTTTAACTTAACCAGCCAGGATAGCTGAGTCGGCAGAGCAGGAGACTCTTAAACCCAGGGTTGTGGGTTCGAGCCCTGCGTTGGGCAAAAGATGTTCTGCATTGCAGGGGGTTGGACCAGATGACCCTCATGGCCCCTTTCAACCCGACAATTCTGCGACAGCTTCCATGCAACTTTTCTGCGTCCTGCTTCCCCTTCCTCCTCGTATCCTGTCCATTTCCAAGCACCCAACGGAGGCGCACAATACCCAGCGCTTCGCTTTGCATGGTTTTGATCTGTATTGCTTGGAACACATTCGCCTCGCACTGCTTTTATTACAAGACACAGGATGACAGGGACGAGCATCTTTCTCTTCTTGGCACCTGCACGCTCCATAGGTTATTCCAGGCTAACCGTTCTAACTTCCCTCACCCGTCCCCTAGAAATGTGCAGGCAGGGTGTGCTTGTCTGTTATCCTCCCAGATCAACCTTCGTTTCCATCTCTTTCCCTGCGCAGCAAATGCAATAAACAAACAGTTGCTTTATTGTGCATTCATGACACTCGACAACGTGCTTGCTACTGTTCTCCATTCACAACTAGAGGCCTGTTGCGGAGGCCACAGGAGTGACACAGTCCTCTGACCGGAGGGCTTGGCACTCTGGACAATTATTGCCATTATCATTATTATTTATTGGATTTATATCCTGCCCTTCCTCCCCAAGGAGTCCAGGACAGGGAAGAAAACAGTGCATCTAGGGCAGCATATTCTGGTTCAGTACATCCTGCCAGCCTCCATCTGTTCTCAGCCTGCCCTCCATGCTGTCCCAAAGTTTGTCGTGAGTTCTAATTCTGCCCCAGCGCTCTTGCTCTGCTGCTTAGCACATCAGGTGACCAAAATCTGAACAGAAAATTGTTTCCTTATTCTAATCTTTAATGACTTTGCAAATGTGCCCTGGAATAGGCAGGAAAAGGCCCCTGATCCTCTTTTCTGGAACGAAGGGATATCAGCCATGCCAAGGAGTGCCTCTGCGCTGCCTCCCCAAAACTGCAGGTTAGCAGAGATTTTTCCCCTCTTGGGGGTTGCTGAGGAAGACACCTCTGGATTACCGACACCCCGGGCTGCCACTACGTTTGCCTTCAGTTAAGCTGGCCCTGAAACAGCTTGATGAATAGCAGGGAAGAGGCTGTACCAGGCAGAAGAAGAAGCAGAAAGCACAGAGGAGACAAAGGAGATAAACAGGAAAGGAGCTTGCAAGGAAAGACGACAGATAGATAAAGGGAGTGGAGAGGGGAGATCTCTTGTACCTTCCTCCCTTTTGCTTATTTTTTTGTTTACAAGAAGTCGAAAAGTCAGCCTGCAATGGAAATGTAGCAAACGGCCATAACTTTTGTTGTTGTTGTTTAGTCGTTTAGTCGTGTCCGACTCTTCGTGACCCCATGGACCAGAGCACGCCAGGCACGCCTGTCTTGCACTGCCTCCCGCAGTTTGGTCAAACTCATGTTCGTAGCTTTGAGAACACTGTCCAACCATCTCGTCCTCTGTCGTCCCCTTCTCCTTGTGCCCTCCATCTTTCCCAGCATCAGGGCCTTTTCCAGGGAGTCTTCTCTTCTCATGAGGTGGCCAAAGTATTGGAGCCTCAGCTTCAGGATCTGTCCTTCTAGTGAGCACTCAGGGCTGATTTCCTTCAGAATGGATAACTTTTAGCGCACTGGAATTCTGGTTTCAGAAATTTAGCTTTGCATTGCCCATACGGGTTTCAAAAACTCATATTCTCAGCCTTTGCCGGGTAGGAAAAAAATGCTTTCTTGCTTAAAATGTTTATTAGAGATTCTCAGGAGTTCTACCAGAAACTGACCCAAACCCAAATCTTTCATTTCATTTTTTGCTCAGCCCTTGCTTTAAGGAGATCAGGGCCGCAAACACGGTCCGCTTTCCCCATGTTATTCTCACAACAACCCTGTGAGGTAGAGCTTAGGCTGAGACACAATGAATAAAGACTCAAAGTCATCCAGTGAGATTCATGGCTGTGTGGAGAGTTGAACTGGATGTTCTGGGCTAAACAGAGAAATTCTAGGCATGTTTGCTTGATGGTAAGTCCCAAAGCGTTCAATAGAGCTTACTCTCTTTTAAAATGTCTCTAAGATTGCTGCCTAATACTTTTGCCGCTTTGCTGCTCTGTGATATGTGCAGGATTCTTCCCCAATACCAGAGTTCACAGAGTTCAAGCACACAGAGAACTTGAATTATAAAGGCTGATTCTTACAGGTGATGAGTGTAAAGCACTTACCCATGTAAGCATGTCATGTGCAGTCAGTTACATTTAAATGCACACATACATGCAGTGGCACATCCATGTGCAATGTGAAGCATTCACGTGCATCTACATGAGACTGGGCACGTGCTGGACAAATGTGTCCTGTATATTAACATGCCCAGATTTGTAGTCAGTGCAGAGTGCAAGGTAGTCTGGGTAATAAGGTCTCCAAGGAAAAACAAAAAGATCTTTAACAGAGGGGGTGATAATAATAGGGGAGAAGAAAGAGTTTGAACTAGAAAAGGACAAGTTAATGCATAATTTATTTTTTAAAAACCCTCATACTTTCCCCTACAAAAGGGAGCTGCTTAAAGTGGCTTACAAACGAAAGCAACAATTATCTTATTGTTAAAAACTAATTTAACGGCTATGAAGGACTTGCTCACAAATTCATTGACAGCTGCACGAATTATTATAGCCAGGAAGTGGAAGGGGCAAGCAGAACATAAAATGGAAGAATGAAGAATGGTATAAAGAGGTGTATGGGTATAGCTATTAACGATAAATTAAAATGTGCCGTTAAGGTAAGATGGGGAATACGCAGGACAAATGATTTTGAGGAGATATGGAGGGCGTTTGTAGAACTTGTACTGTTAAAACGGAAAGGGGTCAAACCATCGCAAGAGTTGTTGATATTCTGGGAGGTTGGATAGTTACAGTGGAATGGTCTCGGTGGGTGGGGTGCATATTTTTATTCTTATTTATTTATGATTATGACTTTGTCAAAAACAATTTTTTAAATAAATAAGAATGTATACAATGTAAATAAATGTATAAAATATAAATAAAAGAATGAAAATTAAAAAAACAAAACAAAAACTAATTTAACAAAACCAAAGAGATGCAAAAAAACCCCAAAGAGTGGTTCCATTCGAAGGAGGCAATGGCATCCAACCAGGTAAAGGTAAAGGTAAAGAACAGCATTCCTGAGCAGCTTCCCACCCAACTCATCCCCTCCCTCCTCTATATGCTTTTCCTTACCTGGGGATTATCAGTCTGCACAGCAGTCAGGTAGCTCTCTAGTGCTGCCCGTCGATTATCGTTGAGCAGGGCCACCACACGGGCCAAGTGAGTCTCGACCAGCCGCTGTCGCTCTCGAGACACCTGCTCCTCCAGCGTCTGAAGGATGGACTGGAAGTGCTGGGTCAGCCAAGAGAGAAGGCAAGATGGTCATGAAGTTAAATGTATCTGCTGGGGCCAAAGGGTGATGGTCTCTGAACACCTGGTGCTGCACAGCACCGCTGAAGTTGAGCAGATGTACAAGCTCTCCCACGCTGCCCCCTTTAACACCTGACGTTGAGTTTTGGGTGGGTGGGAGGAGCAAGCCGCCCGTCAATCATGTGAAATAACAATTGCATGGTGCGACTGACGTGCAGGTAGCTATGCTCACTTGTCAAAATTGGCCCATGGGGTGGGGGCAGAAGCAAAAAAGATTCCCCATGGGTTAGTGTGGGGTTTTTGTAAAGGTTATAGGAGGGGTTGGACTGATGGAGTCCCCCAGTAAATACATCTACACAGACAAAACATGAAGTTCATTCATATGCTTTCTTCCACAAAATAGCAGTCTGGGAACGGGGGGGGGGGGAGGGGGGGAGGAGAAATGACGCCATTTCAAAATAAAAATATATCTAGACATTCCAAAGCCAGCATTCAAAAATGTAAAAATTACAAAAGCAGCCAAAAGCAGCAATGAAAGAAAATTAAAAACATGTTATTTTAAACACGTTTTTATTATTTTGGGAATTTGTATCCTACCCTTTCAACAAATCCCCAGCGCAGCTGGCATTTTTAATACTGGCATGAAAAATACCCCCCAAAAGCATTTAAAAGCATAAAAACAATCTGTCCAAGATATAAAACAATTTCCAAACCAGCACCATTATTAAAGAAAAACACCTAGGAAAAAGTAAGCTGGGATAGGTGTGTGGTTTTTTTTTTTAAGCCTATTAAAAAGTCTCAATCAAAGGCTCCATTCACACTTTGGTAGGTAAAGTGTTTCATAGCTGTGGGGCCATCACTGAAAAGGTCCTTTGTTACCTCATTGAGTGCCTGACGATCCGTCTTGGGCAGGTTTTTTGCTTGGTTGTCTGCCTCGGCCCACTCCTTCATCACCTGTTGAATTGAAACAAAGCGATGAGGTGCGGACGATGCTCCCACAAAAAGGCCCACGTCTCTTCCTGGCACAAACCCTGACCCCATGATGCAGTTCCTATTGTGTCCTCTCACCCTACACCTTCAGTATCGCCTGTCAGGCTTGAAGGCATGCATTTTATATATTGGATATTGCTGTTTCATAGAGAGCAGGCACATCCAACTTCCAAGAGATTTTTTTGGGGGAAGGGGGAGCTCAGGGTCCCACAATCGACCGGGATTGACCAGGAACACCCCGCGATCAACTGGTAGATGGCGATCGATCAGTTGGACATCCCTGGTATAGAGCAAATTCAACATTTAGAGAAGGAATTATGGGCAGGTGTCCCTGGTGACTGTTTACAGCCCCTGCCACAGACTCTCTCCTATCCACTCAGCAGCCAAAACAAAACAATCAGCTCATCTTCACTCGTAAAGCTGGCCTGCATGACAGGCATTGTGTTAACACTTGGTTTGTCTTATTCATGGGGGGAAATTTACAACATCAAAGCCTATTCACCAAGATGTGCCTCTGAGCGATTGTGATCAAATCCACACATGCAAATTTATCATCTAATGCGACGAGGACAAATTGTGCCTTCTAAGTTGTGAAACAAGGGACGCGGGTGGCGCTGTGGGTTAAACCACAGAGCCTAGGGCTTGCCGATCAGAAGGTTGCGGTTAGAATCCCCATGACGGGGTGAGCTCCCGTTGCTCGGTCCCTGCTCCTGCCAACCTAGCAGTTCGAAAGCACCTCAAGGTGCAAGTAGATAAATAGGTACCGCTCCAGCGGGAAGGTAAATGGGGTTTTCGTGTGCTGCTCTGGTTCACCAGAAGTGGCTTTGTCATGCTGGCCACATGACTTGGAAGCTGTATGCCGGCTCCCTCGGCCAATAGAGCGAGATGAGCGCCGCAACCCCAGAGTCGGTCACGACTGGACCTAATGGTCAGGCCAAGTTGTGAAGCAGGCTACCAGTGCATTGAAGACGCTCACAATTTCAGCAAAGGGAAGTGTGTTTCACCAAGGACACCCCTCACTTGGGATGACAGTTGCTCTAGAGCTGCCCCCCAATCACCTCGTTGATCTGTCTCATGCGCCGTTCCTCCAAGTCCATCTTGGCACGCAGGAAGTTGGCGTGTTCGTTCCCATCTCCGGGCATTTCGAAATAAACGTCCACTCCATCAGTGGGGCGAGGAGTGGGAGCCACTGCAAACACAGGGAAGTGCATTACACAAGGCGCCATGCCTCGGCCCTCCCACCCACACAAAGCATGCCCCACAGGACAGGGGGCTCCCCACTCAGGCGAGGCATCAATACACACCCTTCTCCAACCTTCTAGATGCCTTTGAACTCCAGCTCCCATCAGCCCCAGCGTGATGGGAGTCATAGTCCAATGACCTCTGGAGGACGCCATGTTGGCAAAGGCTGTAAAATAGCCTCACATGGCATAACGGGCCCACCCCCCGCCTATTTTTCAGTTGCTGTTTCATTAATAGTGTTTTGTAGATTGTAGCTGTTTTATAGATTATTTGTTCATTATTTTATATGATTTATGCTGTACAGACAACTTGCAATTTATGAAGGGGTTACGTTCCAAGGCACTGCATTTAAATGAAATCGCATATATTTCAAACAATGTTGAAAAAGCCTGCAAACACCTCATTCCGCCCCTTCCCCATTCTACCCTTTTTTGTGACTTTTTTGGGTCACTTCCAGGTTCAGTATGATGTACACATGCGCGGTTGCGCCTGTATTGGACGTGCCTAAAATGTTCGTGCCTGTATTTGTGATGTTCTATTATGTTAATGTTTCTTACTGTTTGTAAGCCGCTTTGAGATCCATTTGAATGAAAATCTAAACAATACATCAAATGGAATCAAACCCCACCTCTTACAAAAACTGTACAGGACAAAAAAAACCCGCTGAATTCTCAGCTCCCCTTGGCTCCTCACAGACTGAGGTGGGAGTGCCCCCTTGTGCCCCCCCCCTGAGCTGTGTCGGCTGAGGGGCGTAGTGGCTCACTGAGTCTGCCCCTTTGTGCCAGGAAGAGCCAGGTTCCGAGCTGCCTCTAGAACAGGCGCCCCATTGTGAGGAGGACGAGGAGGAGACGTGACCAGGAGAAGCAGCTGAGCATTCTCGTCCCACCACCCCTTGTAGCTGGTTGCTGGCTCCATGCGCCCCTCCTTTCATGTGCTAACATCTAAAGCAGGGATTCCATGAACTTCGTCCTTCAGAAGTGCCCTGAATGGGAACACTGACTTCACCCGCTCTCAGAAAAACAAAGTACAGCTAGGTTCGGGTTCCATTTCTTGAGATAAGCGTCCTCAGTAGGCCTCTCTCATCGTTGCTTTTTATAAGACAGATCAACAGGGTCTCCCAGAAAGGTGAGGGAAAGGATGGAGGAGGATGGAGCTCCTTCTCCTCCCTCCTGCTACTTCTAGAACAGGCAAGTGAGGAAGAGCAGGTGGGGAACCTGTAGCCCTTCGGATGCTGTTGGACTACAACTCCCATCATCCCCGTCTATTGGCCACACTCACAGGGGCTGATGGGAGTTGGATCCCAACAACATCTGGTGGTCCACAGCTTCACCATCCCAGCTCCAGATGCTAGCCCTGTCCTGTCCTCCAGAGCTTACCTTTGATATCCTCTTCAGTGGTCTGCGTGGTGGTCGTGATGGTAGTCTGGGTGATGCTGTCGTCATAGTAACCCGGTTCCACAAAATAGTCATCCCAGGCAGCAGGGAAAGGATCGGGGTCAGGGGCACTATCTCCAGGGCTCTCCTCCTCGTCGTCCTCATCCTCCTCCACCTCTTCATCTTCATCCAGGTCCCCTTCCTCCTCCATTTCCAGGCTCTCTTCCTCTGTCGGGATGCGTCCTGTCGGAACCTTGTTGCTGAAGAAAGAACCATCCAGTCAGGAGACTCCACAATAGATACTTAAAGGGAAGAGTGTGCATTTTGGGGGGGGGGTCTTTCTGGCAAGGGGGGAACTGTGTGGGTAACACCTTGCAGAACATCTTAAGCAGTGTGAATGCCACCTGGGTGGAAGCAAATAGGGCCTTGAATTTTGCAGAATTAAAAACCTGAATTCAAATAAATTCTGGTTATTTTGTGGGGGGCGGGGAATATATTGCAATTTCCCCAACATGGATCCTCTTAACCTCCAAAGCGTCCCATACTGCACACCATCAACATTAAGGGGCGAGTGGCAAGTGCAGTTTGGGGTCGTTTGCTCACCTGTGCAGGGCCTCCTCTCTCAGATGGGCAAGGATCTGGGGTGCCTCAGTGGCTTGTTCCAGCCTGAGAGCTGTGGGGCGTGCAGGGCAGCACACATATTCAACCCCACGGAAGCGGTCTGCCCCACAGGGCAACAGCATGCCATAGCTGTGAAGCTCCAACTCCTCACCGCTGCAGGCCTGGGAATGGGAGATGAACAATGTCAGAATGCTGCTAAGTCACTCATTGGCTCCGTTCAGACATCACACCAAAGCATGATTTGCACTAGCCATTGTGCTTTGAACCTGTGCTATGGTTTGAGCTTCAAGATGTACAGCAAGCAAGCCATGGTTCACAGCCACTTGTCTCCTTTCATTTTTCCATCTGCTCAACACACACCGTCACACCTCTCACCATGGGGCAGCAGCCTCTTTTAAGGCAGAACAATGACCCTAACTGTGGTTTTGTGACTTCAGATGCTGCAGCAAACCGTGGTTAGTTCAAACCATGGTTTGCAAACCACCACCCCCAGTTCATGGTTTGGATATTCTTACAGGTGAAACTCAGAAAATTAGAAGATCGTCGAAAAGTGCATTTATTTCAGTAATGCAACTTAAAAGGTGAAACCAATATATGAGATAGATGCATGACATGCAAAGCAAGATATGTCAAGCCTTTATTTGTTGTAATTGTAATTATTTGTCGTTAGGCGGGTCAATTATAAATGGAGTGTAATTAATGAAATGTAATAGTGATGTTTATTTTTGTATTATTGTAACTATTTGTTTTATTACTGTGGAATTTCCAAAAGAAAACATTTGTAATTTTTTTTAAAAAATGCGTTATTGAAATAAATGCACCCTTTGACGATATTCTAATTTCACGAGTTTCACCTGTATTTGGCAGACTTTCACAGAACATGGTTTGTAAACTGGCATAAAAAGACAGACATAGTACCAATTCATGCTTTGCAATTATGTTTGAATGCAACCAATTCTCACTGTGAGGTTGGTGAACTTTACATTTAAAAGAAAATTTAAATTCTGCATCAAAGTATCTCAAAACTCTGTTACGAGGAATACCAAACAAATCTCGTAGACCTTTTGCAAATTAAACACATGACATCTACATGATTTCTCCTATTGTGCATGATATATTATACACTGCAAAACTGGTTTTCCTAATTTATCCCATTTTCTGCTACTCCAGAGTGGGGCAGGGCAAAGAAGAAATAACACAGGGACCTGAAACCTCATCCCTCAGCTGGAAGCCTTATCCAGTAGCCATTCTTGTTTCTGAGATTTTGGCAGGCACTGATTGCACCGTGCCAAACATTATCTTTGTACTCATGAGGTCTAAAAACTTTTTTTAAAAAGGAAACCTATGTTCTTAGGAAGTCCTCCTATCTAATTTTACTCCTCAGATTAAGAGCATAACCAATAAAGACCTCATCCTCCATTTATTAACTGCAGTAAGATTAGTGACTGCAAAACGGGGGGAAACTTTAAATGCATATCTTTTCGAAGCCTGGATTTCACAAGTATTGGTCATTGTGCTTATGGACAAATTAACTAGTTCACAAAAGGAATATCCACCTTGGGGCAGAGGGAAAGACTCACACCTTCTAAATGACATGGTATCCTTTTATTGACTTGGTTAAGAGAACCAGAGAGAGTTTTCACCCTCCATCAATTTATGGAACCTTATGGAGTGACACTTTCATTTGGCTGCCTTTTTTGGAACATGTAAAACTACAACCATCAGCTCCTATTTTTTCTTTCTTTTCTGTATGCCTACTAAGCTCTGTATTCCTTGTATGGCTATGTTTTGTAACTTGAAATTAAAAAGCAGCAAAAAAACCCCACACTATTTTTAAAAAAGGAAGCTAAATTCCATAGCTTTCTTCTGTCCTACTGTGAAATTGCACCCCCCCCCCCAAAAAAACTTATACCATACCAGGAGTGGGCAGCCTTTTTGCGCCCAGGGACCACGTGTTAGTGGGTAGGATCCAGACCTGGCCAGGACTACTATCTCCCTCGTCCCCCCATTCACAAATGCCCCCAGTTCACACAAACTCTCCCCTTTATCACTTATCTGACACACAGACTCACAATCTCAGGCACCCACATTCCCTCTGTGTCCCCCTCCACTCACACACAACACAACAGCTGCCTAGCTCTGCAGGAACTTCCATGTTTCCTCTGCTCCCCAGCCCCAAAAGAAAGTCAGCGGTAAAAATGACTTGCTTGACATGATGTACAGTATTATTTATTTATTTAATTTCTATGCCGTCCTATATCCGAAGGTCTCACATGAAAAATCACGTACATAAAATCAAAACAAAAACCAGATTACCCACCACCTGAAAAGAGCCAGCATTTTAAAAAGGGTATAGGATGTCAGGTCAGGCAAAGGCCTGGTTGAAGAGGAATGTTTTTGCCTGGCGTCTAAAGATGTATAGTGAAGGCGCCAGGCGAATTTCCCTGGGGAGAGCATTCCACAGACAGGGAGCCACTGCAGAGAAGGCCTGTTCTCATGTTGCCACCCTTCTGACCTCTCGAGGAGGAGGCACACGAAGAAGGGCCTCAGAAGATGATCTCAGGGTCTGGATAGGTTCATATGGGAAGAGGCGGTCCTTGAGGTATTGCGGTCCTGAGCCGTTTAAGGCTTTATAGGTCAAAACCAGCACTTTGAATTGGACCCGGAAATTAATCGTAGGTTGCATTATCTCACGGTCATCCTCCAGGGACATTTAATAGGAAACTTGGGAGGTTAAAAGTTATCACTGCTAGCATCCTACTTTGGGAGGAAGCGGTGAGGGTTACAAAAAACCAGCCTGTAACTGCGGCACAAACACTCTCTTAACATCCCTTAAAGCAGTGTTTCCCAAACTGGGACCGCCAGCTGTTTTTGGACTACAACTCCCTCCATCCCTAGCTAGCAGGCCCAGTGGTCAGGGATGATGGGAATTGTAGTCCAAAAACAACAACAACCGGAGACCCGAGTTTGGGAAAAGACTGTTTTAAAGAGTCTTGACAGCCTCTTCACCTTCAGCAGTGCTTGCCTTAAAGCAGGGGTAGGAAACCTGCAGGCCCTGGATTGTTTTCAAGTCCCTGGAGAAAGGGAAAGAGGGCAGGCAGAGGATATGCTAAAATGGGCAGAGCGTTGGAAGGGGGAGTTTTCTACAAACCATCAACTGAGACCTTGGGCAAGAGTGATCTGCCCTTCCCAAGGCAGCCCACTCAGCAGTGGGGAAAAGAGAGAGAGGAAAGGGGAGGCTGGCAAATTGCTCCTGAGGGAATGTGATCCACAACTGGAAAAAAGAAGGCAGGAATGTGATCCACAACTGGAAAAAAGAAGGTTTCCCACCCTTGCTTTAAACTATCTGCTACTTTCCCTTCACTAAGGTGCTCCCAGCTGCTCACCTCTTTGGCCACGCTGTGCCAATATAAGTAGGTCTCACACGAATCCATTTTTTCTTGGTGCAGGAATTTGCACTTGTCGGGCACGAGGAGAGCTTCGCTCACAAACTCACCCACTGGAAAAGGAACAGGAGGAGACAGCGTTACAATTTATGACATTTTAAATTTTAAAAATCCCACCCATCCTTGAAAGAACCACAACCCTGCGAGGTAGGTGGGTTGGAGAGAGAGAGTGAGAGTGACAGATCCAAAGTCGTGAAGCTCACTGTGTTGGTTAACTGGGGATTTAAACCTGAGTCTTCCCAAGAATGATAAAGTTGTAGAGTTGGAAGGGACCCTGAGGGCCACCTAGTCCAAATCCCCGCAATGCAGGAATATGCAGCTGTCGCTTATGGGGATCGAACCTGCAATCTTTCTAACCCAACCTTCTCCAACCTGGTGCCCCCATATGTTTTGGACTACTACTCTCATCCGTCCCAGCCAGCATGGGCAATGGTAAGCGATGATGGGTGCTGCAAGTCCAAAAACATCTAGGGATCCAAGGTTGGGAAAGGCTGGTGTTGGCAGAGCATGGGACTCTTAATCTCAGGTCCATGGGTTCAAACCTCATGTTGGATAAAAGATCCCTACATTGCAGGGGTTGGACTGGATGGCCCTCGTGATCCCTTGCAACTATGATTCTATGATGGACAAATACTCTGAATCTTCTATAAGCCAACTTCCAAGATAGGAAGCTTCTCATAGTTATGCAGCTTACAGCTGGTCCATACAAATTTATCATCAGCCCCAGCTAGCATGGCTAATGCTAAATGGAGGGCACCAGGTTGGGGAAGGTTGCCCTTAGCATTGCAACACACTGGCGCTTGCTCCTTCTATTTCCCAGTACATTTCTGAGCACAAAGTGCTAGTGCTCACCTTTAGGGCTTTAAAGGTCAGCACTACCCTGTTTCCCCCTTTTTAATACATAGTCATAAAGTAAGCCATGGCAGGGTTTTTAAGCATTTGAGAAATATAAGACATACCCCCAAAATAAGCCATACTTCCGCGCCATGGAAACCAACCCCCACAGGCACCTCCACTCACAGAGTCACTCCATGCGGCCAAGAGCTCTGCTTAACAGCTGATCGCGCTCCCGCCTTCCTGGCTGCATCCCTGTGCTCCGCTTGCCACCATCGCTGGGCTCACTGCTTCTTCCTTGCCTGGCCCAGCCAAGGAGCTTGGAGCACCCTGCAGCGGCGGGGGGAGCGCCTGAGCCAGTGGCCTCCGCCTGGCCTGGCCAAGGACGCCTGCTGCCCCGCCGCCCGGAACCAGTGGCTGCTGCAGTGCTGAGCACTCAAGAGAGCACAGCAGCGCCCTGAGCCAGCGCCCTGAGCCGTAAAAACCGTACCAGTAATTAAAAAAAAATAAGACATCCCACCGAAAGTAAGCCACCCTGTGTTTTTTTGAGGAAAAAAAGTTATAAGACGGTGTCTTAAAAAGGGGGAAACACGGTAGCACTGAGTTGTGCTCAGAAATGTACTGGGACATAGGCCCTGTTTACCTGAAGGAGCGTCTCCAACCCCATCGTTTAGCCTGAATACTGGGGTTCAGCTCCGAGGGCCTTCTGACAGTTTCCTCACTGCAAGAAGTGAGGTTACAAGGAACCAGGAAGAGGGCTTTCTCGGTGGTGGTGTCCACCCGGTGGAACGCCCTCCCATCAAAAGTCAAGGAGATAAATAACTAGACAATCTTTTGAAGACAGACACCTGAAGGCAGTCCTGTTTTTAATGATTGATGTTTGGTTATGTTTTTTGGATATGCTGGAAGCCGCCCAGAGTGTCTGGGGTAACCCAGTCAGATGGGTGGGGTGCAAAATAATAATAATAATAATAATAATAATAATAATAATAATAATAATAATAATAATAACAATAACAACAGCAGCTCAGTAGGAAAGCACTTGCTTTACAAGCAGAGAGACAATGACCTGCCTGGTCTAGACCAGGAATGGGGAACCTCTGGTGTTCTCCTAGCTGATCAGCTCCCATCAGCCCCTGTCAGTTTAGCCAATAGTAAGGGATGATGGGAAGTGAGGTCCAACCACACTTGGAAAGCCACAGCTTCTCCAGCCCTGGTCTACACTAAATACGGCAAGCACAACTCTCGTGCCAACTCCCTGTGGCTGTTCCTCATCAGGCACTTACCCAGACACTGATAGGGCACCACGATGTGCTGGTGGCCTTTGCATTTGGGTCTCCCCTTCTTGCACCAGTTGTCGATCGTGACGGGCTGGGTGCCTTCCACGGCATTGGTGATCTGCAACTCAGGATACACCTGCGGGTGGTGCATAGAAGAGGCACACAGATCACAGCAGGGAATGGGAGACAGGGAGAGGGGACACAAGAGCTTTTGATCCTTACGATGCATCAAAGAACAATGGCAAATGCATACATTTCCTCCCCCTCCCTCTGAAGAAGTGCCTTAGAGTGGCATTCCTGGAGTTCCTAAGTACAGTGGTGGCCCTACTATGAGGCAGAGGGAGGCAGATGCCTCAAGAGGTAGGTGCTATAGGGCAGGGAGCAATAGTGAGGTGTTGGGAGGGCCATCTTTGCATGCTAGGTGGCCTGTTCTGAACCCCGTAAGCTAGCCTGATGCCTTCAGGTGGGGTAGAGGATGCTGTCCTGTTGGCGGTGTTGAAGCCAGCTTCAACTCCAAGTCTTCTCTGGCAGGTTTTTGTACAATGAAGGGGAGAGGGTGTCAATCTGTCCTCCCCAATCTGTCCTTCTCCCCTTGTCTCAGCAGCCTCCTGTCTGGTTGCCACCAAAGTCTGGAGATCAGAGCTCCTTCAGAACGTACTCTGGGCTCAGATTCCATGTTCAAGGCACAGGAGCGGGTGGGTGGGTTGCAAGCTCAAAGAAGAAAAATCCCATTTCCCAAACAAGAGCAGGGTGAACCTGAAGGAACGGCCAGCTCACGATAAACTTTGGTGCCTGAGGTGGAAAATGGCATCCTTCTGCCAATGTGTCTCGTATATACCTGCCGGGACCCTAAAAACATTTTCAGAAGCCATTTTCTGGATATTCCTGCTAAATGCGGCAAGACCAGTGGCCAAAAGAGACAGTGACTTTTCAGTGGTGGCTCCTGACTAGAGAATGCCTTCCTCACTTGTTCACTGCATTGTGCTCTTGTCAGCACCAAGCGAAGACCTTTATATTTCCCCAGTTTCTCTCTCTCCAGTTTTAGAACTTTTAAAAACAGTTCTTTATGCTATTGCTGTTTCTCTTGCTGGTATTTCTGTGGTATATATATTATATTCTATTTTAATTTTTTAAAATTACTTGTATTAAACACATGGCTCCTGGTAGATTCGTGAGTTTAACTATTATTTGTGATCTGCACAGAGGACTTTTTGTTAACTGCAGGTAGGAAATCCGCCGCCGTGGCATTACACAACTCTGGTTTGTTTGAACAACAGTTGTGCTGGAGACTAGATAGAGCCCTGTGGACCATCTCTCTCTCCCCTCTGCAAACACTTTGGCACCCTCAAAGGTACTCTGAAATCTGCCTCCTCTTCTTTGCTGTAGGACCACCCTAGGGAAAGGCATAGAGCTTCAGTGTTTCTTCCAGGGCAAGGATGGCTATGGAGGACCTTTTCTGTTTGCTTTCCCCTTATATCATTTGACTGGGCTAATTTGGCTGAGCCCTTTGACTTAAATCGTCACTTGATGGTCCGTTTATTACAACACAACGGCATACATCAGGCGCTTTGAATACTTGAGCATAAATGCAGATGTGGTGTTATTATCCCCATACTGCAGACAGGAATGCTGAGAGGCGGTGGCTGGGCTAGGGCCAGCTGATGATTTCATGGCAGCTGAGAGAGCTTAAACTTTGAGGAAGGGTCATAGCTCAGTGGTAGAGTGTCTGCCTTGCACGCAGAACGCAGGTAGGGCTGGGAATGCCCAAGTCCATACTGAGAGCCTGCAGGCGTCCTGTGCGTTCTCTACAAACCGAGTGCTTATTACGATCTGGATTAACTGGGGGTAGTGGGAGGGAGGGATGATGCTCCCTTATTATGGCAGGTAGTTGGACTTTCCTGATGCACCAGTGGTGCAGATGCTTGTCTTGGGTGGGTGGGGGGAGTGGCACTGCCAATAACATTCACAAAGAGGGGGACACTTGTATTTGATAGTGGCCCTGCCAAATGCATCTGTTTCAGCATGGGAGAGAGAAGTCCTAAGCAAAGCAGGAGGGCACACAGCTTGGTGCGTGAGAGACAGACAAACAGAAAGTCTGGTGCCAATGCTTCTGGATGCTTGTGTACTTGAGGGGCTGTCTATCAACGCATTTTGAGATGGAGTGGGGACCTCTGACAGTCCTTATATACCCCACTGAGGCCAACAACCAGCATTTGTGTGGTTTCATTGGTGTAGAACAGGCTTCCTCAACCTCGGCCCTCCAGACGTTTTGAGACTACAATTCCCATCACCCCTGACCACTGGTCCTGCTAGCTAGGGATCATGGGAGTTGTAGGCCAAAAACATCTGGAGGGCCGAGGTTGAGGTGCAGAACCTGGACAACTGGGGTTCAAATCCCCACTCATCTCACTGGGAGAGCTTGGGCCAGAGACCAAGGGAGGGAGGGGGGAAATTGTGCACGCCACCTTGAGCCTCTTGGAGGAAAAGTGGGATGCAAAGATAGCAGCACATAAAAGATACCAGCAAACATAACTTTCAGCGCTCATGTCCCCAGACACCTCAGCATATAGGGAATGGCAGGGGGCAAAAGGACAACATTCTAGAAGTGAGCTCATTTATTATTTTCTTGCTCAATAGGTCTATAGGCCATCCAATAAGTTTAGCATTGTATACATGGAATGCCCAGGTAGCTGGACAGCCAGGTAACTGACCTGTTTGGTTTCACTGATGAATCTATTCCTGGTGCATGTGTGTGGTTTTTTGTGTACATTTATGACTTAGCAGGCGATGGGAAATTTGTCTGCCTGAAACCCTGGATAGCTGCTACTAAGTTAGCTGGACGAAAAATCTCAGCAGATATAAGGCAAGTTCCTAACCACATCAAATAGCCTTGGGTTATTTCTCTGGACCCAGTTACAGAATATAAATGGCCTTCAATGGATTGAGCTGGTAGACCAGTGCTCCCCAAACTTGGTTCGCCAGCTGTTTTTGAACTACAGTTCTGATCATCCCTGACCATTTGTCCTGCTACCTAGGGATGGTGGGAGTTGTAGTCCAAAAACAGCTGGAGACCCACGTTTGGGAAACGCTGTGGATGACAAAGACAGGGACAGCCAAGGTTAGATTCACAATGGTGTGGTGTGTGTGTGTGTGTGTGTGTAGACTCCTGTGCAGGGTTAAGCATATGGTTCAGGGTGAATTGAAGCAGAATTGGAAGGTGGAGATGGGGCAAGGCAAAAAGGAGAAGGAGGGTTCGAGGAAGCACTGGGCGTGGAAGAGGAGCAGGCAAGCGCTTGATACCTCCTGGCAGTAGCTCCGGATCTCCTCACTGGTGTGGAAGCAGGTGTTGGTGCCGAAGGCGTCAGGCTCCCAGCGCCCTGTCTGTACATTGAGATGCAGGACCAGCTTCCCACAGAACATGGCCACTTGGGGAGTCCCGAGTGCCGGCCCAAGGGCTGCCCCCATCCCCTGCAACACACAAAGGGAAGAGAGGATGATAAGACGGGCACGTTCTGCAAAACACCAGACACACGTTTGGATCACGTTGAACAGTCTCCTCCTGGCAGGGCACCTCCCAGAGCTACCAGGGAAGGGTGTTCCCCGGCCACATCACACCTATGACCCCCCAACGAAGCCTCGCATCTTCGCATCTACCTGCCCTTTTGCTGTTTCCCTCCCCCCCATCTTTGTTTGCACCATCTCTCCGTCTCTCTCCGTCTTCTCCTCCTCAGCAACCGTGGGGATGTTGTTGCTGTGGCAACCGCTCCCCATGGAGTTGCCAGATCTTCTCTGTTGCCATGGAGACCAGCTCCCAGATGGAAATTAATACTGCATCACCAGCCCCTCCCTCAGCAGTTTCTCATCTTGGGCCCACTCCCACCAGGCATCAGCACCACCTCCTCCTCACCGCCCCCCACCGCTCCCAGCTCACCTTCCTTCCACTCCTTTTCTCTATTCCTTCATCTAGAATCTCGCTATGCTGCCATCCATCTCTGTCCAAATGCTACCCCCCTTCCCTCAGATTCCTCCCTCCCTCCCTCCCATCTCAGTCAGTGTTTCTCACAGTGCCGCTTCAGACACAAGGTGCAAGGCAAGCAGAGGCTCCCCCACCTTATCATTCTCCTCTGTCCCCTGCCTCCCCCTCTCCACTTCCACTAAGGGGCCCAGGCCTCTGAGGGCCACTGCAGCACCAGTGTGCCTAGTTCAGTGACAACAACGCTGTTTTCATAACTTCACCCGGCTGGACCAAAGGCACAAACAAGGCCTTATTCAACACAGTGTCCAAGGTAGCAAGTCAGAAGGCGGCACTAGAAAGGGAGAGACAAGGCCCCAGCTAAACAAGCAACTGTAAACCAAGGATAGATGGGTCTATTAATTTCACTCCCCCCCTGCTCTTTTTTCTAATCTTACACTCAGTTCTCCACATTTTCACATCAGTTCGCAAATATGAAAGGTCCTCATGAAAATTGTCAACATTTTTGTGCTGATTCCTCCTAATATATATATGTGTTTTATGCAATTCTGCCTAATTCATGTTTGCAAGCAAAACAGATTGTTTATGTTACTTCTGCTGGCATAGTATATTTCTACTCTCATATATGCATTTTTGTACATATTGCATGGATGGAGAGGTGCATTGCAAAATTCAGAGAGACGTGTGAATTTCGAGGGATAGAATCCTAGAATTGTAGAGTTGGAAGGGACCGTGAGGGTCATCTAGTTCAATCCCTTGCAATGCAGAAATCTTTTGCCCAACGTGGGGCTCAAACTCACAACCCTGAGATTAAGAGTCTCAAGCTCTACTGACTGAGCTATCTCAGCATGGTTGCATTTCAGTTTTTGTGCTGCCTCGGAAAGCGAGAATTAAAACACAAACCGAACTGAACTCTCCCCCCCGATTCCTAGCCACAGGTTCCTCACCCTTGACCTAAAACAGTTCAGCATTTCCCCAACATTTCCCGAACAGAGCCAATTCACAACACCCAGGCAGAAATGTGGCACAACCTTCCACAAAACACCAACATTCACAACAGGGAATTCATTTATTTCCAAAACCACCTCTGTGTCAAAAAAATTGTCTCCATGCAGAAAGCCAACACATTAGTGTGTTTGCTAGGCATCCTAGACTCACCCTTCAAACATAGCTATTTTACACCCACCACAGAATTTATAAGTTGTGCAAGTCCATTTTTAATTTAAAAGCAAAACAACCAAACTAAAAGGGGGCATTTAATTAATAAAACATTTGGTAATTGCAAACTGAACGGAATCTCTTCCCACTTTCCTAGCTAAGGCCAAAGCAATAACAGGTCTGGAAGGAATCAGAAGGATGTAGCCAGCTAAGTCGTACCCAGAGTAGTCCCACTGAAATGAATGGGTGCTTGATATTACGATTTATTAACTTACATATTGCTTACATTCCAAAATGGCTTCTAGGCAGTTTCCAAGCACAAAATTGCTTGCAAAATTCATATGTACTGTAGTTGAAATACACAGTGAAGTCGGCCATGCCCGTTCATTTCAATAGGTCTACTCCGGGTAGGACTAGCATAAGATACAACCCATCGGAAGTCCAAATCTGGAGAGACAAATTGCAAGCAGTCCTGGCTCCGGGCCAAGGATGGGGGCCAGGCTGAGAAAGGACTACAGACACACAGAGTTTGTTTTAAGCGTGGGTGTAGCAAGAGCAAACACAACACTTGAGGGACAAGTGTAAAGAGGAGCTGCAGGGGGACTAAGAGTGTGGGGGACCTGTGGTGCTTGGGGGGGGGAGGAGATGGGGGGAAAGCAAAGATGGCTTTGGTTCCGGCTAGGAGAACCAGCGGTGGAGCTGCAAAAAGACTTCCCTGCCACTCCCACTTCCCCTGCAGTCTCCGCTCTGCCTGGATTGAACTAAGGATCTCAGTTTTCCTGCTTTTGGGGAGGAGGGAAAAGGTGACAGCTTGAGGCAAGGGAGGGAGATTAGGAAGACCTGCTCTGCAATCTCCCCAAGAGATGGGGGGTGGGGGTGGACAGTGCAACCAGGAACACACGCCAGGTACATACGGGGCCTGTATTTTCCCTCCAAGCTGGTGGAGAAAGGGGGGGGAAGAGGAGGAATAGAACAGGCAACTCTGTATGTGTGTGTGTGCGTGTGTGCAAGGGGGAGGACAATGGAGAAGTGAGGCCTGGATTAAGTTGGATCCCGTGGCTAAGCTGCTGCTCTGAGCGATTAAGCAGCTGCTGCAATTTGGTTGCAGGCTGACCTCCCTGCAGGCCAGGGTGGAGTGGGGTTAGGCATCAAAAACAAAAAGGGGGGCGTGCAGAAAAAGGAGATGCCTGAGTCATCACCCCCCCAATCAGCACCCTGACCAAGAATCGGGGGGGGGGGGCTGCGCGCATACACACAGCGGCATCAATGACAGGTGAACGACGACAAAGAGGTAGCTGGGAAGTGGAAGCCAGAGCGGCACGGAAGTGGTTAATTGGCACCGGGATTAATAAGTGCAGCGCTAATCCCCCCTCCTGCTCCCCCCCACAAGCACTTAGCGAGATGAGATAGAGAGGAGAGGAAGCATCCACCTGCTTTCCCCCCCCCCAACAACACAGGATCTTTTTCACTGCGGGGTGTGTGTGTGTGTGTGTTAGGGACCCTGCAGAAAAAAAAGCTACAGTGGCAGCAATCTGCTGGCTCTCCCCAACTTTATGTTGCAGGAGGAAACTATGCAGGGTTAAAAGAGGAATGCAGCCTAAGAGAGGCAGAACTGCGGGGGGGGGGGCGTAAAAAGGAAGGGAGATGGAAAGGCTTATGTTTTCTCTCTTACAACTCGCCCTGCATCCCATCCCCCTGAGCCGATTCAGGCTGCTCAGAGCATCACAGCACCAGCTAGCTGTGTGAGATGGAGGAAGAGCAGGCCAGGAGCCAAGCGAGAAGCGGCAGGGGCGAGAGGTGGAAGAATGGAGGCTCCGTTTTGCTCCTGCTGGCCTGTGGAGCAGAAGGCACCTCAGGAAGCGCCCGAAATTTATGGGGAACCTTGCCATGCAAAGACGATGGATTTTGCAAGTCTCTGCTTTGAGCAGAAATGCAGGCTTGTGCAAGGACCCTGTTCCCTTGTCCAGTGGAGGAGGGTGGCAAGTTCACCCACCCACCAACCCTTGCTTGGCACCACACTCTCAAAACACACCACTCCAAAAAAGGTGAATGGTTGTTAGCAGGAGGGCTTCTACATGGCACGTTTTGGTTTTAGGGCCTAACAGAAACTTCATGAAGGGAATGGAGCCTTCTCTGTGATTATCCGGCCCCAAGCCCCATTGCGACCAGGAGGAGATGAGTCCTTCTAGCCCTATTGGTAGATTGTCGTGCATGCAGAAGGGACAAGCAGAAGACTAGAAATAGCTTTCATTTCTAATACCGCACGCTATGTTCAGATTTAGGAACAATGGCAACTCAACTGCATTTACAACAGGAATTCCTCTGTGGGCTTTTACCACTGCTGTCCCACTTCAAGCAAGCCACAAATTGCCTGAGCTGCAGACAGTTCTCTTCTCTCAAGGAAAACAAAGAACAGCTCGTCACAAGTCTCCCAGCTGCCGTGAAGTAGAAACAGGGGACACCTAAGGGAGATGTGACCTGGGCCTTGCGAAGCAGAACGCTTTGGGTTCCACCCCTGCTGATGGGAGGGCAAAGGGTGTCAGACCCATCCAGTCTTCTTCCTAACTGTAGAGATAATAGAATCGTCTTGCTGGAACACAGAGACCATGGCTCCATCTAGACCAGTGTTCTGCCTCCAACCATAACTAGTTCGCTGCCTTGGACAGTTATAAGTTGGGCATGAGACCACAAGACATGGCCTTTGGCTTGTCCAGGAGCTTCTCTACTGGAAGATGCCCTACCTAGAGATGTGAAGGTCTGGAAAATAACTGGGGGGGGGAATCTGGGTTTTCTCCCTCCTTTTTTTGGTGGGGAAGAACAGGGTGTGTGGGTTTTTTGGGGGGGAATCTGGGGAGCAGGTTTTTCCTTAATTTTCCTACTTTCTTTCCTGGGCCTTCACATTTCTGGCATGACTTCCAGAGGTGTACCACCCCCAACACCTTGCTGGGGAAGGACAAGTGGGAAGAGCGCTGTTGCACTCATGTCCTGCATGTGGACTTCCTAGACATGTGTCTCGCCACTGAGATAAAAGGAAGCTGGGCAAGATGATGTGTTAAATCTGATCCAGCAGAGGACCTTCTCAGAGAGGTGCTCTATTTAGCCAACAGGTAGGGCTTGCAGAAAAGTGTTACAGTGGGAAGTGCTCCTGTTCAGGGCTCAAGCCAGCTAGCCATGCCTACTTCAAGGCACTCCACTCCATTCCATCCTCTCTTCATGCTTTCCCCTCCCCAATACTCCACCTTCTATGTTGACAGAGGAAGCTAAAGTCTCATTAGGCTGCTTAGGTTCCCCCAAGAACACCCGAAGAACCACAGTTCCCATGGGCGTTCTTGCTTTCTGTTCAGAAAGGAGCCAAGTTCTGTATTGAGAACACAGGATCTTAGCGCTGACCGAGATCCTTTTGGAAAGGAATAATTATTATCGCATACCTCCCACCAAGAAGCAGCACGTGATGGCTCTATTGCCATTATTCACCTGTTCTCAGAGAGAGGGAGGATCCTGAGATCTGATAGGGTACAAGCAAGTATGGCCAATTGGGTTTCTTCTGCCAGCTAGGCTCTTCAGCACTGACAACCTCACCACCATGGCAAACGCAGATGGTGCTTCTCCGGCGCAATGTGCCAACCCATGGCCAAAAGCCATTTTTCCCCACAGAGCAAAGCAAGAAAGGAGTAGTGAGCAAAGTCTTCCCCACCCCCTTCACCGCTCCAACACATGCACCACGAGGAATTTGCATCCAAACCAAGGCTTTGGACGGGGGTCTAGTGCTACCAAGAGGACCAAGAATGGTGCAACACCAGGAAGTTGCTTCTGCATCTTATCTCAGTGAGCTAAGGGTGGGAGGTAGGACTGGGGGGGGCTTTGAGTCAGAAACACCTGCAGCCTTCCATCAAAGGGTTACAACAAGGTCCTAAAGAGAGCCAGGAAGGATGAAGAGCAGGCCTGCATCTTTGGCCTGGGAGGAGAAAGGCAGCAGAGTGGGCAACATTTGAGACCAAACATTTGAGATCTGACATGGAGTAACTGCAATTTGAGCTTCTGGTTGTTGTTTTCTTTTAAGGGGGGTCCAGATTTAATTTGAGTAGAAATGGTGGGGGCAATGCTGACTCTATGTTTTGAAAGGCCCTAGGCCTAAGCATCCTCCCTACCTCCCCCCACTGCAGTAGGTCCAGGGGGCCCAACAGGGGAGGGGGCCCTCAGCAGATGCTTGAGCAATGCCAATTCTTGATAGGGAAGATATGGCACAGTCTAGGCTTGACGTTGCGAGTGGAGGAGGAGGAGGGAGACCGTCCTGCGCTCCACAGAAGATGGCAGGTTGACAGCCCAGATGGAGGACTGCAATAATCACCAGGCATGGCTTGGCCCACCAGCCTCTCTCTCTGCTGTGCATAGGAGAGACAGACAGACTCTCCTCTGCAGGCCCCATCCTATCATTTCAAAACAAGTACCTTATCTTTTGGTACTTTCCCTGAGCTCAGGAAGGCCACCATCTGCTTAACCCTCATTGCTGTGCTAGATGGTTCAGCTAATAGGCTGATTCCCTGGCTTCCAAGCCATGGGGCTGAGGGGCTGTGAAGTTCACCTGGATGAATGTGTCCCGTGTCCCCCCCTCCCCCGCCAATCCAGTGGGATTTGGGCTGCATGCACACCATACATTCAAAGCACATTTCTCCCACTCCTCGCACCAGAAGAATCCTGGGAACCGTAGTTGGTAAGGGAGGCTTAGAACTGTAGATCTGGACTGGGGAAACTACAATTCCCATGGTTATGTTTAAATGTAAGGTCCGTATGCAGCCCTGCTCGCAGGCAAGCAAAACAAAACACAGAGGAGTGTCAATCCGGAGAGAAGAGCCACACACCCCAAAAGAGCCCAAAGGCCCCTTAAAAAATGCCCCACTGGCTTTGAAACAAGGGGGCCCTGCAGCCCAGCCACCAAATGTCTCTTTCCCACTCCGGAGGCAAAAGGTGAGACGTCTGGGGTCCAGAAGAGGTCTCAGGGAGGAGGGGGAGAGCGCCACGCCACACCGGCCTCTCTTCTCGCTTTGGGGACACCCCGTCTCCCAAGCAGATGAAGTGGGTGGGTATCGATCCCCCCCAGGCCTCCTATCTCCAGATGGAATCTGGGCAGGGCGAGCAAACAGCAAAACAGATGCCAGCTTCTCCTGCAAAGGCAGAGGGGGCGGCGGCTGCTGGGCTTCCTCCCTCCCTGCCCAGTCCCTCGTCTGGCCATCACCTACGACGTCGCCTCCTCCAGCCGCTACTCTCCGTACCAGCCACCCAGTCCGCCTGCGTTCCCGCCCGCCCTCCAGGCGCAGGTTTCCCGATAAGCGCCTCCTTCCTTAGCCTCTTAACCGGGAGGAGATCCGAGGGGATCAAGGGGTCTCTCCCTTGTGCCAGTGACCTTGGGCAGCCCGCCCCGGACACCTTGAGCGCGCCATCCTCGCCCGGCAGTCCCCTCCTCCTGCGCTCCAAAGAGACACCTCGTCGAGGGTGGGCAAAAGAAAGCCCCCGCAAGCTCCCCGGGCGCAGCAGCCGCCCAGGAGACTCTCCCTCCCTCCCTCCCTCCCTCCTCCCTGCCCCACCCACTCACCCAACCAACCTCTCGGCGGGCTCACCTGGGTGTTGGCTGCGCCTCCGGGCCCCAGGCAAGAAGCCAGCAAGAGCAACGGCGCCAGCAAGCAGCGCGCAGCGACGGCGCATCCCGCCGCCCCAGCCATGGCTCGCTCGCTCGCTCTCCCTTTCAGCCGACGCTGCGGCCGCTTCTCCTGCGGCGTCCGGGAGCTTCCCGCCTCCTTCTTGCGGCGCGGGCAAGGAAGAACCTGGGATGGGTGGCGGCGCTGGGGGAGATCCTAGGGCTTGGGGGTCGCCTCCCTGCGCGCGCTTGCACCAGTTCAAGCGCTGCTGCTGCTGCTGCTGCGGCTGTTGCTGCGCCGTCGGTTCCCAGCTGGGCTGTGACAGGAGGAGCTGGCCCCGCTGCTGCTGCTGCCACCGCCTGCTCCTCCTCTTTCCCCGCTGCTGCTGCGGCTGCAGCGCTTCTCTCTGGCCCCTCCTCCTTGGCCCCTCCTGCCGCTCTGCCTGCAGCCACAATAGCTGCGACGTAGCGCCCAGCAGGGCGGAGCCAGAGTCGCAGCAGCCTGGAGGCGGGGCTCGCGGGCCGCTTGCAGACGGAGGAGGTGGGCGGGGAGCATTCGCGGCTGCCCCTTTTCCAAGCAAGAGAGTGTGGGCGGAGGCTGGGGTGTCCCGTCCCCGCCGTCGAACCTGATCGCCGTGCGCTCTTCTCCCCAGCCGGAAAACGCCCCCCGCCTTTTGGATCCGAGGTGCCTGGAGGACAGACGACGGGATTGCAGAGAGAGGCGAGGGAGGGGCCTGCGGCGACCATGGAGGGGGTATCTGGTAAAAGGGAATGGTACTCTGTCCATGCTTAGGGGAGCTGCTCGCCCTTCCTGGGCCGTCGCACTTTAGGCTGCAGTTCAGAGACACCACTTACCCGGGAGCAAGGCGCATTCATTTCAATGGGATTTATTTCCCAGTAGGATGGGGCTGTTAATTAGACGGTGCTGGGGGAGGAGAGCTCTTCTTGATGAGCCTTTGGGTGATGTCCGAAAGTCCCTTAGTGATGCGCTTAGGTAGTTTTAGACTCTGGACTTAATGGTCCCATGCCCCAGCTTTTGATGACAATGTGGAACTTTGCTTCCTTCCTGCTTGGAGACCTGGTGGGGGTCTTGCCCCCCCCCATACAGTTTGTTCATAGCAGTCAAAGGGGCAGGAGGCAACTGCTCCCTCGGTGAGTTCACATGAATGCCTAACTAGTGCCCCCCAGCCCTTTTCAGACATCCAAAAAAAACCTTGTTTTTGCATTTATATCACACCTTTCTTCCAAATAACTCCAGGAGAAGCACACAGTTCTCTCCCTTCTGCATTTTATCCTCGCAAGCCTGTGAGGTAGGTTAGGCAGAGAGAGCATTACTGGCCCAAGGGGTGCCAGTGAGCTACATTGCTATGGGGGGGGTGTTGCAGGGACAGTGGGGTGCATGATCTTCCTTCACCAATCCCAACACTGATTATTCACAGCTTCTGAACATCCCCAAGAGCACGGGTGTCAAACACAAGGCCCGGGGGCCAAATCCGGCCCGCCAGACCTCGTCATGTGGCCTGCCGAGCGCCCCAGCCAGCGGGACCCAGCAGTGGGACCTTGCTGCTGAAGCGCTGTGCCGACAAACAGCTGGGGCCGGGGGGGTAGAAGGGCGGCCGGAGCAGCGCTGCGTAGAGTGCCCCGAGCCACAGCAGGAGAAGGAGGAGGCAGCTTGCCGGGTCGGTGCCCGGCAGTGCCGCACGGAGAGTCCCGAGCCTCTACGACACAGCAGTGCTCTGTAGCACTTTGAATCCTCCTCCTCCTGCCACGGCTCGGCGCCTGGAAACGGCTGCTGCTGCTGAAGCACAGACAAAGCACCCAGCAGCGCCGCATGGAGGAGGAGGAGGATTAAAAGTGCTACAGAGCACTGCTGCGTCCCAGAGGCTCGGGACTCTCCGCACGGCGCTGCCTGGCACCGACCCGGCAAGCCGCTGCCTCCTCCTCCTCTTGCCTCACCTCCTCCTCCTGCCGCGGCTCAGCCTCATGAACGTGAGCTCAGCAGCGGCTCAGCCTCACGAAGTGTAACTCTGAGGCTTTACGCACTTCTCCTAAAACGGACACCCGCTGCCTCACGCTGCACGGGAAATGCTTTTTGCCCCTGGGTCCCTTCGCGCTCTTTTCTGGCGCTGAATCAAGGCGGCAACCCTCCCTTCCCTTTCTTTCTTTCCCTCTCCTTCCTTCCTTCTTCATCTCTGTCTTTTCTCCCTCTTTTTCTTTCCTTCTTTATTCCTTCTTTCCTACTCTTCCTCTCTCCCTCCTGCTCCCTCTTTTCTTTCTTTCTTTCTTCCTTACTTCCTTCCTTTCTTCCTTCCTTCCGTCCTTCCCAACTTTCTTCCTCTCCCTCATTCTTATTCTTATTCTTTCTTTCCCTCTACTTCCTTCCTTCTTTCTCCCTTTCCGTCTTCTCTCCCTATTTCTTTTTCTTCCCTTCTTTATTCCCTTCCTTATTTCCTACTCTTCTTTCTCTCCCCTCTTTCCTTCCTTCCTCTCTCCCTCCCACTCCCTCTTTCCTTCCTTCCTTCCTTCCTCCCCTCCCCTCCCTCTCCCTCTCCTCAGAAACATAGGATGCTGCTTTATACTTCTGGCCCTTAAACCCTGGAACCAGGAGAGCAGCTTCAGTGAGTCAACCTCAGCCAGTCCCTTGGTGAAGGGTGGTGGCTCACTGGCAGAACATCTGTCCTGCATGCAGAAGGACCCCAGCATCTCCAGGTACTAGTAGCTCTGCAAAGGTCCTGCATGAAACCCTAGCGAGCCTCCACCACCCAGTGCAGTTACCAAAAATCATTTTTCAATAAATTGTACAATATTTGTACATTTGAATATCTACTTGCCATTATTCTGACTATGTTTCTGCTTTCAGAGCTAGTTATTACTTACATTATTACAAAAAAACAGTAATAATTGAATGCAGTGACAATAATTTATGATAATAAAGAGTGGACACATAGTCCTACAGATACAACCGGCCCTTTGAGGGTGACCAAACTGCTGATGCGGCCCCCGATGAATTTGAGTTTGACACCCCTGCCCAAGAGCCTTTTCTCTTCTGTTCTCCTTTGAATTGAGAGACTCCTGTCACTCAGATGAGTTCAGAGCAGGTAGAGGTAGACATTCCCCATCATCTGGACTTCACTAGTAAATTTCTGTTTGCTGTGTACGTTGTTAAACCTTTCAGATCCTTGGTGCATCTAGTAGCCCAACACTGACTGCTCTGACTAGAAACAGCCCTCCAGGGTCTCGGGGCAGAGTTTTTTCTCATCACTTGGTACCAGAGATCTTTTAAGTCATGGAGATGCCATGGAATTGGTGATGGGTCCCAAGACTTACATGCAAAGCAAGTTCTGTGCTTCTGAGTGACATTAAACTCACCCATTTGAGACCCGCCAAGGGGGAAAGGTGGCCTCTGTAAGCAAATCCTTTGACCTTTGACACAAAGAGATTGTGAAGAGCTCTAGAAACGATCCAAAATTCTCTCTCCAAACTGAGAGAATGGTAACATGGCAAATGCAATTCAGTGTAAACAGGAGCAAAGTGATGCATGTTGGGGGGACGGGGACGGGGACCCATAGTTTCACATATATGCTCATTGGGGTTTGAACTTGTGGCAAGTGACTTGCAGTTGCAGTAAATAGCTTGATGATGATGTTGGTCAGGCCAGTGTGTGGCATCTCTCTGAAAAAGACAATCCACATGGAAGGTGGCACATGGCAGCCATAGGGGTAAATTAGACAACAAATTCAGCCTGGGAAACGTGGAAAGGGCGCATGTTGCTCTCTTGTCCATTAAGAGATGGGGACTTGGTCAGCAGCTGGTTAAGAGAAGCTCCCTGTAAGCCACTTTGAATTTTCCAAGGAGTGCTTTTGCCTCCCTGGAATGTGCCCTTGAACACTGATAATGCTAGAGAGGTGGTATATGAGTGGGTGCGCAAACTTTCACCTGCTTCTGCTCCTGACGACAAGTAGCCTGCTGCATGAAAGAGAACATCACATTCAGTTCGCTCACTTTCCCTTCTGGCCTTGCCCACTGCTTGGCATCTAGCTCCCAAAAGGTTGCCCTGCAGGGAATATGGCCCCTGGGTTTGAAAATGGTGTCACCGTGCTCCATAGACCCCTCATGTGGGAGCTTTTTCTGGTGCTAAGTCGGCCACTTAGGGATGTTGGTCCCTTGCTCAGGGCAGCCTCGTGTGGCAACCTGCGTAAGTGAGCGAGACGTACCAGCTGTCTCTGGCTGTCTCAGGTAGGTGTTTCCCACCCGCCCTGCAGTGCTGCCTTTTAAAAAGAAGCCCTTTGCACATTTAGCCGCTGTTTATTTTTGAGTAATGAGAGAGGTCAAATGAACGAAGAATGGCCGGTTTCGTTTGACTGACCATTGTGGCCACTGCCTCTTAACAGCTGCTTGATCTGCAGGTGCTGGATCTCTTTTCTCTCCATGCTTTGAAAATCTACCCAGCCCTACATCTTGGTCCAGTAAACATGGCATTATTGGGCTGAGGATGAGTCTGGTAGAGCTTCCTTCCTTCCCCTCCTCTGGTGCTTCATACTGGAAAACTTCCTGTCGGAGCCACTCTTGCCTGTGTTTGTTCCATACCCGTTCTGTCCTGTTTCTATGCTAATCGGCCCTTTTTTTAAAAAAAAAAAAAGGGGGGGGGATGCACACAAGTTCATATTTAAACACCTACTTTTGAATGCCTTTTGTCGTGTGCATTTCTGTAGCATCTCCAAAAGTCACACTTTATACTATTGTCTCCTGAGATGCACTTGGAGTGAAATGCAAAGCATAGCTACTCTTGTAAAAACATCAGGATCTGACCCATTGGCCTGTCAAGGCCAGCATCCCATTCTCACAGCGGCCAGCCAGATGCCTATGAGAATCCTGCAAACAGGACCGTGAGCACAATAGTGATCTTTTGCCCATTCTGATCTGTCAGGATTTGTGCATCCCTAGTTAAAAAACTCGGCTTTTCACTGACGTCTGTAAAACTGGGAATCCTCTTGCTCCCTTGATGGCGAACCGGGATGAGAAGCCGACACAGGAAGGATGAGGAAGCAGAAGTCCTCCATGTCCCCAAATCAAGACGTAATTCTTTTAGGGAGGAAAAGTGCCCTCTGGCATTCAGTTACAACCACATCGCATCACCTCATCTCTGCCTTGTGACACTGACACACTCTGTGAACAAACATTCGCAGAGCAGGGACCCAGCTGCTCTCCACTCTTGTTATGATGCCCGGCAGTGTTAAGCAGAACACATTATGGAGAGCTGCAGCGAGGGCCAGGAGACTGCTGCAGCCAATGGCAACCAGCTAGCATGCTAGTGCAGCAAATGCAATTACCGTAAGGCAGCTGAGAGAAGGAAGAGGACCCCCCCCTCTCTCTTGCCTTCCATGACTCGCAGGGTGAGGCTGGATGGTTTGCTAAATCACAGCTTGTTGCTCTCACCCGGCAAGGATGACCCTGTGTTCAGCACAGGAGCCACAGATTGCCCTTGTGGGTTTTTCATCGGCATCAAGGAAAAATCCTCACATCCCATGTGTGTGTGTGTGTTTGCATGTCCACACACCCCAATGCAGGCACATTATCAAGCAGGTGTTGAGCAGTGAAGCAGGACAGATCACCTGGTTTGGGGGCTGGTGGAGGTTGTAGAGTTGGAAGAGGCTGCAAAAGTCCAACTCCCTGCAATGCAGGAATCACAGCTGAAGGGTGGCTATCCAAAACCTTGAATGAAGGAAAGTTCACTACTGAATATGAAAAGCCTTCCTTCCTCTTCTGAAATAGGCTGTCCTTTTGGAGTGTTTCTACATGCAGGAAGCAGGGTTTAGCTAGGAAGGGCCAAAACCTATTAAATTTGCTGGTCACATGCATGATTTCGGGTCGCAACCTGGAGCTCTACCCTGTACCTTTAAATTTCCTGAAACGGCACTGGGCAGAGAAGCTGACCTTTCTTCCCTATCTCCTGTCATCTCCACCCCATTCCAGAGATTCTTGCTTTTTACAGCAGGGGGGTGGAGATGACACATTCAGGGAGAGGATGAGAAGTTGCTGCCCCATTGGCACAACTGAGCTTTCCACCTTGTGAGCTGGCAACACTGCTTTGGCCCTCTCTACTCAACTATCTATTCAGCAGCTGAAACAAATATAGCATCCTTTGCCAACCTGGTGCCCTCCGGAGATTGGCCCAAACACGGTTCATCTTTGCTTGTAAAGCTGGTGAGACCAACTTGTGCAGTCAACATCACATTGGCATTCCTTTCTGGGTGTGCCTTTTTCTAAATTTGCTAAAAAATCGACAATATCAGTGTCCTTTTGGACAAGTCATCCACACCTGAATGATCGTAGATTCACACATGCAAATTTACCACCTTATATATGCAATGCAGGGGAATAAATGGTGCCATGAAGTTGTGAAATGGGCTATAAATGCCATTCTTAAAAGCATGGTGTCAACCATGTTTTGCTCACAAGCTGCCCCATGGAAAAGAACAGAACCAATTTAGCCCTGCTTATTAATTTCAGTGGGTCTACTTGGCATATAACTTACTTGAATGCCACCCTATGTATTTGTCAGTTTGCATTTCATAGTACAGAAAGTATTGATCTGATGTGTAGAGATCTTTCCTGTTCTGCTTAGTTAAAGAGGGTTGTGGAAAGTTTTCTTTCTTTGTGAAAGAAACAGGCAAAAGGTTCTTGTTTGGGTTATTTCTTCTGGGAAGCTGAGTACAGCTGGTTTAAACGGGTTCTGTTATCTTTCTGTCAAGGTCGTGCTGACTATAATAGTAAGACCAGGAGGAGCCTGGGTCTCACTTACTTTTCTCTTTCTGTCTCTTGGTTCTAGTGTGGTGTTCTGTATGCTATATAAGTTTAAGTCTTATTATAAGTATTGTAAGTACTGCAACTGGATTTTTTATGGACAGTGCCAATCCTGAATGTATCAGAGTTGTGACCATTATGCTCATTTGCCTTCAGTGGCACTAAAGCTCTGCTGGATGAAATACAATTGCCTCTGGTCTATTTTTTGGGAACTCTGCATCGCGTTTAAGTTTTTTCCTCCTCCGGAGATGGCGTGACAGTATTCATGTGGGGTGGGCCAAAAATGCTTCTAATCTGAGGCACCATTTGTCCCGGGTGGACCAAACACCTGCAGATCAAGTTGCGGTTTAAAGGAACTGGGAGGAGGCGGCGGCGGCGGCGGCTGGAGAAACACCCTTTACAACACTATAGCAGTGGTAGGGAACCTCTGCCCTGGGGGCTCAAAACAACCCAACAAGGCCCTCTCTACCCTCAGGACTCTCTCCAGGCCATGTTCTCTAGGCCACACCAGATCTGCCCTGGTTTGCACCCTCCTTCAGGCTTGAGGTGGTTTTGTGGGGAGGGGCAGAGTTCTAAGAACATCTGAATCTTGTGTAGTTAGGAAGTAGCTTAGTGGCACATCTACCAGCCATGTTTTGCCACTGACCTTATCTACCACTGGGATGCAGACCCTCAAAGTGTCTCTATTTTCCAGGGACAGTCCTGGATTCCCAGAATAATAATAATAATAATAATAATAATAATAATAATAATAATAATAATAATTTATTACTTATATCCCACCCATCTGGCCAGGTCTCCCCAGCCACTCTGGGTGCCTCCCTACAGAATATTAAAAACATGATAAAACATCAAACATTAAAACGTCCCCTAAACAGGGCTGCCCTCAGATGTTTTCTAAAAGTCAGGTAGTTGTTTATTTCTGTGACATCTGATGGGAGGGTGTTCCACAGGGCGCGTGCCAGTACTTAGAAGGCCCTCTGCCTGGTTCCCTGTAACCTCACTTCTCACAGTGCGGGAACCGCCAGAACCATCAGAGCTGGACCTCGGTGTCCGGGCTGAACGATGGGGGTGGAGACACTCCTTCAGCCATCTCAGTTCCTGATTTGATTTCAGAATGTCCTGCCTTGCATTAGGAAGTCCCTATTTTCATCGGATAAATGTTGGAGGGTATGGAGTTATCTAACCCCTGAGCCATTTGAAGGCAGCCCTGTATAGGGAAGTTTTTTAATGCTTCATGTTTTCTTATGTTTTTATATATGTTGGAAGCCGTACAGAGTGGCTGGAACAACCCAGTCAAATGAGTGAGGTATAATAATAATAATAATAATAATAATAATAATAATAATAATAATAATGGAATAGGATTTCCCTATTTTCATTGGAGAAAACGTTGGAGGGTATGCGGCCCCTGGAATCTTGCCCACGAGGAAATGTGGCCCTCAGGCTGAGGAAGGTTCACCCCAGCGCCTGCACTAAGAGCTTCATGGTTATGAAACACAGGCTTGGGTGAGTGTGAGGTCATCAAGTAAGAAGAGCACTTGAGGAACAATTGGGCTTTTCATTAGATCCTTCGAGAAGCAGGCTGGGCACAATCCATTGGCTTCCTGGAACATGCATGAGATAACCATCTATATGACACACTTCCATGGCGTCTCATTGCTTACAGCAGAATTTGGCTGGGCCATTTGCATACCAGCCCTCGGAGGACACATGCTGGGACTGCTGAAGGTCACATCAACCTGCTGACCTCCTTCCCAGGCTGCCTGTGGGCCCTTCTTGCCACTCTAGACACACTACTGGCAGCCCTCTACTGATGATGGCTCGATACTGCATGACACACCCCCAGCAGGATGAGTGAAGTCGCCTCGTCTGCCAGCTGTTGTGGAAGAGCAGATGATAAATGCTGCACTTTTCTCTCTGCACGACATTTGTGCCCGTGGGAGTAGAGCGAGCAATATCCTGTCCCCTGTTTATAATGGAGGGGAGAGGAATCAAAGAAGATCGGAGTACAAGTTTGCCAGCTTCTTTTCTGGCAGGAACCCGGTGCCTTAACAACAACAGCAACAACACCCCTCTCCCCCTCCCCGCCACATAAGAAATAAAAATAAGGTGAAGTTTTCCTTGTTGTGGGGCATGATGGGGAAAGATCCATCAGTTGCAACTCTGCAGAGGCACCCTTGTGTGGAGAACGCTGGCAACTTGGTGGTGCTGGGGAGAACATACCACTTTTTTTTAATTTAAAAAGTGTTAATCATAGGAATAAAAATAGAGGGCCCTCAAAATGGGAAGAGTGGTTATGTGCATCTCAGGCAGGGAGGTAGTTTAGCTGGTGTTTTCTACTTTCTAAAAAGAGCTACGGTACATGAGCGCTCCTGTGCTTAAGAGTAACACAGAGCAACTGCGCTTGCCAAAAGCACACAGCAAGTGTTGGAAACTTATTTGCCCCAGCTATGTGCTGTGACTGCTGGTCATGCGAAAAAGTCCTGCCTGTGCATTTGCACATGCAGTATCTAACAGCAAGTGGTCAAATAAATCAATAACATTTGATTAATGCAATGCTATAATAAAAAATGTGTATTTTTTGGTAACTTGCATAGATTGTGTAGAGCTAATTCTGCTTCCTATAAGCTTACAGAATGGGTCTGTCTTGGTTGGGGGGCTTGTGTTTTTTACTAGGCAGTCAAAACCAGCTGGTGGAGGGAAGCTGACTTGCCTAAGATTTAGGATTATATCACGCCTCATAGCATCTCAAACACATGGCTGCAGAGTGGGCAACTTGCGCAACTGGTCTGTGTAGCTGTGCCTTCAAGCTGCAGCTTTTGTGGCCTGCATTTTTTAAATGGGGGTAACGCTGCTGTTCACAAATTTCGATTGGCTTTTGGTGCTGCTTCAGTTTTGCGTGTTTTTATTATTGTGTGCTTTTGGTTTTTATTCATTTAATTTTTTCCCTCCTGAGAACTCTTGGGAGTTGAAAGGGTAGGATATGAACTTCAACAACAAAATACAGTAGTCAGCTTTCTATATTCCTGACTCAGACCATTGGTCCATCTAGCTCAGTATTGTCGACACTGACTGGCAGCTGCTCTCCAGGATTTCAGATCAGGAGCCCTTCCTTCCCAGCCCTACACAAAGCTGCTTTGGCTTGAGCCTTCTGCATGCAAAGCAGATGCTCTGCTACTGAGCTACAGTACTTCCTCGCATTACAAAAGGAACAATAGACAAGCCTCCTAGTTTCCATACCTTACTGTAACTCAGCTTGTTTAAGCTCATGTAATGGAAATAATCTCCTATTGCTTTTCTGTTTACTCTGCTTTTGGTACTTTCCTTTTCCCCTTTGTGCAATGTTAGATGGTAGGCTCCTTGGGGCAAGGAGCTGCCCTCTTCTAACCTTGAAGGGACAAAGCACCCAGCTGGCACAAGGTTAAGAAGACTGGCAACAAAAACAAATAATGATTATGTACCACGAATTAGCAAGTGATATCGCTTGTTATCTCCGGGTTGTGGAATGCTCTTGCTTATTTCTGTACTTCAAGCTGCTGTTAAATGACAAAGGAAAAGCCGGGCTGCTATTTTTCTGGACAGTTGGGAACCTCATGTGCTCACCATTGTAAAATAAAAAAAATTCCTTCAGTAGCACCTTAAAGACCAACTAAGTTTTTATTTTGGTATGAGCTTTCGTGTGCATGCACACTTCTTCAGATACAGTGAAATGGAAGTTTCCAGGCACTTATGTAGAGAAGGGGTGGGGAGGGGTGGGGATGGGGAGGGGGGATCACTCAGAAGGGTGGTGGAAATGGGTGATTGCCTGAATGATAGCTGTTGATGACCGCAAACGACTGCAAATGGTTTTGCATGAAAAAGCAAGGGTGGAGATGGCTGAAGATCGCTTATCATGTATAATGAGATAAGAATCCGATATCTCTGTTCAAACCAGGTCCCTCCATGGAGAAGTTGCTGAATTGCAACTTATCACCAAGCTCAAAACCATGGAGGGACCTGGTTTGAACAGAGATATCGGATTCTTATCTCATTATACATGATAAGCGATCTTCAGCCATCTCAACCCTTGCTTTTTCATGCAAAACCATTTGCAGTCGTTTGCGGTCATCAACAGCTATCATTCAGGCAATCACCCATTTCCACCACCCTTCTGAGTGATCCCCCCTCCCCATCCCCACCCCTCCCCACCCCTTCTCTACATAAGTGCCTGGAAACTTCCATTTCACTGTATCTGAAGAAGTGTGCATGCACACGAAAGCTCATACCAAAATAAAAACTTAGTTGGTCTTTAAGGTGCTACTGAAGGAATTTTTTTTATTTTACTTCGATCCAGACCAACACGGCTACCTACCTGCTCACCATTGTGTGTACATACATGGAATCATAGAATTGTAGAGTTGGAAGGGACCTCAAGGATCATTTAACCTGAAGTGCAAGTAAATATCATCATCATCATCATCATCATCATCATCATCATCATCATCATCAATAACAGAAGCCTGCAAGCAGGACCTCAGCAGAACAACTCTCTCCCCAACAACTGTATTCATAAGGGTACTACAGTGAGGAACACAACCATCAATGCTAGTACCTCTTGGTAGCGATATCTTCCACGACACCCATTTGTGATGCTGTTTTACCGAAACTATCTCATACTCCCTGCCACAGCCCCACACATTTTTGTCTGTGTGGGGAGGTGGGGTAAGGCTGCCATTACCTGCAAGTTGTATACCAGCAGCAAAGAGGAACGCTACTTTTAGCAGACAATTTAAAAGATAGTGAGGATAAGAATGACGATGCTCTTTAAACAACGCAAGCATGTGGCTGATGTAACACGAGAAGTAGAGACCTTCACGGATTTCACACACACAGTCATTTCTTGCCCCGACACAGACGGTGAGATACCCGCCCACCCATCTGGTTTCAAAAGCAGCATGGCCACAGCGGAAAACCTGTGAAATACCGCTGAAGTGGGAAAAGAAATGCTGAAACAGGAAGGGTTTGGTGTAGCAAGCAAATCTCTTTCGCGCACTGTGGGGTGTGTGTGTGTGTGTGTGTGTGTGTGTGTGTGTGTGTGTGTGTGTAACATAGGAACCTGTCTAATACACAAGTCCAACTATTTGTTCGTCTGGTATTATCCACTGACTGGAGTCTCCAGCATGCGTCCTTCACCTGCAACCAACTATTGCACCTGATGTCTTCTGCATGCAGTGCATGTGTGCTGCCGCTGAACAGCACCCCTTTCCCCAAAATAAAGCACTTCTCATCCGGTGTAACTTAGGGATAGACGAGGCTCAATTTCTCATTTTTCTAGTCTTAAATTCAGTTTGCCACAATTCCGTAGTGACTTCTGAAAACTCCCCCCTCCCAAATCCTCAGGAAAATTTGTCAGCGGATCTCTCCTAATAAACACATTTTTTTGTATGCAGTTCTGATTAATATACACAAGCAACTTCTCTTAACGTGATGCATTTTTCGTATGCAGTTTCCCCGAATCTGTGCATTCTTGTCTGCAAACTTCCCCGTCATGTATGTTTTCTGTTCACATGATTTGGTGGGAAAACTGCATTGAAAAATTTGGAGAAGCACGGATTTTGAAGGATGCATTTCAGGTTGTGTAATGGTTTGAGAAGTGCAAATTACTTCTCATTAAAACCCCCTTTTACCTGGCCTTTGCATACCGTCTGCTACTTGGTTTTTGTAGCAGGAGATGCCAGGGCTGGAACTTGAGATGCTGTCCCTCCCCAAAGGATGTTGTGCTATGTCAGATATCCTAGGGGGAAGCCCCCCACTGTGGAGGAGAACGGGTTCAGCACCTTCAGTATTTGCAGTCATACCTCAGGTTACAAACGCTGCGGGTTGCGCTTTTTTGGGTTGTGGACTATGCCGAACCCGGAAGTACTGGAATGGGCTACTTCTGGGTTTTGGTGCTCGCACATGCGCAGAAGCGCCGAATCGCATCATGCGCGTGCGCTGACATGGCGCTTCAGGCTGTGAACGCTGTGAGTTGTGAATGTGCCTCCCGCATGGATCACGTTCGCAAACCGAGGTATGACTGTATTGCACAACAGGGGATCTGCTGAAATCTGTTCTTCTGCAAAAGGGTCAAATGCGCAGGAATCCTGTTCACTGTTGCATTGGGTCAGAGCTGTGGTTCTGCTTCAGTTCAATGGAAGTGCAGAACAGAGTATTGGGTACCACTTTTGGAGAATCTAAGGCAGAGGTGGGCAACCTGTGACCTTCAATTATAGTCCAGCAACATCTGGAGGGCCAACGGTTCCCCACCTTTTCCTTCAGATTTTGAGTTTCAAAAGGAAAGGTCCCAGATCTCATAGGTTGCAAATATATGCTGGAAAGTGTATGGGTAACACACTTTTCTCTACCAGCCAGTCTGCCCTGGTACGTACAAGGCAGCTTCCTCTGTTCCCAGAATTCCACTGGTGTGTATTTGTGTTCTGTCCCGCTGCCTAGCATTCTAAGGCTAAAATAACAAAAGCATAACTCCGACCTGCTTTTTAAATTAAATATAAATATTTGAATTCTGCAGTAGGCAATACATTTACAACTCCCCCTTATCTTACGCAACACACTCAAACAGGCGTGACCGTTGTGTGCTAGTGTGAAATCCCAGTCTAATAATAAAAATTGCAAAAACAAACAAAACGGGGAAATACACCCCCCCCAAAAAAAACTAAAGCACTCCCAAGAGATTCTGGAAAGATTGAAACAAAAATGTCAGAACCATCAATAGCAGAGAAATACACTTAAGGCAAAAAGTAATAACAAGGAATAACTTATTTAAAAGAAAAGAAAAAGAATCTCACAAATGAAATCAACAGATCCCATTGGCTTTTGGCTTCCTATATCCTCCCAAGTCCCATCCTTGGCTTTTTTAATAATTGGATTTTAATCCTCAGCATCATCCTGTCCTTTTAAATGTGCCTAAAGAGAGTCCTGGCAAGTCTTAAAATGGCATAAACGTTGAGCACTATCGCCACCTCCCTGTCGGCCCGGTGCAGTGCAGGTGCCGTCCTGTTCAAAGCGATATTTGCCTGTTTATTTGCTTGTCTTTAATTAAAGGGGATGGGCGGGAGTCTAGGAGACACCCCAGCTAAAGAGGGGGGCAGAGGGAATGATTTAAACCACAGCATCAAGCCAGGAAAAAAATTAAAAGGCAAGCACTAGGGAGGGGCCCATGCTTGGAGATTTCCCAGAATCATGCGGCTGGTGGAGAATCTTGCCTTGACGGCAGGGGATTTGCCCTCGAGGCAGCTCTGTTTCAGGGTGAGGAGAGAGAACAAGCATCACGTAGTCCCATCACTGTCCCGGCACCATACTGTGCACCGTTTTCAGCACCCACTGGCTTCTTACGCCAATGCTTTTGTCAGACAGACAGCTGTGCCCGCCATTTTGAATCCGGATTCTTACAAGTCAAGACAGATTCCCCGGAAAGTCTGTCCTCTGTCTCAGCCAAGGCTTTCCACCGTTTTCAAACCCACTCTTCACGTCCTGGCACGAAGGCAGGCAGGATGTTGGTTTCCTTGCTGCCTGCCCGAGTGAGATGGGCTTGGTCCCAGTCAGAAGATGGCGAGAGGGCTGTCGGCCATCTTGGCTGCCGAGCCAGCTACCTGCCGCCGTCCCCACCCCAACCCACCGATATACACACAAGGAGAATTGGGCACCCTCAGGAGGAAAGTGAGGGTTGCCAGTCTATCACCCTGGCCGTTCCGAGTCCATTAGCCACAAGTGAGCGGAGTCTGTTCCCTTTTCTCTTTCTCGGGAGGTGACCGGCATTTGCCAGGGGACGGGCCCGAGTCATACATGGGTCTGCATGCGCTGGTGAGCGGGGCGCCCATAGTCAGACTGTTGGGACAAGGACGTGTAGGAGAAGCGAGAGCAACCCGAGACTTTGCTGGCCTGGTCCGACTGCCCGTAGCCGCTCTCCGCTTTCTCGTAGCTGCTCGGTTTGACGTAGCTGGTGAAGGCCCGGCTATAGGGGGCGGTGAGGTAGGTCGACCCGCTGTAGATGTTTTCCTGGGGGAAAAGACGCTCGTGGGGGTCATAGGCTGAGCGGGAGCCGGGTGTGCCCAGGGTATAGCGGTGAGCGTATTCGTACAGTTTGGGCTGAACTGGCCCCGTGGAAGGGTACAGAGAGGTCGCCCCGAACAATGGGCGGGGGGCCGGCGTGTACTCCGAGAAGCTGCTAACCAAACTTGGTTCCTCGTGGGCGCGCACCTTGTAGTAGCCATTGGTTGGATCCTACGGAAGAAAAAAATATCTGTATATGTATTGGAATGCCAGGGAAGCAAATGTCAGGATGTGCCCCAAAGAATCTAAATACAGTGTTGCCTTGCTTAACGAATGCCCTGCTTAACGAAATTTCCGCTTAACGAAAGGATTTTTCGAGTGGAGGTTGCCTCGCTAGACGAATTCATTTTATGAAAAATTCGTCTAGCGAATCGCGGTTTCCCATAGGAATGCATTGAAATTCAATTAATGCATTCCTATGGGCAATTTTTTTTAAAAAAATCAATGCATTCCTATGGGATTCACTAGACGAATTTTTCGTTATAAGAAAAGACCCGTGGAACGAATTAAATTCGTCTAGCGAGGCACCACTGTATATGGGAAATAGTTGTGTACAGCTGAAAACGCTGGCCATATTAAGATAAATTCAACAGTGTAAATAAGTTTTGATGGATGCAATAATGGAATACTGAAGGGTATTGCTTTTGTAAAATGTGCAGGGATTTATGATATGTAAAATGAACCATGGAAAGAGAAGAAAGGAAGTCATTGATATCTTAAGGATGGAAAATGAGTATTTTAAATTGTAAAACAGAAAATTTAATACAAATTATATGCAAAGAATCTTAGAGAGAATTGACAGTGTGGCATAGTGGTTGGAACTCAGGAGGGTTAGACCCCTTTTAACAGCCATGGCTTCCCCCAAAGTAGTGCTTCTAAATGACAGGAATATAATATTACACCAGGGCAAAACTTCTAAGGGCCTGTTCATAGCTCGGCTTAATGTGGATTGTGAACCCCTTGTGCCTCCTTTAATTATGGATAATAAAGCATGAATATTTTTTTTTCAGTGTCCCCGGATTTACTGAAAAAAATCTGGTAACCATAGGGCAGACCCCTTTCCCCCAGCCTCAAACTTTGGGGATGGGAAAGATTTTCACTGGGGACAATGGTGTGGAGAGAAAGGGTTAAATACTCCCCCTCCCCCCTTATTGTAGTCTCAATCATGATCATGTAGTCCCAATCATGATTGCCAAGGGCAATTTAGGGCTAGAAAGAAGAAAAGAAACAGAAATAAAAGCAATGCTATTAGAAGAGATGAGTCAAAGTGATGATAGTGATGATTCTTAGAGAGGAACACACCATAGAGGAAGAAATGCTTTGGGCAATCAATAACCACCTTGGAAACCCACAGAATAGCTGTGCAATGGGTCGTCCACACCTAGGGAAACTGAGCCGCTGGTTCTATCATGTTAAGAAAGTTGGATTTTCTGAGATGGGTGGGGTAAGTCAGAAGCTCAACAGGGAAAACATGGAACGAGTTAGACGTATCCTCCATGAATCTTGCCTATGGAACCTCAATGTTTTGATGCAGTACAGTCATAACTTGGAATTCAAACCGAGTCCATTCCGGAAGTCCGTTCCACTTCCAAAACGTTCGGAAACCAAAGTGTGGTTTCTGATTGGCTGCAGGAAGCTCCTGCAGGCAATCGGAAGCCATGCTGGATGTTCGGCTTCTGAAAATCGTTCGAAAACTGGAAAATTCACTTCCAGGTTTTGAATGTTCGGGAGCTGATTTGTTTGGGAGCCAAGGCGTTTGAGATCCACGGTATGACTGTATACCGCCAATTTAGGATTACTGTCAATTGTCAAATGACTGTTTTTTTAACTGGGTTTTACCACCAAATTTTAACTATGTTTTTTAAATCATTGGTGCAGTTCTGTAATTTATCCTTTGTTGTACATTTCCCAGGGGTTCTTTTGGTGGAAGGGCCATTTACAATTATGATAAATAATCATAATAATCATTGATTTTGTTGCTTAACCATAGCACCCAAGAGAGCTACTGGTCTGTCCATTTCTACAGCTGGGGAGCTGAATTTCAAGTACTGTGACCTGGCTTTAATTGAGCTACCTTATGTATTTACAAAAAAGAAGAGGGTCTTTTCTGCAGTGGCACCCACACTCTGGAGTGCCCTCCCCAAACAGGCACATTTGCTGTGTGTATTACAATCTTGTCAAGTCCAGTGCATTTTCGGTGGAATTTTGCCTTCGTTTCTCACTTCCTTTAAAAACAGTTTTAGCCCGCCTCCACTTGGCTGAATATAACAATATTTTGTTTGTTTGTTTGTTTATTGTTTATTTGTTGGTTTTTATGTTGTATTTATGTTTTGAAATCTTTGGTGGTGGTTAAGAAGTATTTTAAATGATAAAACATTTTTTGTAAAGGAGGAGGAGATGCCCTTATCGGAGGAGACAGATAACTAGAATATGGGACAGGCTTTTGGTATGGATTAGGAAGGCATTTTAAAACGTTCGTGTGACTCTTTGGTCTTTGAGAGGTTCAGAAAGGTATACTTAGGGCAGTGGTGGTGAACCTGTGGCCCTCCAGATGTTTGGACTCCAGATGTTATCAGCTCCTGCCAGCCTGGCCAACAGTCAGGGATGATGATGGGAGATGGAGCCAACAACATCTGGAAGCCACCGGCTGGCCAACCCTGACGTAGGGCTCTTGTACGGTAGGCAGAGTGGTGAGCCTCCCAAAGTCCCAGCTGAGCTCACCTTCAGCTCTTGGCTCCCTTCGTCATCCTCCAGGATCTCACTGTGCTCAGTGTGGGATGTAGCTGGAGACTCACTGCTTGTGGCCTGGAGGGAGATGAAGGGGGAAAGATGAGCAGCCTATAAAAAATGCCCTCCTTGTCCTGGGCTGGAGTTCTTTAGGTCCCTTAGGACCAGGCAAGGCAAGACAGTGGAGATCCATGACAGCACCTCCTTCTGTCTTCTCTTTATTATCATTCAGGCTGCGAGAGCCATTCCTTATGTAAATACCACCACCTGCGTGTGAGAGGCGCATGATCTGCAGGCTCAGGGAAACAATGAGGTTGGCCAGAAGTACATTTTTTTTTAGCTCAAGGGAAGACCTCCCTCCACCTCTGGCAAACAGCCCAAACCCTCCTGTCCTATCAATGACCAGTCTAAGGGAGGTGGGGCTGGGGGAAGACAAATTATTACTGAGTTTTGAATGGTATGAAAAGGGTGGAGAGAGATCTTCTCTCTCATCCTATTAGAACTTGGGCATGGGTGCCTGATGAAATTGATCAAGGACAACGGATGGTTTAAACCAGGCATAAGCAACCTTGGCTCTCCAGATGTTTCGGAACTACAACTCCCATGATCCTTAGTTAACAGGGCCAGTGGCCAGGGATAATGGGAGTTGTAGTTCCAAAACATCTGGAGAGCCAAGGTTGCCTATGCCTGGTTTAAACCAGTGTTTCTCAACCTTGGGCCTCCAGCTGTTTTTGGACTACAGTTCCCATCATCCCTGACCATCCCGCTAGCTAGGGATCATGGGAGTTGTAGTCCAGCAACAGCTGGAGACCCAAGGTTGGGAAACACTGGTTTAGACTGCTGAAATTAACAGACATGGCACATTTATTTATTTATTTAAGTCATTGTTTGCGTTTCTAAGTGCATAAAAACAATCCATAGAAAACGGGACAACAAAACATTAAAGATTGCCATAAAGCCTACCCCTACCTCAACATGCCTGCTGGAACAAGGAAGTCTTTTGTCATGTGTGTGAAGTGCAATAAAGGTGCCCATGTCATCTCATTTGGGAGGGAGTTATTAGTATTATTAGCATTATTATATAATGGACTTGAAGACAGGAGTGCCTGGCATGCTCTGGTCCATGGGGTCACGAAGAGTCGGACACGACTAAACGACTAAACAACAACAACAACAATAATGGACTTGGGCCCTCAACACTGAATTCAGGGCTTCTAGTAGTTATATTATGGGGGATCTCATTGGTCAGGCCAGGAGATAAGGGATCAGGAGGTCCTTAAGATAGCCTTGACCCAAGTTGTTAAGGGCCTTGCAAATAAATACAGGAACCCTGAACTTGTCCCCATAACATTTGGGCAGCCAGTGTAAGCTTGAAGTACAGTGGTACCTCGCAAGACGAATGCCTCACGCAACGAAAAACTCGCAAGGCGAAAGCGTTTTGCGATCTTTTTGTTGACTCACAAGACGAATTTTTCTATGGCCGTGCTTCGCAAGACGAATTTTTTTTGCATTTTTTTTTGCTTTGATTTGTTTAAATTGGAAAACCGCAAGATGAATTTTTCGCAATACAAAACAACTCGCGGAACGAATTAATTTCGTCTTGCGAGGCATCACTGTATGTGCTGGTGGTAGGTAGTCTGTCCCCATCAATGGTCTAGTTGCCTCATTTTGCACCAGCTGGAGGTCCCAGACCAGGCACAAGGGTAGCCCCACAAAGAGTGTATTGCAGTGCTCAAGTCTTGGTTAATTATCAGGATGCAAGGATGGCTGCTAGCTTAGAAGGCCTTTTAGAAGAGTTAGGCAAAAAATCATGGAGGGTAGAACAAAGTGGTACCATGACAGCACAATGTAGCCTTCATGTTCAGAGGCCATGTCGTAGCCTATGTATACCTGGGTGCCAGTTCTTGGTGGTTGGCGAAACCCTCTAACAACCCAGTGAGGACTGAGCATTAAAAAAGAGGGCCCAGACTTTGCGAACTAATGGAGTGGGGAGAGAAATGGAAAACCAGGTAGGAGGGGGAATGGGATATATTGGGGAAAGTGCATGGCTGGCTGGCTGGCAGGCCAGATACCCTGAAGAGCACAGAATTGTAGACTTGTAGAGCTGGAGCGGACCACAAGGGTCATCTAGTCCAACCCCCTGCAATGTAGGAATCTTTTGCCCACCTTGGTGCTCAAACCCACAACCCTGATATTAAGAGTCTCATGCTCTACTGACTAAGCTATCCCAGCACTCCACCCTGCAACATTTTGTTGTATGCCCCACTTGTACTTTTGAATACCAAATACTGGAGGCTTGTGGGTTTTCTGGAAACATTTGCTTACCCACTAGTGGGAAAGGGATGCTGGACTCTGGAAGGGCTCTACTTGTATTCTTAGCAGGCTTTGTGCTTTGTGCATTGAAGTAGTAGTAAATAATAATAATAATAATAATAATAATAATAATAATAATAATATATTATTTATACCCCGCCCATCTGACTAGGTTTCCCCAGCCACTCTGGACAGCTCCCAACAGAATATTAAAAATACAATAAAACATCAAACATTAAAAACTTCCCTAAACAGGGCTGCCTTCAGATGTCTTTTAAAAGTCAGATAGTTGTTTATTTCCTTGACATCTGATAGGAGGGCGTTCCACAGGGTGGGCGCCACTACCAAGAAGGTCCTCTGCCTGGTTCCCTGTAACCTTGCAGTGAGGGAACCGCCAGAAGGCCCTCGGAGCTGGACCTCTGTGTCCGGGCTGAATGATAGGGTTGGAGACGCTCCTTCAGGTATACTGGGCCAAGGCCATTTAGGGCTTTAAAGGTCAGCACCAACACTTTGAATTGTGCTCAGAAACATACTGGGAGCCAATGTAGGTCTTTCAGGACCGGCGTTATATGGTCTTGGCGGCCACTCCCAGTCACCATCTAGCTGCCGCATTCTGGATTAATTGTAGTTTCCAGGCCACCTTAAAAGGTAGCCCCACATAGAACATGTTGCAGTAGTCCAAGTGGGCAGCACAGCATGCACCACTCTGGCAATACAGTCTGTGAACAGGTAGGGTCTCAGCCTGCATACCAGGTGGAGCTGGTAGACAGCTGTCCTGGACACAGAATTGACCTGTGCCTCCATGGACAGCTGTGAGTCAGGGGCACAGTTACCTCATTCAGGACCAGGGAGTCCCCCACACCTGCCTGCCCCCCCAAACAGTACTTCTGTCTTGTCAGGATTCAAACTCAATGATAACTTCCATCATCTCTGGCTAATTGGTCGTGTTGGGTGGGGCTGAGGGGTTGCAATGCACAGTCCCATTTGAAGAGACCCATTGCAATAAATGAACATGACTAGCATTGGCCCATGAATTTAAATGGGTCTACTCTGATTAGAACTTAGTTGGCAACAACCCTTGGAGTCCCAGAACATCTGGAGGGTGATGGGTTCCAAACCCCTGTTCCATAGGCTAGCAAGAGAGGACCCCCAGAGAGTGCTTTCATGAGTGTTTGGGCAGCGCATCAGGATCCTGGCTCTACTCACCATAGGCTCCTTGGCATCGTCTTCGGTCTCGCTCGGCCGGCTGGGGCTGCTCTCGCTCGTTGTGATCTGCACCAGGATGTCTGCCTTGGAGAGCTGCGTTCCCCGCTTGGCTGCAGAAGAGGCAGAGTGACAGATACAGGCATGAATTCTGCCTTCCTTGCCTACGGCTCCACACAAACATGACCTTCCTTGCCTCACAGAACTTGGGCTTTTGGATGGACGCACACATGAAGGTATCACAGGAGGAGATACCTTAAGTTCCTTTGTGCTTCCTTGAATGTCTGCTCCTTTATGCAGGGCAGCGTGGCTGAGTGGTGTAGCACTGCAGGAGATTCCAGGTTCAATCCCAGGCACCTCAAGGTAGGGCTGGGAGAGAATCCTGCCCCAAAACCAATACTTTTCTGATCTGCAGTAAGTCTGCTTCTTTTTTTCCTTTTTCTTTATAAAAAAAGTGGATTTGTCGTGCTGGGGTGTGAGAGCCGTTTAATTTACTGTTTAGTGGCAGAAATTTAACATTTTCTTTGGAGGTCTTTAAGCAGAGGCTTGACAGCCATATGTCAAGAATGCTTTGATGGTGCTTCCTGCTTGGCAGGGGGTTGGACTGGATGGCCCTTGTGGTCTCTTCCAACTCTATGATTCTATGATTCTATGATTTTCTGGTATGTGCTCCTAGATGCCCATGCAGATAGGATTTGAGTAAGAACAGCAGTGTGTGTGTGTGTGTGACCTTTCTGTTTTAATTTTGTGATAAGGTGAAGGTATAGAGTAACTATAATATGCAACATAAATTGAAATTATGGGAGAACCATGGAGGGAGAGAGGGTGCAGCTCTCCAAACACAGATCTTGGAGCCCCTTTTGAACTGGGAGACACTGGAGACAGAAGTTTCTCCAGGTGAGGCATGTGCTCTGAGCAGGTGTGCTGAGCAATGGCCCCTCCAGTAATGACAGAAAGCCCCCTGCTGGGACTTGACCTCCCAGCCTCCCTTCTCTTCCCTGCTGTGCTATTCCGCCTCGTGTCACCTCCTTCAAACACAATCGGCTTGCTTTCCTGGCACTGCAGCCTCCCCAGGCTCTCTTTAGTCCTCCAGGTGCACTTCAAGTCTGGAACGGCCTACAAAGCAAGGGGAGGGGGGGGGGAGAAGGGGCTGCAGGGATCCTCACCTTTCCCACAGCGCTTGCGCCGGTAGCAGAGAGAGAAGAAGACCACCAGCAGGAGGAGGGCAGCAACACCGGAGGCAGCCAAAGCACCCAAAATTAGGACGGACAGGACTTCTGATGGGAATAAGATGGGTTACACACACACACTTTTTATTTGTCGTATTAGGTAGCCCTGCCCTCTCTTGAAGGAATTCAGAGCAATTTACAAGGGTTTATTACCCCATGTTGTCACTGCAACCACACTGTGGCTGCTGAAAGACAGCGATTTGCCCACGGGAGGTTTGTGGCTACGATTTGAACTCAGGTCTCCCTGCTCCGAATTTGACACTAGGTGGTCTAGTAGGGGAAGGGCCTGGGTCAGCACTTGGCATCCTCAGGCAGCTTCTGAGGGCTCACCCGTAATGCCTGCCCTGGGATTCCCCATAATTTTATTTTTCTAGCCTGATTTACTCAGGGCAGTGCCATGCCAGGGGCATTGTGGGAAATAATGATCACCATCATATCATCACTTTTCCCAGAAAGGTGAGCGCAAAGCAACTTGGAAAAGCAAATGTTAAAAAGAAGCATAAGGACAAGAGAAAAAACAACCTAAGATGCTCACCAACATACCTGCCAAGTCTCCCGCTGAAAAAATGCGGGATCAGCAGTGGCGCGGCACCGGAAGTTGCATAGAAGCAACTTCCGGGGCCACTCTGACCATGTGTGGGCACTGGAAGTCGCTTCTACGCATGCCTGATGGCCATCTTGGTGGTGGCCGCATGGTGGCAGCCATCTTGGTGACGGCCACTGCCATGCGGCCACAACCAAGATGGCCGCTGGGCATGCGTAGAAGCGACTTCCGGTGCTGCTCTGCCCTATTTCCGGTGCCCACACATGGTCAGAGCAGCACCCAAAATGGAGGCTCCCTGGCAGGTAGGAAATCTGGGGGATTTCTGGGATTTTTCTCCAATCGGGAGAACAGCGGGAAACAGATTAAAATCTGGGGGTTTCCCGCGAAAAACGGGATACTTGGCAGCTAAGCTCACTAATAGTATGTACAAAAAAAGCAAATGCAACGAAATCCCACCCCCGTTAAAAGATAAGCAGAAATTAATGTCCAAAGAACCTGGAGGAATAAAAAAATGTGGCTCTCCAGATGCCATTGGACTACAACTCCCATCGTCCCTGCCATGCTGGCTGTGCCTGATGGGATTTGGAGTCTGCCAGCATCTGGAGGGTTGCAGGTCTTCCCTCTCTGCCCCAGGGGATCATTCCAAAGGCTTCCTGACCAAAGGTGGGAGCCTCACCTTGGCGGCGCAAGCTGACTGCCGCAGAACGGGCACCAAAGCGGTTCCAGGCCGTGCAGTTGTAGGGCAGGGCAAAGTCAGTGTCGTGGGTCGGGTCAATCAGCAAGGCCGAGAGCACCCCTTGGTCTGTCACCACCGTGTCCACGGTGAAGCGATCCAGTGATCCAGCATCCAGTACCCGTTCACCCCACGCCCAGGCCTGCGACAAGGGGAAAGGGAGAGGATCAAGGCTGTGAACAGCAATGGGGCATTGGGATGGAGCCGGGCAGGGGCGCCACACCTGGACCTAAGGGAGAATGGCGTCACCTGCAGGAGAGCTACCTGCAAACACTCTGCATGTCAAATAAGCAAGAGAGATATCCACCAAATAAGCCGAGCAGAGGGAGAGGGAGGTTACAGCAGCTTGCAAGGCAATGGGTCAAGCGGCTACCCTTTTATTTTGCAAAATTCCCCATTATGCTCTGCCGAAATGTCACAAACTAGTGAGCAAGCTTTTGAGTCCACCAGAAGACTTTATCAGTCTGGATGCTAAACAAAACAGGGGGATGGGTGTGCTAAAAGAGCTGGCTCATGGCTATACTGTATGCATTTGTCATATATTCATTATTTGATGTACACCTTAGAATGGTCATGGCAATAGTGGTTGTCATGGAGAGAGCCTGCACTTTGGGATGTATCCCTATGCCATTGGTAGGCAGATGGGAGACACAAGGGTGCTAAGAGGGTTTGGACCCAGAGCCGGTGCATGTGTGACAGTTGTCACATGCACACTCTTTGAAAACACAACTCCATGTGGCATTTACTCCACCTTGTGGCTGGCTGATCACATGCATTGTGTGTGTGTGTGGGGGGGAGGAAACCACTATGGGGGAAAAATAGGATTGTTTGCACCATGCAAAAAACAAAAACAAAAACTAACAACCCATGGTGCACCAAAATCACCATGCAAGACTCTATCAGATTCTTGTGCGCGATGCAGAAAAATTCTTGTGTGCAATGTAGAAAAATAGACCACACGCAAAAATCTGCTTATTTTGTCCAGGCTACTGCAGATCTGTTTGATCTTTGCCTCTCGAGTGGAAGGGGGCTGGGAAATCACAAGAACTGCAGTCAGTCACGACCCACAAATAGTTCTCCAGATGTTAATAGGCACCTTGCGTAGTGATTTAAATTTGCAAGGGGAGCGCTAGGCCTTCTGAGGATTTCTCGGCATGGTGGGAACAAAGTCAATAAACCTTTGCTCTGCCTGGTGAATGGTTCCAAGTTGTATCATTCACTGACTTTCAAGAATGCAGGGTTCCCCCCACTCCTGCTTTTCTAAAAACCCACCAGCTTCTCAAAAACCTTTGATCTGGGAAGGGGTGGGGGTGGCAATCTGCTATCTGGAGGCAGGTGGAAACACATATGGGATCCTGATTCAGGCTGGGACTGGAGGAGGGGGTTTAACCCTTCCCCCTCCATGCTGTTCTTTCAGGTGAACACTGCACCCCTCCCCTTAAGCTATTTGCCCAAGAGGAACCATGGCATCTTATGTTTTGACTCATTAGCTAGTAGGTTGTTTTTTAGCAGGTGGAGGGAGATTTCAGCCAGGGGGAAAAACAGCACAGGGGGCAAAAGTTAACCCCAGTGTGGGGAACCTTTGGTCCTCCAGATGTTCCTGAACTCTAACTCCCATCAGCCCCAGTAGGCATGGTCAATAGCCAGGGATGATGGGAGTTGCAGTTCAGCAACATCTGGAAGCCCCAAACTTCCCCACAAAGCTCTGCAACTCTAATCTGAACCGGACATTCTCCGCAACTGCATTTGTTGCTTTCAAAAGCAAAAAATAAAAAAATCCCATGGATCTCCTCTAGTTGGTCAAGGAGAAATTAAAAAGGCCAGAACGCTGTGTGCTTTGGGGTAGGAACATTGGGATTCTGGGCCAAGAAATGCTGAATTCAGTGACCCATATAAATCCTGCAGATTAAGCAACTTTTGCACACTGAGCTGCTTATTTTGCACAATTCATTCTGCCTCTGCTGAAGGGGGCAAAGGGCAATGCTGTGTCTGGCGGAGCCCCACACCCTCAGATGGAGAGCCTGCTCATAATGTGTCTCAGCTCAGAGCAACCAGGAAGCTGCAGCGTAACAGCATTTGGAATATCACAGGCAGTTGTGGTTGGGGAACGACCATAACTCCGTTGTAGAGCAGGAGTTGAAGAGCTCCTTATTTTTAACAGCAGCTTTATCTGCTGCATCTCGTCCCTGATTTGATGTGTTTTCATTTTCGTAATGTGTTGGTGTTAAATTGGTTATAAGCAGTCCTGAACCATCACTTCCCTCCCCCTTTTTCCAGCTGAAAGGTAGGATAAAGATGCTTGTATAATAAAATAATAACGTTCAACTTGAAACTATAATGAAAGCTGCTGGAGCTTGCCCCAAGACGGGCAGGGAAAATAAAGCACACATGTTTTAAGAACAGCTATCCAATAGCCGCTGTGCCTATTTAATATTAAGTACTTCCAGAGGGCTAGGAACCTGCGTACTCTTGATTTAAAAGTTGAGATTTCCAGAATGATGAATTCCTGAGCTTGCAAAGTACTACTATGATAATCATCATTCTTTATTCAACCGTCAGTCAGAAAAGATACAATTCTCAGTACAAAGTTAAAATATCTAAGACATCTAAAAACTAAAATAAAACATGGGCAGCACTAATAAAGGCTATACAGATAAACCCGCATCAATGCAGACTGTGATAATTTATAATAATAATTTATTATTTACACCCTGCTCATCTGGCCAGGTTTCCCCAGCCACTCTGGGCAGCTCCCAGCAGAATTAATGATAATAATAAAATTTTAAAAAACGATAAAACATCAGACATAAAAAACTTCCCTAAACAGGGCTGCCTTCAGATGTCTTCTAAAAGTCAGGTAGTTATTTGTTTCCTTGACATCTGATGGAAAGGCGTTCCACAGGGCGGGTGCCACTACCAAGAAGGCCCTCTGCCTGGTTCCCTGCAACCTCACTTCTCACAGTGAGGGAACTGCCAGAAGGCCCTCAGCACTGGACTTCTGTGTCTGGGCTGAACGATGGGGGGTGGAGACTCTCCTTCAGGTATACTGAAGTCCACACAGGTTAAGGGACAAGGAACAGCAGGTCTGGAAAGGCTAGTTGACTGAAGCACTTACTATCCTATCAGGAGGTGGGACGCTCCCCACTAAGCACTCCAGCCGTGCCTTGGTTCCCACTGCAGTCTGCTGGCTTGGTTCTGCGCTGATAATGGGTGGACCTGGAAAGGAGGACACAATCAGGGCAGTGTTCAATACAGAAGAGGGCCTCCCTCCCCTCCCTATCCCTTAGTTACTGTTTTAGAAGGCTACAGGAGCTGGCTATGATTTGGTTAAAAAGAGAGCATCTCAGGTTTAGAGGCTTGCAGATTTCATCAAGGCTCCCTCCTATCTTTCCCAGGGAAGGGGGACATACAGCTCAGCGGTAAAGCATCTGCCATGCATGCAGAGGCAGAAAGATTCATGGTTCCATTTGTGGCTTTTCCAGGTAGGAGCGAGAAGGGAAATGGTCTAAGCTAAGCCAGCTTCTTATGGTCCCCAGGCAAGGCAAGCTGCAATCCTATCCCGTCTTTGCTTTGCTCTGCTCCCTTTAACAGTCTTGTTACACCCGCCACCCGGTCCCGACGCAAGGCCAGGCCCCTCACCGTTCACAGCCAGGGTCACCTCCTTCTCCGCCACTCCAATGCGCGGCACAATGGCTTTGCACACATAAACGCCAGCGTCTTCCTGCGTCACCGCCTTGAGATGCAGAGTGTTGCCGTTGCTCAGCACCTGTTGGTACAAGGAGTCCTGGTTGTGGCTCTCTTAGGACTAAAGGAATCTTTCCAGCAGGGGTGGGGAGTCTCTCTCCTGACCCCAGTTTCTGGTGGTAATATATTGGCAGCTGCAGGTTGGTGATGGGCGGGGCCAGAGGCAAAGTGGGCGGGGCATCCTTCTGTGTTTATTGGCGAGTGGCAGGTGGGCCTCCGAGATTTATTTGTGTAATTTGCAAATTACAAACCCAGAGCGGTTTATTTTTGACTCCCAACTTTTGAGGGGGAAAAAAAGGAGATTGGCATGATTTGAAAGTTGCAAGCAAGTTCAGAGCGCATGGGCTCCTGGTGTAAATTACTTGCCATATCAGACTACGGTATTTCTATTTCACATTTGTTTCTAGTTGTTGTTATAATAAAAATCTGAACAGGGGGCTGATGCTGCACTTACCACAGTAGACCCTTTCTTGGTCCAGGCCAGGGTGAGAGGAGGATTCCCAGTCCAGGTACAGGTGAAAGAGGCGTCTGCACCAACGTCGACCGTCAGGGGCTTTGGCTGAGAGACAAGGCGGGGTCCGACTGCGGACAGAAAGAAAGGGGTTGCCGAGAGTTAGCTGAATGGCGCGACTGACCTTCAGCCTCAGTCTCCCTATCTGCAGTATGGGAATAATGATACTGGAAGTGGCTACCTTCTGGAGGTTTGGTAAGAATCATGGCAAGAGGGTATAAGAAGCACATTGACCATGTAATTTAGGGTTGGGGTAAAAATTTAGAAAATCTATGAGCACCCCGCTCGAATTTTTGTGAGCAGGGCTGAAGCAGCCACAGCCCATTCTGAGCAGGGTTGTCACACTCTGAGCCAAGATCAAGTCCACCAAAGGACCTATTTACAAACTGAAAGAAATGATGTCTCCAATAGATCATATGGGCACTTCCAGCAGGGCTGATCACAAAATAACGGTTGCTGTCTGTGTGTATGTGTGCAAAAGCTTAACTCCTTGCAAAGTGGGCTTTCCCCTCCCTCCTAGAGCATCTGTTTTTGCTGGAACAAGGCTTTTTGCTGGAGCAGAGAGAGGTGGGAATAATAGTTGTTCCCCACCGACCACCCGTAATATTTCCAAGTACTCAAAAAAACCCTCCAATGTTTGTGAGAGCACTCAAAAGCGATTGCTTGCAACACACCTCTCCATCGTTTCCAAGGCAAACAGAGGTTGTTCACCCTTCCTGAATGTAATTCCCAAGGATTCCTGTCATGACCTACACTAGCCAAATAGCAGTTGGGCAAAACAGGATGGCAAGGGACTGTCTGAGGCCAGAGCCTGCCACTCAGTCCATTATCTGAGCTGATCACAATTACATACCCTAATTACATTACCCATAAGCAGAGTAAACCTTGGGAGACCCTCTGCCACATTGAAAGCTGCCTTCCACAAGGCCAGGCCTAGGTTCAGTGGGCACGCTTTGGGCTTTTAACAAAGTGCTGTGGGAGCAAAATGGCTGCCCGTGTGCGTGTGGCATTGTAACACAAAATGGCTGCTGTGGAGGCCATGTCAGGGCGGCCAAGCAAGTTCAAGCAGGAATGGAGCAGAAAAAGCAAATGTCTTTCACACACTGTGGATTTTAGAGGGCATATTAACTGAGACTTTTTGCAGGCGCCATGGGAGATACTGGTGGCCCCACAGTCAGGCAATTTATCCACCCTGCTCAGTGTTTATCACTCAGACTGTCTCTGGCATTCTCAGGTCTGCTAGAAGGGTCTTTCCCATTGCTCCACTTCTTGATTCTTTTAAAGGAAGATGGCAAGGGCTGACCCTGGGATCTTCTTGGTGCCAAGTCTGTTCTCTGCCACCGAGCTACGCCCCCCCTACTTATCTCGGGATCTGGGGCCGCCTCCTTTACTTACAATGCACATCCACCAGCGTGCTGACATTGGTGCTGCCCACAGCGTTGGACACCTCACACGACACAGGCTCTGTGAAGAAGGACTGGTCAACCGTTGCCTCGTAGCTGTCGCCATTGGCCTCCGGAATAGGTACACCTCCTTTAGCCCACCTGTGAAGAGATGTGTGGTCTTAGGAGAGCTCAGCTCAAGGGGTACTTTATGAGGAAAAGTTCCCCTACGTCAGGGCCAGGGACGTTCCAGCTCATGGGCCAAATGTGGGTCACAAGGCCTCCCCATTTTGGACCACAAGGCCATTCCCCCCCCCCTAAAACCATGCCCATCATATAGAATCATAGAGTTGGAAGAGACCACAAGGGCCATCCAGTCCAACCCCCTGCCAAGCAGGAAACACCATCAAAGCATTCCTGACAGATGGCTGTCAAGCCTCCGCTTAAAGACCTCCAGAGAAGGAGACTCCACCACACTCCTTGGCAGCAAATTCCACTGCCGAACAGCTCTGTGTGACACCAGGTGCAAGGCAGGTGGGGATGCAGCTGCAGAGAGCAGGATTGAACTTCCCACACACCCACTGACATGGGGAGTTCAATCCTGCTTACTTCAGGTGCACCAGCCCATTCCCAGTGCCCGAACCCTGCACAAAGCAGGATTGAGCCCCCTGATGTGTGGAGAGTTCACTCCTGCTTTGTGCAGGATCTCTGCTCAACTCGGCGGGTCAGCTTGGACAGCAGGGGGTGACAACCCACTTGTCAATCACTCAAAGTCAATACGATGTCAGGTGGGTGACAGGTGGGTGGTTCAGCCTACCCATCAAAGTTGGCCCACCGTAGGAAGGGAAGATCTCTGACCCAATGGACCAAAAAATATTCCCCTCTCCTGGGGGATCTTTTATTTAGAAAGCAGGTGAATAAGGAGGGTGTGGGGACTTGAGAGAGATATATAAAAATCATGCGCTGTATGGGGAAAGTGAACCGAAGTTCCTCTCCCTCCCCGGGACCCATCCAATGAAGCGAAAAGGTGGGAGATTCAGAATGGACAAAAGGAAATTACTTCCTCACACAGGGCAGAGTCGAACTGTGGAACTCTCTGCCACAAGAATTGGAGATGGCAACCAACTTAGAAGGTTTAAACAGATGCTTGGAGGGTCAGGCTGTCAGTGGGTACTAGTCGTGATGGCTAGGCAGTAACACCAGTGCCTAAGAAGGTGGCAGAGGGCGAAATTGCTCTCATGTCCTGCATTTGGGCTTCTAGAAGGCATCTGGCTGGCCACTGAAGGAAACAGAATGTTGGACTAGATGGGCCTCTGGCCTGATTCCCCAGGACTCTTCTCTTCCTTTGAAAGATGAGGAAGGGCGAGGAAAAGGCAAGAACCACAGCAAAAGAAAGCAAATAAACTTTGCTGCCTTGCTAATTGGCAAGCATCGACGAGCGTGCCATCTGCAGTGTTGCCATTAGAGGGCATCCCAGTCACACCATTGCTGCTGCAAGATCTCTGGTGGTCAGGGTCTCTCCTCTTTCTAGCCCTTACCTGTAGCCTGTCACTTCGGGGTTGGAGGTGGCCGTGCAGAGGAAGCTCACTTTGCCACCCTCGGCCACAGTTTGTGGCTGCACCGAGAGCATGACAACTGGTGGATCTGCAAGACGGAGAGGAACAGATGAAAATCTTGAACATTTATTTCCTTTAGTGTAAAGGCCCCAGTGACCCGGCGAAGGGATCCCCAAAAGGTAAGGTTTATGCCTTTTTTTCTCCCCGAGGCCTTTATCCCAATTGGGAAATGGGTGCCAAAGTTTGTGCCTATAGCCAACATCTGCTCGAATCCTTTACTATCCATCGGTGCATCTGCCTGGCTCCCTTACTATCAACATATGCGGTGTCTATTAGCTGTTCCACCTGAGTACAGTCAGTTAGGCTACTGCCAAGGCAGGTAGCTAGGATTCCACATAGCTTGCTCCTCCAGGTTTCCATGCTTTCAGAAGCCCCGAGCCATGGCAAGGTACAAAAAGCACTGCTTCTGCAGGACATAAGGACTCCAAGCTCTTATTTCATTTGGACCACCCCACAGTGACCAAGGCCCCATCTGGACTATACATTTAAAGTGGCACCACAGCACTTGAAACCGTACTTTATCAATGATGTTGAGAGTTGTTAGCAGGCCCCTATTCCCCTCACAGAACTACACACAATTCAGAGTGTTCCCTGGGAAACGGGATTGACTGTTCAACCCCCTCTGGGAATTGTAGCTCTGTGAGGGGAATTGGCATCTCTTTTGACAACTCTCAGCACCCTTAACTAACCACATTTCCCAGGATTCCTTGGGAAAAGACGTGGTTGTTTAAACTGGTTTCGTGGCGTTAAAATTTTTCGCTGTGAATGTGGCCACATTTATTGCACCGCAAAGTCCTCACTCCAAGTGAAACAGCTCCATTTCCTCTCTTCCCAGGTCTCCTTCAACATAGGAAGCTGCTTCCCTCATACTGATTCAGATCACCAGCTCAGTATTGCTTACACTGACTGGCAGCACCTCTCCAGAGCTGCGGGCAGGGAAAACGCCCGGCCACAATGGAAGGTGCTGGGAGATTGAACTTCTGTGCAGAAGGCAGATGCGCTGCCACAGAGTCCCGCCCCTTCCCCGCAGGCCCATGCCCTGTGGGCTCACATTGCACATTGAGGGTGACCGTGGTCTGCTTGCCGGCTGGGGCTGCTGGGTTGCTGACTCGGCAGGTGAACGAACTGCCCATGTCCCTGCTGCTGGGGGTCAAGAGGAGGGTGCTGACAGCCACTTCTCGCTTGCCGTCATCCATGAGGGCCTGCAGGAGAGGAAGAAGGGTTTCCATGTTGAATATTTCCTTGGATAGCCACTCTCTGGAGACAGGGCCTCTATACGTCGCACAAACACAAACACATTTTTCTTTTTCCCAGCCTGCATCTAGTGTTCATTTATTGGATTTGTATACTGCCTGTCTGCCAAGGCACCCAAGGGGATTTACCATTTTAAAACCCTAAAATGAATCCATTATATATCAAATGTAGAGCAACAGAGACCTCTCTGGCCAATGGGGAGCTGGTGGCATGCATGCTTTGTGGCCTAGGCTCCCTTGCTTCTTCCTTCCCTCAGGGCAGACAGGTCTAACATTACCATTTGTGAATGTGTGAATACAACAACCAGTGGTTGAAAGCTTGTATATCATCAGGTACATTTCATAGAACGCTGGGATTGGCCGTGCCTTCTTATTCAAATGTACACTGAGTGTTGGGACCAAGCTTGCTGCTGTGCAATGCGTCTCGCCTATATTGAAATAACTTTGCTGAACTTTGGTCTGTTCCTGAGCACGATTCAAAGTGGTGGTGGCTTAACTGAGGAATCTGTGACCCTCCAATGGCCATTGGACTACAACTCCCAACATCCTCAGCCAACATGACCAAGGAATGCTGGGAGTTGTAATCCAACCCTGCTGGTAGAGCATGAGACTCTTAATCTCAGGGTTGTGGCTTTGAGCCCCACTTTGGGTGAAAGATTCTTGCATTGCAGGGGGTTGGATGAGATGACCCTCATGGTCCCACCCAACTCTACAATTCTATGATTTACTGAACATCTGGAGGGCCACAGGCTCCCCATGCCTGGTAAGCTGAGATAGTCCCCTGGTTGATATGGTCACAAAGTCCTGAGCTAGCCCAGATGTGGTGTGGCGGTTGAAGTCCCCAAGCACAATTGACTGTGGGTTCACCAGCAACCCTCATGCAGGGGGGGGGCTATTGGGCAGTAACAGGGACGCGGGTAAAGCTGTGGTCTAAACCACTGAGCCTCTTTGGCTTGCTGATCAGAAGGTTGGCTGTTCGAATCCCCGTGACGGAGTGAGCTCCCATTGCTCTTTCCTAGCTCCTGCCAACCTAGCAGTTCGAAAGCACGCCAGTGCAAGTAGATAAATAGGTACCGCTGCAGCAGAAAGGTAAACAGTGTTTTTGTGCGCTCTGGCACTTGTCACAGTGTCCCATTGGGCCAGAAGCAGTGTAGTCATGCTGACCACATGACTTGGAAAGCTGTCTGTGGACAAACGCCGGCTCCCTCAGCCTGAAAGTGAGATGAGCGCCGCACCCCATATTCGACTTTGACTGGACTTAACTGTCCAGGGGTCCTTTACCTTTTACCTTTTTTATTGTTTCATCTTCGTGATCCTAATCCTAACCCTAACACTCAGAACAACCCCTAAAACCTGGCATTAGTTTCTCAGTGAAAAATAACAGAGAAATAATGGAGAAGGATGGAGTTACAATGAATGACAGTGACAACCTGTGTTTTTGCACCACCAAGCGCTTGGGAGAGATTTGGCCTTCCCAGTTTGTCCACTGGGGTCTCAGTAATCCACACCAGGTCAGTCCTGTCACCCGCAATTAAATTGTGAAGGAGCCTGCTTTTATTACCGACATGTCGTTCGGCAACAGCAGCACTAGGTGAAAGGATAAGTCAGCCTGACAACGCAGATTGTGATGGACGAAGGGAGGGTGCTGGACATTTCGCCAGGCTTACCCAGATAGATCTCAGACTCGCTGCCCTACTTTTCACCCCCCTCCTCTGCTTGTCTAGTTCTTGCCAACACTCAGTGAAGTCTCACCTTGGAGTACATGGCAGACTCCTGGCGTTGCCCATCTCGGTACCAGCTGATTTCGGCAGCTGGCTTGGCCCCGGCAGCACGGCACGACAAGTTGTAGGGGATGTTGGATATCACATGCACGATGGGACCGTTCTGGATCTCGGGGTCGTTGGGAGGGACTTGGAAGAAGAGACATGGAGAAGATAGGTTAGCTGTGTTATCTGGTAAGGGGGAACTCCCAGGTGCAAGACGTTTGGGCCACAGAAGCTTCTCCAGAAAAATAACAACAAACACCCTGGGCATGGCGGAAGCAGCAGGAGAGAGTTTCCATCTGAGCCAGATTTTGTGAAGAGGGAGAAGTGAAGCACTTAATCGTTTACTGCAAAACAGCCAGCAACGTCCTGCCAGCAGATTTTCTGGCTGGCCCCCATTCTTCAGGGGATACGCAGCAAAACCAGCTTATCATGTATGTGGGTCCTTGATCCAGAAAACCATTAGCTGAGGTCTACAGAGGGAGCAGCGCTACCAGGTGTAAGCAGAGCCAGATAGGATTGCAGCAAAGTCTTGGCTGCAGTAGCTGGTCCTTGGCTGCATCTTTAATATAGGGCTGGGGTGGGCTGCTGAACACAGCTGGTAGGCTGGATCCTTACCTGCCCAAACCTGTGACAAGCCAACTTTGACAGGTGGAAAGTCTTTCCCATCAGCTGCTTGCCAGATCATTTAAATGTGAGATGATGGGGATAGAACCAGGAACTATGCATGCGAAGCATGAGCTTGTCCGCAAAGCTGGCATTAAAATAGCACTAAGATCTAGGCCTCTGATAGCAGCAAAGGGGTGTAGCTCAGTGGTAGGACACCTGCTTTGAATGCAGAAGGTCCCAGGTTCTACCCCCAGCATCTCCAGGTGGGGACATTGGTGGTAATGGGACAGATGCACACCAACTCTTCACTGCGCATAGGAGAGTGAGCCAGAGTAAAAGTATATTTCTGATTCAGCGAAGACACAGGAAGGTGTGCTACAAAAGCAGTGAGTCAGGAATTCCTAACTGGCGGAGAGACGTTTTGAGTTCCCCATAGGGATGGGGAAGAAATTAAATTCATCTCACACTTAAAGGCAAAGCTACCTAATTTGCAGTTTCCAATAGAGCCCATGAACTGAGCCACAGCAGCCCTTTAAAATTCACACAGCTCTGAATTTTGCAATGCAGCCATGCGTACAAAAATGCCTAGATTAGTGTAAAGCATGCCTATGAATGGATATGAAAGTACTCGTACAAAAATGCATTATATTAGGGGACCTTGCTTGCAGAAATGCATATATTTGTCAACACTGCAGCTGTTAGGAGAAATTCACACTGAAATTGGTGAATTTTCACGAGGCGGGGTTTTTGTTTTTGGCAAAAAACAATAATCTCAAATTGTTGCAGAAATGTGGGGAGCTACATTCCAGACTGGGGGAAATGAGAGAAACTGAAAATGACCCATTTGCTCACCCCTACTTCCCAGCAAGTAAAGAGTACAGGATTCGGCCTGGGCAGCTAGCCGCTTGGACACCCTGGGTGGCACATGAATGCCACACAAAGGGGGCAGGGCGAGGTGCCATATTGTGGGGCGAGATGCCTGCGGGGTGAGGCAGGCCACGCCGGAATCCCAGTGCCCTAGCCATGTTCCACTCTGGCACCCTGCAGAGAGACGTGGCTCGGGTGCGCTGCAGGCCCTGTGGTAAGTGCCACCTCCATGATGTGGCACCCAGTGCCCCCCGCCCTCCTAGCTACGCCTCTGGGCCTGAGCCTGGACTGCAAAAGCCCCTGTGGCTGTGTGTTGATGGGCTGTCACAATAGCGTATCCTCCAGCTCCTTTTATGCTGCCAAGACACATTGATAGATTAGCAGAAAAGCCAGGAAAGGATCCAAGAAGCCAGAACTGGATGCAGGAATTTTTGACTCTCGTTATATATGAACCAGGATTGTCTTCTCCCTGGTCCTGAATGGGGTAACTGTGCCCCTGAAGGACCAGGTGCACAGCCTGGGAGTCATTTTGGACTCAAATCTGTCCATGGAGGCGCTGGTCAATTCTGTGTCCAGGGCAGCTGTTTACCAGCTCCGCTTGGTACATAGGCTGAGACCCTACCTGCCAGTGGACTGTCTCGCCAGAGAGGTGCATACTCTTGTTATCTCCCGCTTGGACTACTGCAATGCGCTCTATGTGGGCCTTTGAAGGTGACCCGGTAACTACAACTAATCCAGAATGCAGCAGCTAGACTGGTGACTGGGAGTGGCTGCTAAGACCTCATAACACTGGTCCTGAAAGACCTACATTGGCTCCCAGTATGTTTCTGAGCACAATTCAAACTGCTGGTGCTGACCTTTAAAGCCCTAAACGGCATCGGCCCAGTATACCTGGAGGAGCATCTCCACCCCCATCCTTCAGCCCAGACACCAAGGTTCAGCTCCGAGGACCTTATTGCGGTTCCCTCATTGCAAGGTTACAGGGAACCAGGCAGAGGACCTTCTCGGTAGTGGCGCCCACCCTGTGGAACACCCTCCCACCAGATGTCAAGGAAATAAACAACTACCTGACTTTTAGAAGACATCTGAAGGCCTGCTTAGGGAAGTTTTTGATGTTTGATGTTGTACCGTGATGTTGTTGGAAGCCACCCAGAGTGGCTGGGGAAACCCAGCCAGATGGGTGGGGTCTAACTAATAAATTATTATCATTATTGGGTGGGAGAAAGAATGGTTTTGAAAAACTGGATTTTAAGCGCTCTCACGCCTGAGCAACTCTGGTCAAGGATGGGACCGCCTCGAAAAGAGGGTGAAGTGGGATAATCGTGTCAGTGGTCTGAGGAACGAAGGGGGAGGGGAAGAGAACTCACTAAGTACGGTCAGCTTGGCCCTCTGCGACCGCAGGGCGGCCTGAGTGGCCTGGCATTCATAGATGGCATCATCATCCAATTCAGCGTAGTCAATCTTCAGGTTATGCTGCCCAGCAGATGCATCTCCAACAATGGAGTAGCGTGACCAGCCTGCAGTGAGGAGAAAAGCAGGTTGTCATGTAAGCAGTGGCATAGTAATGGGTGGGCAGGGGGCGCGCCACTGCGGGCAGCAGGCTGGATGGGGCTGACCACCTCCACCAGCATGGAGGAGAAGCCCCGAGTAAACGAGACTGCCTCACTCCATGGCTTGCTTGCGGGGTTTGCCGCGCCGCCACGGCGCATGCCTCCTGTGTGTGCATGCGCCATGCTGCGTGTGTCGCGCATCATGACACATGCGTTGTGATGCGCAATGCATGCAAGCGACAGACACCCTGCCCCCCGGTGGGGTGCCTTCGCGTTTGCCGCCCCGGGCAGCCAGGCGGCTAGCTACGCCGCTGCATGTAAGGTAAAGTTTGCAGAACCCAGGATGGAAAGAGGCACCTGCAGCGCCCCCTGGAGTCGTTTACTACAGCGACTCATCGCTACTGTACCCGCTTCCCTCCCAGTACCACGGTGAGCATACCTGGCAGGTCTCTTTCTCCCCCCAAGGCCAGCCCGTCCTTGGTCCACTGCACCATGCCTCGGTAGCCCATCACCACGCAAGCCAGCGTCACGGACTGTCCGGACACAATCACCTGGTCCATGGGCTGTTGGAAGAAATAGGCCGCCAACCCTGGGGAGCAAAGAACAACGGCACCAAGGTGGTTAAGGTCAAGCAATTAGGGAGAGATTCAGAGTTCAGTTTGCGTTTAAAGATGAAACTCCCACACTTGCGCTTTCGGAAACAACACGTGAGCAAAAACACAGCCTTCCATCGAGACTGGAGCTCCTCCGAATCTCCAGCCAAGAAACGTCTGCAAAAACGCATGTAGGAGGGTAACGTGTGCTTACAAGGGCACAGGGGAGTGAAAACAGCGTGCAAAAATGTGTCTGGGTTGGGGCGATTGCTTTGCAAACGTGTGTACGTCAGGCAAAATCGTACATTAAAACGTGCATATTAGGAGAAATTCACCCCCAACACACACACACACACACACTGATGTGGAAAGGCAGAGAATAGAAGAAGGGGAAATAGAGAGAAGCTGAAATTGACAGAATTGCACATCCTTACTAGTGATGCGGGAGATCTGGGCCAGTTTACCCTCCTCCCTGGGGAAAAACCTGTTCCCCAGCTGAGGTGAGTGCATGTCCCCCATAACATTCCTCCTCCTGTTGGTAAATTCTTCCTTCTCTTTCCTTTTGTGGGAGAAGCAGCAAAAGCCACAAATGCGCCGAGGAGACCTGGGAGGAGTGAGAGGGGTGGTTTGCGAAACAGGAGAGCAGGGAGGGAAAGCTGATAGAGGAGAGTTTCAATTTTTTGAGGCGCCGCAGGAGCCCCCGGGTCCCTGGCACTGCCTTATCTCCATGCCACAGACTGCTGAGGTGCTGGTTTGGTGTGCTCTGCACATGCCCTTCAGCCAAGGAAGCCTCTGTTTCCACTCTGTGTTCCCACCGTCAAACAGCTTTCTTTTGCTCTCCCTTCCCCTGGCTCTAGGCAAATGCATTAAAAGAAACTTTAGAGATGGTGTGTGTGTGTGGACACACACACACACGTGCGCAAGCAAGTAAATCACTGCGCCCTCTGGGGTCCTATATTTGCTTTGGGTGGAGGAAGGATCTGGGGGTCAATAAGAATGCACGAAACGCCCAGATTATGCAGGAATAAATCAGTATATCCCATTATACTGTCAATCCCAATAAAACAATGTAGGTATTACTTTATTGCCTGCTTTGCAGTTGTTTTTCATTTGTAATGAATTTATTTGGAGGATATTTTGTTTGGCTGTTATGTATGTTGCTTGAAAATGTGGAATTTTCATTGTATTGTTTGTAGTATTTCATGTGCAATGGCTTATTCTGACATCCTGTTCAGCAGTTAACTACAGTATAATGTTCTTTAATGTAGGGTTTTTAAAAGGTGGGTCTCCCTCATTTGATCTTTGTTTATTATGTTATGAGGCTGTGTAGACACTATACATTTCAGGTACATTTGGAACACATTCTTTCCCTCAAAGAATTCTGAGCACTGTAGTTTACGCTTCACAGAGCTAAAGTTTCCAGAAACCGTTAACAAACTACAGTGCCCAGTGTTCTTTGAGGGAAAGAATGGTGCTTTAAAGGCATAGCGCCTACACACTGTCAGATGTGTGCTTGGGGTTGTATCCAATGCTTAATCATACTTAAGAGCAGGCATCCCCAAACTTGGCCCTCCAGATATTTTGGACTACAATTCCCATCATCCCTGACCACTGGTCCTGTTACCTAGGGATCATGGGAGTTGTGGGCCAAAACATCTGGAGGGCCGCAGTTTGGGGATGCCTGCTTAAGAGTATACCCACTGAATGTAATGGGCATGACTAACTTGGATGCATTCATTTTAATGGATCAACTTGAGTAAAACATGGATACAATCCCAGTGGGGAAGCTACCTGCTCCAGCACCGGGAGCGGCGTGCATCTGGGGGCGTGGCTGGCACGCACCCCAGGGGGCGTGGCATGTTGCCCACAGGGGGGCGTGGCACGCATCTTGGGGCATGCGCAGTGAGCGGTCCGGGTGTGTGCAGCGAGTGGCCCAGGGGTGGCCGCGATGTCACTCCCGGATGGCATCTGGGGCACACCGCCCCCGCCCCCCTTTGTCCGCCAGTGTACAATCCTTACCCTTCCAACCAGTATATAAACTGTTTAAACAAAGAAACAAAACAGTCCCCTTGCATTTATTTTTCTATATTGTTTATTTGAGGAATTTATAATCCATGCTTCAATAAAATTCCCAAAGCAGCTTTGCATAGGACCAAGGACTGTTTTCCCACCTGTGCATATCCTTTAAGATCCAGAACATGTTCATGCAGCCAGAGTGTCATGTCTCATCAGGGGCTATTACGCAAATGGATTTCAAGGATTGTACATGTGCCTTGGCAGCCGTGGATGATCTCCCCTCCTTGCCTGTGCGCAGACAGTGGAGCAGATCCATGCTGCTGCCCCAGAGACCACGGGCTCCTCTAGGGGACCTGAAAACTCAGCTCTCACCCTCATTTGCTTGCACAAAGCTTATGCAAAGGTTAGGCGATGCATAGCCTTTTTATCGCGCATTCGTTCCAATCCATTGGCAGGGAGGTTGTACGACAATGAGCTTTCATCCTGATTTGCTGGTACGGTGTTCATCATATGCACATCCCACACTTCCCGGTGCATTTCCCCAACACTTTCCTAACTGCAAAAAGGTTTTTTTTAAAAAAAATAAAATAAAAATAAAAGTGGATTTGTTGCAGTAGGGCAACAGAGCACTTTAATCCAGAAAACCAAGATTTCCAGAATGCGCTTCAATCTCCTCTGCAGCCTTCCCCTATGTACATATGAAAACGGCGAGAAAAAGAGGCAATACTACATGATGGTCGGATCCTTTGGTCCACTGCAGCAGGGCCTCTGCTTATTGTTCCTATGCTATCCCACTTGCGTATTGGGGGGGGGGGGTATCCTTTTTCACAACTCTCTGTGTAAAGATCCCCAAAGGGGATTTGCTAGGTTTGCTTGCTGCGGATGTCATGCTCCGTTGAATAGCTCGTGGTTTCCTGCTCAATTGACCATTAAAGAAACAAGAGATGCTTAAATAGATATTTTAGAGAGGTTTCCCCAGAGACTGCTGATCCATATAAAGCTCGCTTGCTTACTGCAGAGTGAACTTGTGCAATCCTGAGATCAGGCCTATCCAGGAGTTGGGAGGACTGATCATTCATTAGTCCGGGGACAGATGAGAAAAACGTAACACTTTCTTGTCTGTAGAAAATGCATTTCAAGCCAGTGTTCTTTCGAGGGACATTGCTGTCCTCAGATTAATTGAGAGAGATAGAGAGAGAGGAGCTTGCTCAGGGGACAAATTGTGGGACCTCGGAACAGCCTGCATCAGGAGGTAGTGGACGAGAGGTTTTTAAGCAGAGGCTGAACGGCCAAATGTCAGGGGTGCCATGGCAGTGGACTTCCTGCATCAAGTGTGGGCAATTACTGAGCAAGGTGAGCCCATGGCCAGACTCTGCATAGGGCAGCTTCTTATCTTCCAATGGTTGCAACATCCTGGTGTGGTTCAGACACTATAAAACAGATCCTTACTATTGCTAGAGGTAACATTCAACACATTCACCCATTGGTAAGAATTACACTTATACTGCAGTTTCACTTAAAAACCACACAAAACAGATACGCGCGCGCACACACACATATGGTGAGAAACTTTAGAAAAACGTAAAATTACGTAGTTAGCAGACCACCAGCTAACTATTACAGATACTATTTTGTCTTTATTATCTGCATAAGCCTGGTGGCACAGTGACGTTTTCAGCAAACGTTTAAAGGTTAATCTGGAAGACGTCTCCTGAATTTCTATTGGAAGAAACTTCCACCGGACTGGAGACTGCGACTTGAAAGGCTCGGCTTTGTGCCGGTGTCAAATGAGCCTCACTAACTCAGGGGAAAACCAGCTTTGCTTCTATGGATGGTCTCCGTGATCAGGCTGGGCTTTGAGGGATCTGACAGGCCCTAAAGCTGCTCAGGGTAATAACTAAGCGATACATAGGGATGTGTGAATCAGCCTTAAAAGGTTGGGTTTTTGAGACTCAGCAGAAACAGCCTTTTCATTCTGCTTCCTTCTTACTGTGGCCAGGATATAGCCACAATGCTTGGAGATTGGAGTGACCTGCAATAGTATTTCCCCTTCTATACATGAAGCAGCATCTGCCCGCTGCTTCAAACATATGGTAAAGATGTGTCTTTCTGCCCAGGTTTCCCCAAACCCATAAGATCGGACCCTGTTTAATTTGTTTCTGAATGCTTTTAAATGAAGAAATAAAATAAATGTTGCTGGTTTGCACACACACACTCCCTGCTGAAGCATACGGTATCTAGTTGCCAGCACCCAGCTTTTGCCCCCCCGCCCTGCCCCCCTGCGCCTTCCGCCCTTTCGGCCACTGGGAGACTGTTAAGATCTCCGAGGCTGAAAGAGTCTTTATTGGCACACAGATCCCTCCATCTTGAGACTCTTATCTCCTCACTAAAGCCTGCTTAACTGCAATCCAATAACGCCAGGCCTTTGTCCTATTGTTTAAAAGTTTACCCACTAAACGAGGGTCTGAATAGCACGATAATCCTCTCAAGAGGGTCAAGAGGGCTGAGACATGGAGATGGAGCCAGAGACAAAGGGCTGGAAGAGAGTCAGAAAGGCAGGCTGGTCCAACCACCCCAGGGGAATAGGGGATCTGATGCCGGCTGGAACAGGGCCACCAAGCCTGGTACCCATCTGAACATCTGAGCATCGACTGCCCAACCATTTCCTAAAATTGTGTGTGTGTTGGTGTGTGTGTGTGTTTACAGCAAGGAAGAGAAGGACCCTCTGTACGGCTCGGTTTCATCTCACTCACCACCCAAGGGAGGACACTTTTTGATCTCCAACACCTCACTTACAAAACAGTTCTTAAAGCGATGAAACAGGGAAAGGACCAACCCTATTTCTACGGGGGGTGTTTGTGTGTGTGCCCTCCTGAGCCCTCCCCAGGCACAAATGGGGCACCTTCTCTTCTTCCATCACAACTCATTCTCACACTTGCTCCTCTGGAGTGGATGGGTCCACCAGGGAAATAAAAAGTGGGGTAAATAATCAATAATAAAAAAGTGAGAACATGCCTCTGAGAGAGGTGGAGAACCTCAGGCTCAGGGGGGCTGAACGTGGCCCTCCAGGTCTCTCTGACTAGCCCTCATAATTCTCCCTAGGCTGCACCCTTCATTGGCTGTGCTGTGCATGTTCCTTGAGTGTTTTTCCCCTGGCTGAAAGAATGCCTCTTGCTTGTCTGGATAGCAGAGGAAGAGAGGTACATGTATGTGGGGGAATTAGCCACATGCTGAAAGGTAAAATTGGCATCTGTTGCTGCCCTCCCTTTTGCCTCTGGCCCTGCCCATCCCTGGCATGTGGCTCCTGGAAGGTTGCTAAGAGGAGAATGTGGCCCTTGGTCTGGAAAAACTCCTGGAATGTCTCACTTTTCCCTAGGACATCTCTATTATCAGTGGTATGGAGTTAGGCGACCCCTGAGCAAGGAGATAACTTTTAGACGACATCTGAAGGCAGCCCTGTAGAGGGAAGTTTTTTTAATGTTTAATGTTTTATTATGTTTTTATATACGTTGGAAGCCACCCAGAGTGGCTGGGGCAACCCAGTCAAATGGGTGGGGTACTGATAAAATAATAAAAATAACGGAATAGGATGTCCCTATTTTCATTGGAGAAATGTTGGAGGGTATGTGAGGGTTGTATCCAAAGCCAATCCTACTCTGAGCAGGTTCTTTTGAAATCAATGGACTTGACTAACAAAAGTGTACTCTGAGCAGAAACTGGATACAAACTCCAAGGGTGCAAGCAGCTTGCATTGCCTTCTCCTTTGGGTGCAGGTCAGATCCAGAGGGAGACAGTGAGTGAGCGGGCAGTGGAGAGAGCTGCGAGGTGATGGGCACATTCTGGGACCTCAATGAGGTCATCTTGCCCAATGGGACCGCCCAAATATCTGGAGCCAACACTGTTTAATAGCCTGGCAAATTCATTCATTCATTCACTTCTCTCTCTCTCTCTCTCTCTCTCTCTCTCTCTCTCTCTCTCTCTCTCTCACACACACACACACACACACACACACACACACACACACTTCCTGAACACACACACAGCTGCAGGGGACACTCCTGCCACAATCCCAAAGGGGGGACTCCATATGGGCTCCCATCTGGTGACATTCGAAAGCATTGCACCATTGCAAGGGAGCCTCATGTAGGGCAGTGTGACTCCATCTGAACGGCAGGGTGGGTGAGCTCTCCTCCTGACCTCACCACCCTCTCGAAACCATCACTTCGCTTCATGCACTTTTGCTGATTGGGGGTGGAGCACCACTGCTGGACTCCAGTTCTGGCAAATGCGTTTCCTTTTTGCCATGCTGCCCACGGCTGTTGAGGTACCGGCAGATGCTGTTTGTAAATAGCAGGGCAAAGGGGCTGGAGAGAGGGGGAGCGGCAGAAACTGGAGTGCAGTGTCAGGCAGGGAAGAACATTCATGGTTGGTGGAGAGGGAGATTCCCTTCCTTGAGCCACAAGGAGCCACTAACTCTCCAGTGCCAAAGCGTGCCCAAGACTGGAGACTTCCAAACAACCAGATCACCTTTAAAGGACGTGACACTATTTCTTTCTTTGGGGATAGTTGTGAGAGCATGGGGCTAGCCGGCAGGGCCATAGCTCAGGGACAGAGCATCTGTTTTTCTGTAGCATTACCAGACTGGATAGCTCAGTTGGTTAGAGCGTGCTGCTGCTAATGCCAAGGTTGCAGGTTCGATCCCCATAAGGGACAGCTGCATATTTCCACATTGCAGGGGTTTGGACTAGAGGACTCTCACAGTCCCTTCCAACTCTACAGTTCCATGATTTTATGATTCTAGGTATGCAGGAGGTTCCAGGTTCAACCCCCAGCATCTCCAGATAGGGTTGGGGGACAGCCTGAACGCCCCCTGGAGAGCCGTTGCCAGTCAGTGCAGACAATATTGAGCTAGGTGGGCTGTTGGTCTCATTTAGGCAGCTCCCCATGTTGCTAAGACAGAGTCCAAAATTTTGCGTAGGTTTGGGATGGAGGGTGGTGGCGGTAAAGAGCTACAAAGCTAGAGCCCTCTTTGGGCATCCCGTTAGTCACACAATTCCCATCACATTGAAGTGGAGGTGGGGATGAGTGTGGCAGCCCTGCCTCCTTTGCCAATGTCCCTGCCACCCACAAGGAGTGGGAGCCTGGTCTACTCATAGTTCATTCCTGGCCCTCATCTACTCATAGGCCTTCACTCATAGGCCCCACAGAGAGGGGGCGCCTGGTCTACTCATAGCCTACTCATAGCCTCTATATATATCTACCGGTATCTATATCTAATCTATATCTAATCTATATTTATATAAAACAATTCCCACAAAAAACATCTGTGCACAAAGATGTTCAGGACCAAAACAAACAGTCTAAATACAGAAGCGCGATAACACCTAATAAAAAATCTAATACCACCGCTACAACCTAATGCTAAAAATAATCCAATCCACAATTAACATCACAACCAAAGGGATTGCAAAGCTCGCCAATATGTCAATTAAAAACATCCCATAACTTCACATCCAAAAACAGCCCACAGCAACCGCCCACTCCTAGGTTCCCTGCATGGAACAGGGTTATGGGGACACGTTTTACACTCATTACACATTTTAAACAGGGATTGTTTATTCCAGGAACCATGATATCTAGAAACTTTTAATATGCAAGCACTATGATTTGTCTGGGGTCACAAAATGTCGGATCTGTGCTCCGTCTTAAACCAGGACACCATGTGACTTTGTGAGACGTGTGCTTATTTATTTATTCATTTCACAAAAAGGTATACCCCACTTGACTGCGAGAAACCTCAAGGCAGTTTACAAAGAGATAAAACAGAAAATTCGAGAGAAATACACAACCATACATTAGAACGTACGAAAGTTAAATACTAAAACAGATTCAAATCACTTCAACTTTCTAAGCACCGGGGTTAGGCTTGCCAAAACAAGAATGTTTTCAGCAGGTGATGGAAAGAGTACAATGACGGCGCTTGCTTGATTTCAAGAGGCAGGGAGTTCCAAAGTTCAGTTGCTGCCACACTAAACGATCGAGTTCTCATAAATGGATATTGGGTGGCACCTGTAATAGTGCCAATTCAACCGATCAAAGCAGTCGAGTTGGGCACATGTGGGGTAAAGGTGATTTCATAGGTAAACTGGTCTCATGTTTTTAAGGGCTGTATACGCTAACATTAACACCTTGCAATATCAGCAACCAGCGCAGCTCTCTGAGCCCAGGTCTTATATGCTGACAAGGCCTCACTCCTGTCAGCAATTGTGCTGCAGCATTCTGCACTCGCTGCAGTTTCCGGATTGTACTTCATAACTGCACTTTGTAAGTAGAATGGTTTTTCCTGCGTCCCTGAGGTTGGGGGTGCGGGAAAAGATCAAGCGTTTGGATGCCTGGGTTCTGTTATCAGCTCTGGAAGGGAGAGACCAAGGCAAGGAATGCTTTACCATTAGAAGTTGTCAACACCGCAGGAATAGACTGTGAGGAGAGACAGAAACGGCTGTCATCTGGCTAGGAGACGTCCCTTTGTTATGAGAGCCGTCTCCATACACAAAAAGATACCACTGCAGCCAAGATTAGAAATAGGCGAACTCTCCAAAAACCTGCCTTACATTCACCTGGAAACTATCCAAAAAAAAATTTCCTGGGGGAGGTGACAATCAAAAACACTCAGGTAATTTCCCCAAGCAAATCTGAGAGTTCAGAAAAAAATAAGCCAGCTGGCCAGCCTCCCACTAACACCCAAAACACACCTCCCTTCTTTTACCCCCCTGCACACCTTCACTGTTGCTGCCACAGCTTCAGGGAATGGGAAGGGAATGTATTTTAGAGTGCGTGTATGGGTAGCTTTGGGGGAAAGGAAAGCTTAGCAGGGATGGGCCAGGGGAAGCCATGAATTCTTCTTTGGTTTAGATTTTAATCTGAGCCCAAGAAGAACAGAGAGGGGGACTTTACAAGCTCAGCTTTCATTTAAGGTAGGTTTTTACAAGTCCTTGGAGTTGCTTCTTGAACTTGAGAACTTCGCCAGCATCTCTAGCTAACATTTCTTCTTATGCAAACACCCCACGCCTTTTGCCAGTCTTGAAATCATGGATGGGGAACCTCTGGCTCTCCTGATGTTGTTGGGCCAACTTCCATGAGCCGCAGCCAGAATAGCCAATGATCAGGGATGATGGGAGTTGTAGTCCAACAACATGTAAGAGTGGCAGGTCCTTCACCTGATATCACAATTCTGCTGCCCCTGGGTCAGAGAGAGCAGCATAGCACCCACAAACAAGGACACTTCATCTGGCAAATGCACCTAGGGACGCTTTTTCAGGATCCCCTAAAGCAGATATGGGGTTGTAGCCAACCAAGTCTTACCCAGAGTAGACCCACTGAAAATCATGGCTCTATCTTAAGTCTTGTTCATTGATTCAAAACAATCTACTCTGAGTAGAACTAGCATTCAATACAACCATTTGTCAGAACTGTTGTACTTGAAATGCAAGTGATGAGAGAGAGAGAATGAGAATAGAGGGTTGCCAACTTTTTGTACTATGCCATAGAATCATCAGCTCTAAAGGAATTTCATAGACTGGAGATAAAGCTCAATCACCACCTTAATTGCTGCCAATCAAATGGCAGAGGTGGGTCAAAAGCTGACAAGCCTACCCAGGGGCAGGAGGAACTGTAGCTCTGGGAGGGGAACAAGGTGGTGGTCTCCTAACCACACTCAGCACCTGTAAGAAACTACACTTCCTAGAATTCTTTGGGGGAAGCTGTGACTGTTTAAAGTGCTATGCTACTACTTTAAACGTAGGGTGTGAACGCAGCACCATTGAGTGGAGACTACTTGTGGTCTCATGAGGAGGCGGCATAATAGAACTCTTCCCTGGAAGCATGGGCGTACCCAGGATCAAAGCTGGGGGGGGCAGCCACCCGATTGGCTAGCTGGCAATGACGTGTCCAGGATCCCCCCAGGAGGCATGGTCAACATCCACGCCCCCCAGAGGAAAGGGGGCCATTTGCAAGGCAGCACACAGAGCCACCTGCGCTTGCACTCCTGCCTTGCCCGCTCATTTAATGGCAGCGGTGACTAAAACGAGGCAGCAGCAGCGAAGCTGCCTCCGTTGAAGGAAATCTGGACCTGGACCTGGGCTAACTTCAGTCCACACTCTTTCAAGTCACGGCGAGCACAGCACAGAAAGTGCTGCCCCACAATGCTCCACGGCATTCATTTGCAGAGCATTGTGGGGCAGCACTTTCTGTGCTGTGCTCGCCGTGACTTGAAGGAGTGTGGGCTGAAGTTAGCCCAGGTCCAGGCCCAGGTTTCCTTCAACGGAGGCAGCTTCGCTGCCGCTGCTGCCATTTTGCTTCAGCCAAGCAGGCTGAGGCGGAGCACAGCAGGCAGCGTCCCTGCCTGTCCTCTCCAGCTGCCCTGCTTCTAGGGGGCAGCTGCCCCATGCTGGGTACGCCCATGCCTGGAAGGGAATGTGACTCTCAAGCTTGGAAAAAGTTGCCCTGCCATTGGGCTATAGGGACTGGCAGAGGTTCTCCATAGTTTTGTTTTGTTTTTCAAGCCCTGCCAACCTAGCAGTTTGAAAGCACGTCAAAGTGCAAGTAGATAAATAGGTACTGCTCCGGCGGGAAGGTAAACGGCGTTTCCGTGTGCTGCTCTGGTTCGCCAGAAGCGGCTTTGTCATGCTGGCCACACGACCTGGAAGCTGTACGCCGGCTCCCTCTGCCAATAACGTGAGATGAGTGCCGCAACCCCAGAGTTGGTCATGACTGGACCTAATGGTCAGGGGTCCCTTTACCTTTACCTAAAGATGCACGGGATTGAACCTGGGACATTCTGCAAGCAATGCATGTGTCCTGCCACGGATCCACGGCTCTTCGTAGGGTTGTAATTGTTGGGGCCTGCCGGGAGGCCTGACTCCCATGTTCCAGTTACAAAACATTGCCATGCATATTCCACCTCCCCTCTCCCCACTTGTTGGCTCCGTTCGTCCTCCTCCCACCGCACCCTCCCCGCCTCGGGCCCAGGGCCGCCTCTGCGTTGTATTTCCACGCTTCACGGCAAATCCTTTTTGAAGCTACACAGAGGCAGAGGCGAACCGCTGCATTCCTGCCTGCTAATAGGCGTGAAATCGGCGGTCCATTGTGCCAGAGCTGCAGGGGGAAGGGAGATGAAAGCCGCCCAGATAGCACAAATAGCTCTTGCCAGGCTCCTTGTCCACCCCCACGGAAATAGGGCAGGATCACCAGGGAGGTGTGCGGCTCCTCCTCCCCAGCAAAAAAGTTTGCCCAGAAGAACAGAAGCTGGGAAAACCACCGTGCCCAGGAACAAATTCACCTCAGGGAGCCAATTAGAATCCAGAGTAGGCAGGAGACCGTGGCAGCGCCAACCTGGATACAAACTGGGTAGCCTGAACCTCGTGTGGAAGGCCCAGCTGCGCCCCACAGCAGACTTCCTGGCCCCTCGGCTCTAAAACGAGCAGTGAATCCACCTTCTCTCCCCAACCCCAGAGCGCAAAACACAGAACAGAGGGTGCCCCCCCCCCACAAACAAGCAAAAAAATTGGCTGGCGTTGGGCTTTGGGATGTTTTTGTGACGCTTGGCTAGCCGATAGCAACTGTGCACTAAAGAGGCATTGCTGTGGCAGAGATTTGGAAAAGGGGTTTGAGACTGAGTGGCAATGAAAAATAAAATGGAAAGTTGCTTCATTTGTTGGTTAAAAGAACCCCAGTGCTTTTAATTGGGCGGTATAAAAACTCAAGGACGAGAGAAGCTGTGGGGAGCAGACAATAGGTCTCATTGACCAGACCCTATTTTCCAGGGACAGTCCCAGATTTACAGAAACTGTCCCGGTTTCTGATTTATCCCAGAATGTCCCGCTTTTCCTTAGGGTGTCCCCATTTTCAGTGGAGAAATGTTGGAGGGTATGGAGTTACGCGACCTCCAAGCCAAGGAGATAAGTAACTACACAACCTTTAGAAGACATCTGAAGGCAGCCCTGTATATGGAAGTTTTTAAAATGTTTTATTATGGTTTTATATATGTTGGAAGCCACCCAGCGTGGCTGGGGAAACCCAGTCAGATGGGCGGGCGATAAATAATAAAATTATTCTTACTACCATCATGGAATATGACGTCCCTATTTTCATCGGAGAAAGGTTGGAGGGTACATATATAACTTTTCCAGAGCTATTCCACAAGGATCCAGTAGGAATTGGGGTTGTCGTCGGAGGGAATGTTGCAAGCAAATGGGGTAACAGGCGGAGTCGTCCTCCCAGGACCACTTCCGAAAGTCATCCAGCCAAATGGTCCTCCAAATGCGCTAACTGGGGTGGATAGAAATACAGGAAGTGACCTTATTCTGACCAGTGGGCCACCTGACTGGCTGGCAGCAGCTCTCAAGGGTTCCCCCCAGCCCTACCTGGCAATGGAGAGATTGAAGCTGGGACCTTTTTTTTTTGTGCAAAACAGGTGCTCTGCCCCCTACAGCTCCAGAGAGCCTTGGCTCTCCTCTATGATGGGAAGCTGAAAGGAGGTTGTGGTGGCAGCTTGGTCTCCCCGAGGTGGATCGAAAGCCACGATCGGTTCTTGCTCAATAAGAATGCTTTTCAGAAGTGAGCCTGGAGAACACAGGGCAAAAAGAGGGGAAAGCCATGTGTGTGTGTGTGTGTGTGTGTGTGTGTGTGTGGCACAAATCCCATCTTGCCCGTCCTGCGAGTGGGGGGTGGGCTTGGGGGAATTCAGCCAGAGCTGGCAGCTTGTGAGTGCGCAAGTCGGCAGGCGGACAATAGGCGCTTTGTATCACAGCCTCATTCAATTCCCATCAGTTCCGCCATCCAGCCACCTCCAGGCTGTCTGGTCTGGGTGCCCCTCATGCTCAGCAGCGCTGCCAGGACTTCTGACCCATGTGTGCCCCTTGCTCAGGCACCCTCTCAAAAGACCTCGGCTTCTGCCCGCCAGGAGCTTGGTAACTTTCCACACACCTGTGCTTAGGGGAGGGCTGGAGCCCAGGGAATGGGGCGGGGGGAAGCATCTGCTATGCAAACAGAAGACCTCAGCTTCAGTCCCCAGCATCTCCCATCCCTGAAATCCCGGACAGTTGCTGCCAGTCAGTGTAGACAGAACTGAGCTAGTTAAGCTAGGGGCCTGAACCACTGGAAAGCAGCCGCCTGTGTTACTTTGGGAGAAGGGAATCTGGCCACTGCAGGATGCAGGGCCTGACTGACGCAATGCCCATCACAGCCTTTCCGTCTATGTAGATTAAAACATGTTAATAGCACACGTAGCAGAAATAGGAAGCTGCCTTAAATTGAGTCAGACCATTGGTCCGTCTAGCTCAGTACTGTCTACACTGAACGGCAGCAGCTCTCCAGGGTTTTTGGCAGAGAGCGCTCTCAGCTTTACCCGTGGACGGACTCTGGGATTTTCTCCATGCAAAGGAGGTGGTCTACCACTGAGTTACAGCCTTGCAGGCTACATTTTAAGCATAGGTTGGATGGCCATCTGCCATTGATGTTTTAGCTGAGATCCCTGCATTGCAGGGGGTTGAACTAGATGACCCTTGGGATCCTTTCCAGCTCTACGTTTTTATGATTGTCCCATTCCTTATGATGTTTTCTGCTTTTTAGGTTTTTCTTACATTTGCAGTGGTACCTCGGAAGTCGAACGGGATCCGTTCCAGAAGTCCGTTTGACTTCCAAAACGTTCGCAAACCAAAGTGCGGTTTCTGAATGGTTGCAGGAAGCTCCTGCAGCCAATCGGAAGCTGCATCGGACGTTCGGGTTCCAAAGAACGTTCGCAAACCAAAACACTCACTTCTGGGGTTGCAGCATTCGGGAGCCAAAACATTTGACTTGCAAGGCATTCGGGATCCAAGGTACGACTGTACAGAATTGTGTTTTGTTTTCTGGTGGTTTTAAAGCATGTCATTTATTGGTTGCTGTAAGTCTCTTTGGGTTGCACTGCGGGGCGGGGGGAGGTGGCTAACAAATTTAATAAGTTAAAATAAATTAAATAAGGCACATGAACCACTCCTGGGGGCGGGGAGAAGAGAGGCTGATGTGTCATGAAGTTGTGATAGGTCTTTCCTATCTCCCCCTAGTTATTGGTGGAGAGTATGGAGCAGGTATAGGCAAACTCGGCCCTCCAGATGTTTTGGTACTACAACTCCCATCATCCCTAGCTAACCGGACCAGTGGTCAGGGATGATGGGAATTGTAGTCTCAAAACATCTGGAGGGCCGAGTTTGCCTATGACTGGTATGGAGGATGCTTTTACAGCAAAGGAGACCCATTGGCTCTTGTTCAAGCTACTCAGAACCCACTTTGGTGAAGGGAGTGAGCGTAGGCACTTTTATCTGTGCTCCCAACGTGAACAGATCGTGGTGACAAGGACACACCTCTCTCTTTTTACCAGCCTTTCATGCTGACAGGCCTGGCATTGAGCTTTGCACACCCCTGCAGTATGTTGCCATAGCTGCTTGGCACCAGCTCAACCGCCAGAAATTAGGTCATTCCCAGAAGCCAACAGATGTTAATTTTGTGCATTTGTCTCTGTAAAGCTGGCCACTCCTTTGGTCTCCTCCCCCTCTGCCCTGAATTATGGTGCCCCTGGAAATCCACCAGGCACATCTGCCAACCCCCTCCGTTGCCACAAACGCACACAAAGTTCGGGGACGGCGCCACGTTAACATAAGCCACCAATATCTGCTCGGTGCGTCTTCCCAGGCCCTGGTGCCCACACAGTCCCCAGTAGCATCAGGCTAAACCAAAGTCAAATCCAGGAACCCCTCAGGCAGATTGTAGGGGAATCATGGAGTTGGGAGGGACCATGAAGATCATCTAGTCCAACCCCCTGAAATGCAGGAACCTTGTGCCCAACATGGGGCAAAACATGGAAGGACCATAGCTCGGTGGTAGAGCATCTGCTTTGTATGCAGAAGGTCCTAGCTTCAATCCCTGAGATCTCCAGGTAGGGTTGGAAATATCCCCAGTCTGAAGCCCTGGAATGCCACTGCCAGTCAGTGTAGACAGTACTGAGCTAGATGGACCAATGACCTGACTCAGGATAAGGCAGCTTCCTATGTTCCTAGAGGTGGGGAACACGTGGCTCTTTAGATGCTGTTTCATGACAACTCATATCATCCCTGATCATTGATCATACTAGCTGGGGCTGATGGAGGAGAAATCCAGCAATCTCTGGAGGTACATGGGCTGCCTATTCTTGCCTTAGGACATATGCTCCAACTTGTTTGCAGCCTTCCCTGGCCTGTTGCCTTCCAGATATCATTGGACTACAGCTCCCTTCATCCCTGACCATTGGCTGATGGGAGCTGGAGGCCCTCAGGCTGAAGGAAGGTGACGTACTGTAAGAAGTAAGAAGGCAGGCGGGTCAGGTCTGGCTGAGAGCAGATGCTCTTTGGTGGAGCAGGGCCTCATCTGTCCCAATGGACCAGCCTCCACTGCAGGTTAGCTATTGCAGATGGATAGCTCAGTTGGTTAGAGTCAGGTGTTGTTAACGCCAAGGTTGCAGGTTCAATCCCGGTATGGGATAGCTGCATATTCCCACATTGCAAGGGGTTGCACTAGATCAGTGTTTCCCAAACTTGGGTCTCCAGTTGTTTTGGGGCAACAACTCCCATCATCCCTAGCAAGACCAGTGGTCAGGGATGATGGGAATTGTAGTCCAAAAACAGCTGGCGACCCAAGTTTGGGAAACACGGGACTAGACGGTGCTCAGGGTCCCTTCCAACTCTACAGTTCTATGGTTCTCTTCTCCACCTGCTACATCCCTTGACCGTGCAATCAACTGCCTTGTACTTCTGAAGCAAGCGTGTTAGTAAGCCCACAGGGCATCTCCTTTTAAAATATATCTGTATGGATAGCCCTTGGATTGTAGAGCTGGAAGATAGCACACTCTGGCCTCTGCCATCATCCCAGGGACTAAGGGCTCCTGGGTTAGTTGCACAACTCCTGCCCAAGCAAACCAGCCTGGCCACAGCTGGATGTGCATGTCTGTTTATAACTCACGACTTTGTCCTGGCATTGTCAAAACGGATGTCCCTGTTCCCTCCGCTCTCCTGCCCTGGCTGTCTTTTTTTAGTCCGTAAGCCTGAAGGCAGGGAGATGGCTCTCGTCTGGAACTTTGTTCTATTGATACGAACTCCTTTGGGAAATAATATTCATCTGAAAACCGGGATAGGAATTCTGGGTTGCAATAGAACTAAGTTCTACTCAGAATAGACCTGCTGAGATTAACAAACCTACCAAAATTAGTCAAGTTTGTTAACTTGAAGAGGCCTACTCTGAGCAGGGCTCACAGCGAACACCACCCATTGTGTGTTTGTGTCAGGGATGGGGAACCTATGGCCCTCCAGAGGATGATGGAATAAAACTCCTATCCTCTTCAGTGGTTGTGGCCCATGCAGAATGCAGCAGATGGGAGTTGGAGCCCAGCAACATTCAGAGAGAAACAGGTTCTCCACCCCTGACATCCTATATTAATAATAACCTTGTGTGTAAGAGTGTGCCTAAGGGCGTGTCCTGTGACAAGGAAGCTTGGGTCTGAGTTGTTTTCTGCTTGACTCATACCCTCCAACATTTCTCTGATGGAAATAGGGACGTCCTAAGGTAGGCATCCCCAAACTTCGGCCCTCCAGATGTTTAGGACTACAATTCCCATCTTCCCCAACCACTGGTCCTGTTAGCTAGGGATCATGGGAGTTGTAGGCCAAAACATCTGGAGGGCCACAGTTTGGAGATGCCTGTCCTAAGGAAAAGCAGGACATTCCAGCATCAATCAGAAACTTAGGACAGCTTCTGTAAATCTAGGACTGTCCCTGGAAAATAAGGACACTTGGCCCAGAGAAAACCCATTTGACATTTGCTCCGATCCAGCAGTAAAAATGGGGTTTTTCCAGAGGGAAGTGCCAGGACAAGCAAGTGTAGATGAGCCCTGTGATTTATGACACATTTGTTGAGGTTGGCCCCAAGAATGGTGTAAAGAGCTCCAGACCACTGTTTGGATGTCCTCTGCAGCAGACCACTTTCTTCCCTATGAATTAGTGCTACATACTGTATACTTCCGTTCCTTTGCATGAGCTGTGCCAAAACCGTTCTTCCAACTACTTGAAAGTTTTCTGCTCCTGCGAAAGAGGCTTCTGCTGCTGCTTCCTCATTCACAGCCAAGAAAGTTCTGAACGCCCTTTATTGCTCTGGTTGGTGTGGTGGGGCTCAGCTTATCTTCAAGTGGCTGAGAGTGCCAGTGTGCTACTTTTCTTTCCATTAAACATTTGCCTTGTGCTCTGCAGCTTCCTACGCTGCAGGTGCTTCCCGATATGGAAAAGCCTCATAGGAGGAGGATGGAAGGGAGAATCTGCCATTTTCAACTTCTCCCAGTTTATCATTTTCCCAGTCTCAGGTTCAGTTCTTGTCATTTCCACATCCGTTTCTGATTTTTATTTAAAAGCCCTCCAGAAAATTAATGCAAAAGTTATCCATATCCTTACCTCCACCCCATGTTTTTAAGGCATTTTTAGGCATGTTTGGTCCCACGTATATGCATTTTTGTACTCATTACTTGGCCAAAGAACTGCCTTGCAAATTTTGGAGAGGTGTGGATTTGAAAGCGTAGCTCATCTATTGTTTCAGAAAGTACAAATCGGGTAGATTCGCACTGAATCAAATTTCACCCCATTGTGTTCTGATATCTTCCTCTGGGCTTGAATTCAAGAATAGAGGCTGGCAGCCATTGTGGCTGAGACAGGTGCATTTGCTGATCTTGTTGTTAAGGGGAGTCTTCCCTTTTATCTTTTATTAGTTTATTTTTAGAGAGACCTTTCCAGAATGATTTCTTTTACATTCAATTAAAAAAAAAACTACCACCACCACCAGCAGTCAGGTGTACAACAGGTTGCTTTCCCAGCTTCCTGCCCTTACAGAGAAGCCCGCAGAAGATGCTGTAGTTTTTTCCCGGGAGGCATGCGCACCCTGAAAAGGAGCAGGATGCATCCTAGCAGAGATATCATTTGTAGAATAAAAGGACAGACAGCCACCAAATGCCTTGGTAGACTCAACCAGAACAATGCACTCTGCCACAAGTTTTCCACCAACATTTCTCCTTTCTGTGCATAACTTTCAAATGCAATTTCATTTCTCACTAATTGACAGTGGCTGGTTGGGTTGGGGAACCATGAAACTGCTGCCCAGGCATCCCCTACCGGTCCTGCCCAGCAGACATTCCAAAAAAACCCCAAAAGGAAAGAGAGAGAGGCAGACAATTCATTTGGTGCAGCTCCTGCCAATTCTTTCACCTTCTCCCCTTTCTGCTACAACAAGTGTTCAAGATGTGACAAAGCGCAAGCCGGCTGTGCCGTCTCCTTTCTGGAAATGCCTAAGTGGCTGTGAGGCCCGATAAGGGACTCCTGAGTAGATTAGAATGGAGCCACATGCCAAATTTAAGGGCTTTTCTGTCTGGTTAATGTTCTGGAGAAAGGTGGGCCTGAGCTGGTGGGGTGGACGGAGAGAACGAGAGGGGCAGCAGTCTCACCCCAACACTTCTTCAACATTGCTAGGGCTTTCCCCAAAGCTGTTTGAAGTCGGTTGGCCATCAGCTCTGCTTTACAGAGGGACAACCCTCTATTTCAGGAATGGAGAACCTTTGGCCCTCCAGTTTGCCGAACTACAACTCCCATCACTCCTTGCAAACGTAGACAATGGCCTGGGATGATGGGAGCTGTAGTTTGTCAATGTTTGGTGGCCTAAAGGTTCCCCATGCCTATCCAAAGGGCTGTTTGGCTGAAGTCTGGTTGATGCGAAGATCTCTCCGGCACCCCCTCCCCACCCCGTTTCCCAGCGCAGTTGCCGCAGGCACAGCAGCACGGTGCTCCCCTGGCGCCCTGGCACATTGCGCCACGCAGCCTTGCCTTAGAGCCGGCCCTGGGCTAGCCCTGCTTTGCACTGCCCTTGAAAATATTCTTTGCCTGCCTAGAATGTTTCCTTGAATTCTGCTAATGCCTCTTGGTTGCCTGGGTAGACGAAGAGGGAAGGGAACATGAGTATGTGCAGAAACTAGCCTACCATACAAGGAGAACATTTGCATCAATTGCTCCGCCCACTTTTGCTGTATCCCTGCCCACAACTACCAAGTGGCTGGTCCCCAGAAGGCTGCCTATGACTCAGACCGAAAAACGTTCCCCACCCCGATTTAAATTATAGTAGTTATTTCTAAATTTGCCTCCATCCATATAAATTAGCAGATCAATGCAGTTAACATTAACAAACAAATGCACATGGCATGCAAAAACAGTCTTTCTGGTGATGCATTTAGTCTTTATCAGCAATGTGCGAGCAGCCACCCTCATTTGACACACGAGTTGGAAAGTGGGAAGGGAGGCAAAAGCTAGTGTGGATCAGGAGCACTGCCAAGCCTCCTGTCATGTCTTTTCACGATCCCTCCACTGCTCCCTTGCTGTCCCAGAGGCTTCTGAACATGTGCAGTTAAGGTTGCCCAGTATCCAGTTTGGGAAGGCCATTCTTAGCGCCTTAGGCCAGCAAGCATCAATATCAAGACCACGAACCAGTCTCATATTGCTACCTATTTGCATCTTGGGCCTGGGTGTTTTGCGGCAATATTATTTTAAAATACTAGCTGCTGCTTTCGATCAGTGATATGAAAGAGAGAATATACCGTACTCCTCTTTCCCGGTGTTTCCCCAGATCCTCATTTTTCCAAAGTGGAAAATTTGCCCAAAACGTGGGAGGGAAAACCCGGAAAGCTTCGTTGTTTGTCATATTCCTGCATCTTTACATCGTCACCTTTGCCCTTTTCCTGCTGGACCACTTCCCTGGGCCCTGTCTAGATTTTGGCTGCGAGTCTTCTGTAACTTGGACAAGCAGACACCAGGCTTGTGTGATCTATTTCATTTGTCACCGGAGTCCAGAGATTCACCAGCTGGAACCAGGTGGAAAACAGCAGCTGGCAGTGGGTGGTGGTGAGACATGTACCTTCAGGTTTATGGAACAGAATTCCCCTGGAGAACATGCTCAGGAATTTGTTTTTCGGGTACCAGAATAGAGGCCAGTCATGTTTTCTCCTGGTCTCCCCCACAATCCAAGCTTTCATCATCTCAGCTGCCTTGTTTAGAAGGGTTGGGGGACACACACACACCATTTTTTTGTTATTACAGTGGGAAGTCAATTATCTTGCTCATCTGCTGCAAACTACTCAGGAGATCTGTGAGTTAGACCCATATCTCTTTTGTTGGCAGCCCCATGGTGTCCTACAGAGCCTCAGCCTATGATACCACTATGGTCTGCCCCACAAGTCTCAGGCATTGGGATGATACAGACACATTTCATTTTACCTTGTATATGAAGGGTTTTTCTTTTTCTTTTTCTTTTTGCCAAGAGGCAGTGGCATGTAACAGATTGCAGGATGTACATCCATCTATATTTGCATATAGATGTCACTAACCACCTGGGGAATTATCTGGTACATTCTGATGCGCTCCCTCCGCAGATCATGCGCAACCAGCACTGCACTTTAAATGCAGCTCTCGTGATTCATGTACCTGGTCTTTAAAGGATATACACTTCAAAAATATAGCAGGCAACAGTCTTAATGAATTACGTAGCTTCACGAATCATGACCGCACCAATGCCATTTGATAACGTGGGCCTGCTGGGTGTGTTGGGGAGGCAAATTGAATGCCTACAAGTAGGACCTGCAACAAAGTGTTGCAGTGTGGAGCGATCCTGTTCCAGCCAGCCAGCCACATTCCCCCCTCCAGGATATTCCATCCCATTCCCCCTCTGACTCTGCCAGAATTCTGTGGCCAGTGCACACATGCAGTCTACAACTGGTCTGTTTTGGGTTTTGCCTCCCCTTTGTGTTTTCCCCCAGCCAACAATTTTTTTCTGATTTGGGGGGTATTTCTACAAATTTTGAGGTCCCCACAAGCCTGCCAATACCTCCCCTCTTGCATGGCGCTATTTTGGCAATGCAAGCACCACTACTCCCACCTGAACATTAGAAGCAGAACAAATGACAGACCCAGAAACAGAATAGAGAATCATAAAATTCACCTAGTCCAACCCCGTGCAATGCAGGAATCTCAGCTAAAGCATCCATGACAGGTGGCCATCCAACCTCTGCTTAGAAACCTCTAAAGGAGGAGAGTCCACCACCTTCCGATGGAGTCTGTTCCACTGCCAAAGAGTTCTTACCGCCAGAAAGTTCTTCCTGGTATTTAGTCTGAATCTCCTTTCTCGTAACTTAAATCCATCGGTCTGAGTCCTCCCCTCCAGAGCAGAGAAAACAAGCTTGTTTCCTCTTCCATGTGACAGCGCTTAAGATATTTGAAGATGGGTATCCTCTCAGTCTCTTTTCCAGGCCAAACTAACCCACATCCTTCAACTGTTCCTCATAAGGCTTGGTTTCCAGACCCTTGATCATCTTGGTTGCCCTCCTCTGCACTAGTTCAAACTTGTCAGCCTCCTCCCTAAATTGTGGCACCCAACGCTCCACTTGTTTATTTTTATTTTGTGGAGAAGGGTTTTAACTGAGAGGTCCAGCTCCGAGGGCCTTCCGGCGGTTCCCTCACTGCAAGAAGTGAGGTTACAGGGAACCAGGCAGAGGGTCTTCTCAGTGGTGGCGCCCACCCTGTGGAACGCCCTCCCGTCAGATGTCAAGGAAATAAACAACCATCTGACTTTTAGAAGACATCTGAAGGCAGCCCTGTTTAGGGAAGTTTTTAATGTGTGATGTTTTATTCTGTTTTTAATCTGTTGGCAGCCGCCCAGAGTGGCTGGGGAAACCTAGACAGATGGGCGGGGTATAAATAATAAATTTGTTGTTGTTGTTGTTGTTTTATTTCCGTGACTGAAAAGGGGGAGCCTAGTTCTCAAAATGCAGGGGTACAGCAAATGTGGTGACTCTCCAGATACTGCTGAAAGGTGGAGAGTAGGCAAAGGTGGGGTGGGAAATGATATAATACAGTTGCGGAACTTGGGCTTCATCTCAGTAGAGCAGGGGCAGCCAATGTTCTGCTGCCCAGATGTTGCTGGACTCCGTCTCCCATCAGCCACAGCCAGCCTGGCCAGTGCTGAAGGATGATGGGAGATGTAAGCCAGTAGCATCCGGAGGCCACTGCATGGGCTATCCCTGCAGCAGGGGATGAGGACTAAGGGAAGGGGCTGGGCTAAATGCTTCCCAGAGAAGCTGGCCTTTGATGAAGGATTTGAAGGGTAGGCGGAAGAGAGAAACAGCATCACAAAGGTGTTTGGGGAAGCAATTCCAGGCAGAAGGGGAAGCAAGGAAGACGCTTGTAAACCAGGGGCGGGGAACCTGTGACCCACCAGATGTTGCCAGACTCCACTTCCCATCAGCCTCAGGCAGCATGGCCAATGGTCGTCCAACCACAACTGGAAGATCACAGGCACTTCTGAAAGTTTATATTGTTCCTCCAGGGTTATCATAACAGAAAAGCAGCCTTCCCAAACCTGCTGCCTTCCAGATGTTGTCATAGCCCAGCTCCCATCAGTCCTGGTCATCATTTTTTTTGTATGTGCTTTTGCAGTTGAGATAGTGTTTGTGAAGCGATACAGTTACAGCTGGAGACTTTGTGCGGTATGGACAGCACAGTATCTCAGGTTTGTCAGCTGAAATGTTACCTAGCCTATTCCCCAACAGAGCCCCTGTGCTCTTTTACTTTTGCACCAACCACGATTAAAGCAGGAAGACTCTAACTGAAAAGGGTTTGCTAAGTTTGTTCAAAACAAGTCAGGATGAAAAGGAACTAGCTCCATGGATTCATATCCTGCTTTGTTCTGAATTTGGTAACCACAGGTTTTCAGTTCAGGACAAACCGGAAAAGGTCCTGGTTAGTTAGTCCTGGTTAGTTTCCTTGTGCTGCAATGGGGGGAAAGGAGGAGCTGATTATTGGCTTATTAAGCCATGATAACATCCTGTAAAGATTGTCCTAATTTATGGATGTATTGAAGCTACACTTACCTTTAAAGAAAAACAAAAACACCCCACCGATTTTGGGGGTGGGAAGCTTCATGGGCGTAGCCAGGGGAGCAGCTGCCCCCCCCATCAAGCAAATTAATAAAAATACTCACAGATAAATACTCACAGATAAATTAATAAAAATATCACAGATAACTCGGTTCTGCCTCCCTAACAATACCTGCCCCCCCCAAATCTTGGCTATGCCCATGGGGAGCTGGGTTTCTGGGGTTCCCCACCCAGTTTAGTCTTCTGGTTTTCAAGGCCTTCAGCAAACACCAGCTGCACATTTTCCCAACTTCATACCACATCCATGAGGTCTAGAAACTTTATATAGCACCAAAACTGCATGTGGGCCAAGTGCTACAGAATATAGGGAATCAAAACTCTGATTTTTGCAGCGGCAGCCAAGTCCCAGGTTGTTTTGGATTCATGCCCATTATGACACGCCAAAAAAGAGAGGGGAAGGTACCACTATGTACAAGCAGAAGGTGTAAACCCAAAAGGACAAAATCAGATCCTGCTCTTGTCCAAGCTGTCTGAAGATCCTTGGTGTCTGTAACATGTAACAAACCACAGCTGAACAATGTATTGGAAGTTGGGGCGGCCAGACATGGCGGCCTCCAGTTATGGACTGCAACTCCCATGAGGCATAGCCAGTCTAGCCAATAACCCAGGAGAACAAGTGTTGTAGTCCACAACATCTGGGTGGCACCAGTGTCTACCACCATGGAAGCCAGCTTATGCGGGAGATCATTGTATTCCACTTATCAATATGCCCTTGCAGATATGACGTGGTCTTCCAGAGGTTACCGGACTACAGCCTCCTTCAGCCGTGACCCATTCTGGCTGGGGCTGATGGGAGCCTGAATTCAACAACAGATGAACTGGCTTGTTACAGAATTGGTTCATCAAGCTCAGCATTGTTGGTGGCTCTCCAGGATTTCAGACCAGAGTCTCTCCCAGTTCTACCTGGAGATGCTGGGGGTTGAACCTGGACAATCTGCATACATGGTGCATGTTCTACCAATGAACCACAGCCCTGCCCCACCATGGCAAGAGGAGAAAACCATGTCTTAAGAACAGTGTCCTCATTTTACAGCAGATACATCCATTATTTTACAGCTCCACGTGTTCTGGGGCTGGGCTCTGGCAGTGAAAAAGCACAAAAAAACACAGGTTCTAGGGCGAAACCAATACATCATGTTAAGTCCTGGCTCTGGAAGGAGCAATAACTGCAGGAGAAGAGTCACACGGCTCTTTGAATCCTCTCTTCCCCATGAAATATGTTCAGCAGTGACAAAATCTTTGGGAGGCTGCCAATCCATCTAGTGGCCATCAAGCATGTAATAACTGCAGTTTTTGAAGGCTTCTGTGTCTTTTCTCTCTGAGAAAATTCAATTTTCCCTATTTCCTCCAACAATTTTCGCTGGTAATAATCAATGGCTATCTTAAAGCATCTCTCCAGACGTGTTAAAAAAAAGTGGAAAAATCAATCCAAAATGTTTACTGCCGCAGGAAATTAAGGGAGCAGACAATTACTTCGTGACAGAAGATGAGACGCGAGAAAATAAGAGCTTTATTTTGTTTAATAGCAACTGCCACTTCATACAGTGTAAGCAGCCTCACATCCACAAAGCATGCCAGTATTTACAGGAGATGGAGAGATAGGCACTTTTATGCGCCATTCATTATGGGACTGAGCTGTTCATTTGTTTTCATGCGTCCTTTTTCAAATCTATAGACTCTTCTCCTCCTCCTCCTCCCTGCCCCCCCCCTGGTTTGTGCCAATGCAACAGGCTGCTGGACACAAACCAAAATCTATAAACAGAATAATCCATGGAAACCACCAATGTTTGGGGAAAGGCACAGTGGGGATCCTCAGCCAAGCACTGGCTGCGTTTGGACACACTGTCCAGCTTGGCTTACACCAACTGTTTGGGGTCTACAGTTCCCCACATCCCTGACCACTGGTCCTGCTAGCTAGAGATGATGGGAGTTGTAGTCGAAAAACAAGTTTGGGAAACCCTGGTTTACACAATGCGCATGATCTATGGGCTGGTGCATGAGGCTCAAGGCTCCCACCAGGGCCCTCCTGCCTATTGGGCTGACTGGCATGGTGCACCAGGGTGCCCGCCCAACAGGGGGCACATCAAAGAGGCATACGGAGCCGCCTCCGCCTCTGCCTCGCTTGCTCCGCTCCTTTCCCGGCAGCGGTGGCTGAAGTGAGGCAGCAACAGCGGCAGCAGAGCTGACTCTGTTGGGGGAAACCTGGACCTGGGCTACCTTCTGCCCACACTCCTTCAAGTCACAGCGAGCACAGACACCGCTGCCCCACAATGCATGCAAATGAGGTGCCGCGGAGCATTGTGGGGCAGCGCTGTCTGTGCTCGCTGTGACTTGAAGGAGTGTGGGCGGAAGATAGCCCAGGTCCAGGTTCCCCCCAGCTTTGCTGCCGCTGCTGCTGTCTCTCTTCAGACAAGCAGGCGGAGGCGGAGCACAGCTGGCTGCGTCCTTGCCTGTTGCGCCGTGCCTCCGGCTGCCTGCTGTGCCTGGCCCTGCCCGGCGGAGCGCGTGGGACACCGGACAGATCATCGTGCCACGGCGCTGGTGCATTTAAGATGGCCCTGACTCCCACTTTTATCCCTTACTTCATAAAGGCACTGCAAAAGGGGAAGCCTTTGCATTTTGCCCTGATGAACCATGACCAGTAAAAGCCAGCAAACCTTGGTTCAAGGCTGGGTAGCAAAACAAACCACAGTCCCAGGGTTTGGATTGGGCCAGAAAACCTATTGTTGGGCTACGACTCCCATCATCCCTGGCCACTGGCCTAGGGCTGATGGGATAGGGAGTCTAAGAGCATTTGGAGGGCCAGGTGCCATAAACACCCAGCCCTGTGCTAACCCTCACGTAGCTTTGTTTAACCTGCTTGAACCAACAGAGAAGCAAAACGGGAGAACTCAAGCTGTGCCCACCAGCACAAAGTTCCTGCACAACATGGTTTTCAATACTCAAGTTTCTTGGTGTGCCAGGGGGGCAAGACGAGAAGTGCTACGGATTCCCTCTAAGCAGCTGGGTCACCAACAGCCATGGACAAAGTGACTGGTGCCGTGCCAAACTTTACTTATTAACACTTTTCTATATGTGGTGGCCCATACACGCATGAAATACTTTATTTTGCAACATGAACCCAGGACAGATGCAAAGTGATTGAAGCAAATAGCGTTCCACAGCAAAGAACACATCAGCATAGAAGTCTCTGTCTCTGTCTCTGTCTCTTCTTTTTAAGCACATGGGCTCTGGATACAATCCATCATTCAGTGCATTTGTTCAGTTCTTACGGCCCATACAACTATGGACAGGATGGTGTCCACTTTCCAATTCCCGTAACCCATCTTGTGCAAGTGTGGAAACAGGTAACGAGTGACGGATTTAGCCTCGTGGGAAATCCACTTCTTTTTTTTAAGTATAAAAGCACGCTTAACCCCATAGGGTTAAGAAGACCATATTGAAAGTTTGCAGACAGCGCCTGGTGAAATGGCGAAGGCTTGAAAAACAGCACCATTGGTATTTTCCAGTGGATCATTGGACTGGATTTAAGTATGCATTTTTGCCCCTTTGACCTGCAGAAGGGTGATGTATGCAAAAATAAAAAATGCATGCATTGTGCATACTGGATATAGCCAACCTGAAGCCCTTTCATTCCTGTTGGCTCAAGCCAGCATGCCCAATGGTTTGGAAGTTGGAGTCTGACAACATGTGGAGGGCCATGCGTCCCCCCCCACCCCTCCTGCCAGCTCTCTGCAGTTCTCTGGCTAAGCAGGTTTCCCAGCACTTCAACGATTTGTCATTTCACCCAGAGAGGGGGAAGAAGCCGCACCATGTTAAGTTTCCTCCGAGATACTCTAAAGATCACCTTGAATTACGGCAAGGCTTATTTTTAGTTGATCAATGCATCAGTTATAATTGTTTTGTCAGCCTTACCAAGGCAGCCTTCTCTTCCTCCTCCTCCTCCTCTCCCACCCCCACCCCCACCACTGCTGGGGGCTGCCGACCAGCCATTCCTTCCACCCACCCCACCTCCCAGCTCTGTGTCAGTGATAGGCGGGAGGGGGTAGTCATTTGCATAACTTAATACAGGCAAGGCTCAGCATTAGTATTCAGATAAATGCACTCGTTGCAACTTTGCCAACTTGAGATCACTGCAAATTTGAGTGGATTTCCACAGAGACAACAGAAGGCACATCCCCCAGGCCAGCTTTTGCTCCTGCCAAATTTCAGTCACACAGCTTCTCAATGAGATGGCTGCATTTTTAAAAAAAATAAAAATTTTTTTTGAAGGTTTAAGAGGGAAAATTATCCCCTTTTCTAGAATTCTGGGAGCCAGCTGGAAATGTATTTATTTATTTATTTATGCTGCTGGAACACCAAACAGAACCCTGAAGCACAGAGGAAGGGGGGGGGCGGGAAGAGAGAAAAGCAGCCTTAGATGGGCAGAAGCTGTGAATGTTTGACAATTGCAGGTTCATTACAACTATTTCAGATCAGATGCTTTTTTTAAAAAAAAGCAAGGACAGAACAGGGACGCACAATACCATTTTTTTGCCAGCTCGGAACACCTTTGGCTCAGTGGAGAATTGTGTGCTCTTTGAAAGCTTTGTTTAAACTAAATAAAAAGAGGGAAAGTGTGTGTGTGTGTGTCGGGGGGGGGGGAGAGTCTGCCTTATTCTGTGTTACTAAAATAGAACAGTGCTTTTCAAAATATATTCCAAAGAACTCTGGGGTTCCACAGCAGCTTGCCAGGGGTTCCTTGATGGAGAGAAAAGCAGCTCCTGTGAAAGGCACAGTCTTCAACTACAGACCTTCCCCTACAATGAAGGGGAGCGTGGAGGTCAAAACTGCGAAGCCTTAGGCAGGTCCTTATGGGAACCAAGAGCGGGGCGTACCTAGGCTCCCTTGTGACCTGGGCAAGGAGCTGCAGGCGTCCCCTCCCTGTCTCTTGCACCCTTGGCAAGGAGAGTGCGCAAACAGGTGGGTGGGCTCCTTGCCACTCCCAAGTAGAGTGGAGACGCGATTTTTGTGCCCCCCTTGAACCTGTTCCCCCCAACCCATAGTTACCCCCCTGATGAAAAAGCACACCATAAAATAGAGAAGGTGAAACTCAACGTCATCCTCAAGGCCTCTGTCCACATTCCTCAGGCTACGCCCCTTTGCCCTTCACAGCCACACCCACCCACTCCAGGCCACACCCCTGACCAGCCTTGCTCTGTGTCTTCCTTTGAGTGCCCACCTCTGCCAAGAGGCCCCTGAAAGGTTGCCTCTGAGGAAGGCGGTCCCTGGGCTGAAAACAATATTTCCTCCAAACATCTCTTAGAATTCTTTGCCAAATGTAGGACTTATTGTTGGGCCAGATATGTGGTAGGTCCTTGATGAAGACAGGAAGTATGGGGCAAACCAATGAACATTGACAGAGACCAATAGCCTTCACATGGTGTGATGCGAGTTAGCTCATGTGCCGCTCTCCAGATGTCATTGTACTCCGACGCCCATCAACCCCAGCCAGCATGGCTGATGGTCAGGGATGATGGGAGTTGTAGTCCAACATGGCCATCCCTGGTATACTGGGTTGCATCAGTGATGGAGCCTTTGTTTTATCCGGAGCTTGGGGGAAGCGACTGAGGGACTTTTGCCTATAGAGAAGGTGAAAGAGATTAAGGGAGGAGAAAACATGCGGCAAAGGAGGACATCAGACCTAGAAAGGGGTTCCGTGTTGGAGATCCATGTTAAAGAGGGGTCCCAGCTCTGGAAAAAAGTCAGAGATTATAAGGACGTTGCAATGTTAGAGAATGAGTGGGGGGAAACGAAAAGTGTTGCAGCTCCTTGGAAATTAAGTGCATCACTGCACATGCCGTCACAGACAACAACCTACTTTGCAGGTTGCTTCCTCAGTCTCCTGCAAACACCAAAACTGTTGTGGAAAATGAAGATAGGAACAGTAGGGGTGTGTTTATTTTTTTAAAAAGGTAAATGAACCAAATTCTGTTGGTAAAGAGCTGAGGAGGAAGCTGTGTCCTTCCAGCTGTTGTTGAACTCCAACTGCCATCAGCCCCAGTCAGCATAACCAATGATCATCTGCCCAACATCTGGATGCCCACAGGGTCCCCAAGACAGTCACAGAGTCCTCCTGAGGCAGCCCAGATAAGAGAGCCTTGGCTTGGATGTTGAAGGCCCTGGTTACAATAGGCTGGTGTTCTCCAGCACCACCGCTGAGACCAGATCGTGCATGGAGGCAGTGTCCCCCAGTTGCTGTTGGACTCCTTATATGCATGGCCCATGGCCAGTATGCCCAATGGTCAGGGGGTGTTGGGAGTTGTAGTACGGCATGGGGGGGGCACAGGTTCCCCGTCATAAATCACACAATGCAAAAAAAAGTGCAAGGCTGTTAACTTTCCGCCCATGCATTGGTGCCACAGGGAAATTCTTTTTCTAGGGAGAAGTGTTCAGCTGCCCTAACGCGACCATTTGAAATCCTGTTTCTGTCCTTAAACTCCCCCGCCCTGCATCTTATTCTCCCATGTTCCGGCTGCCGCCTCTGGCTACTGGCTCAAGACACATCATCATTAGACACTGCCCCCCTCCCTGGCTCCCTCCCCACCCTTGTGCAGAGGTTGATTCAACGCCAGCGAAGAGCAGGCGCCATGGGGGGGAAAGAGCGCCACAACCACTCAGGAATCGTTAGCGTTACTGCAAAGGGAACTTGTAGCCAGGGGGCAGAGGCTAAGCCAGGCGTGCAAGTGTGAACTCACTTATCCCCTCGACACCTCCGCAACCCACGCATCCTGGCACCCCCAAACCTTGCCCTGGGGGCGCCGCTCTGCACTCCCATCGCTGCCACTGAAGGCATCTGACAGCAGATGAGCCAAGAGAACCCGGCCAACTCCAGAGGGTTGCCAGGCCCAAAGGAAGACACATTCGACTCCTTGCATCAGTGGTAGAGTCCGTTTTTGCTTTGTACACGCAAGGCCCCGGGTTCAGTCCTCAGCATCTCCAGCTAGGACTGGCAGAGGCCGCTGTCCGAAATCCTGGAGAGGCGCTGCCAGGGTTGGTATGGACCATACTGAGCCTATAGACGGACCATGGGTGCAATTCTCCAGAAGGCAGCTTCTGGTCCTCTCCAAATAAAACGGCTCCTGTGCCTTTAAGAGCTGTCAGGGAGAAGTTCAGCAGGTGCACCTTCCCCCATCACTGCACTGCGACTGGAGGAGAGCTCCTCCTGGCCGAACAGCAGAGCCATTTAAAGAGGTACAGGATTCCCTTTCTACATTGGAGGAGGTGCAACCACATCTGCCCACTGGCCCAGGTGGCTCCTCCCAGTGACCCACTGCCAGGATGACCCTGTGGTGCCCTGCTTGGAGGCAGGCTTCCCATGTTGCAGCAGAGATATATACAGTATATATGATGCCTTTAAGGGAAGCACAGCAGAACACAGGCAGATGCCTGACCCACAATCCACCAGGCCTGTCCACTGCACCGCACAAACCCAACTGAGATGGAACCACGGTATCTCTTAACATCCAGATCCTGCTTCTTGGAGGGGGGGGGGGTTTGCACAGGAAAACTTTCCCAGTGCATGGCACCATGTGCCAATGGGGACAGGATGTGGGGAGAAGAGTGCTCTTTGGATTCCTCCCATCCCGCCTCAGGCCCCAACATGCCATAGGCTACCTAAACACCATACATTTAAAGCACATTTCCACCACCCAAAGAATACTGGCAGCTGTAGTTTACTCATCCAGAGCTACAATTCCCAGCACTCTTAAACTACAATTCCCAGGATTCTTTTTCTTTCTGGGGTGGGGGTGGGTGGGGGCGGATTGCTTTAAATGTATATGATACATATGGAGTCCATAGCTGTCAACTTTTTCCTTTTTTCGTGAGGAATCCTATTTGGAATAAGGGAATTTCCCTTTAAAAAAGCTATGATTGGAGTCTCCAGCTAGGCCTGCTCCTGTGCATGTAGGGGATGCAGCCTATTGAGGGGCTGACCCCAAATCTAGGCAAAGAAATCTCATAACCAGAGACTGAAGCTGATTGGCAGGTTAACTAGCCAACCACCCCCCAACATTCCCTACATGACTCAATCACAGAACTCTTTCCCTAGACACCAATGCCAGTTGTGGGAGGTGAGAGGCACAACTCTGAGCATCTGCAGAGCCCCCCCCCCAAGTTTCCACTTATGCATCCACAACAACCAGAGTTTGGAATTTCTGGAATTCAGGGTGCTATTCTAAATTCCGCTTACCTGGGCGCAAGCGTCCAATGAACTCAATAGGACTTACTTCTGAATAGAGAAGGGTTAGCACTGAACTTGCCAGGTCTCCTAAACACCCCCCCCCCCCAACTCCTGAACCTCTGGTAGAAATTACAAGACAGGAAGGGGAGGGGCAGAAATTAAATCATATTAAAAGTAAAGGTGCTGCAGGGTGGGTGGGTGGGTGGAAGCACACCAATGCCAGGCGAGGCTTACCCAGATTCAGAAGGGGAGGGGGGAGTTCAGAGGTTCCGCGCTCCTCTCTCCCGCCCTCCCCTTCAAGACTGATCGTGTATGCTTGCTAAATAATAAAGCCGCACCTGAATGACAACGAGGAGTGGGTGCTGGGGTTGCAGTACTGTGGGGGGAGGGATGGGTGAGTGGGAAGAGGGGGCTGCGGGAGGGCGGGGAGGGGGGGGCGCTGGTCGGCGTGCGAACCGAGATCGCTTGAGATTTAGCCGTTCAAGGTTAACCACGAGAGGGAGTCTGCGGGTGGAAGGGAACTCAAAGATCAACCCTAACCCCAAGCACGCCCCCGCGGAGAAGAGCACTTCAGGGAATCAGGCAGGGCGATGCTAGCCCTCCCACTCCCACAGGGAAAAATTAGAATAATTATTCACACACCCCGCGCGCGCAAAAAAATCCCTCCCTGAGATGAAACTGTAACGCGTGGTTTTAACAAGGGTGTGGGTGGGTGGGGGTAATACCCCTTCCCATAGAAGGGGGGGAACGACCCTCTCACTTCGTTGCTGGCTGCACCAAAGGTTATATGCTTAAATTCACCCCCGCAGATAACAGGGAGCGGCAAAGGCGGTGGTACAAAGGCGACTTCTCCTCAAGGTCATACATACATGCGTACTCAAGAATCATTGGCACAGTCCGGATGAGCCCCCCCACCCACCCCAGGAAAAAAAACCGCTCCAGCAGTCCAACCCATTCCTCAAGGAAGGTCCCTGCCGGCCGCCTCCGTTCCTCTGCTCAAACCATTAAGCCTCATGATCTTCCCCAGAGTCAGGAATAGAACCCAGGTGTCCTGAGGCACTGCTCCTTGCCCCCCCCCACCCTTGTAGCCAGAAACAGAGCAACCTCCCCGCACTCTCAGCCCGATCCCAATCATAATAATATATAGCCTGATATAATTTCTGAAAGAGTTGGACCTGTTCAATTATTATTTTTAAAGTCGTAAGTTTAGGGTCAGTGGGTGGGGTGTTGGGGGGGGTCCCCTTAACGCTGGCAAATTGGGAGATTCCCCCCTCCTCTCACACACACCCCTCCCGTCTCCACCAGAAGGAAGTTTGACAAATATAAAGCAGTTGCAGTTCATACCTGGGTCTGCAAAGTAACTCAGGGATACGGTCCAGGTCAGCAGGAGCGCCGTCCTCATGGTGGGCGGCATCGAGGGTGGGTGCTGGTGGGAATGGGCGCTTCAGCGGGGATGGGTCTCACTGCAGGAGCCTCCCTTTCACACGACCGTCCTTCTCCCGTGTCCGCCTTCGAGTTCCTCAGCGAGGCTGACCCGGGTCTCGAGGATTCCAACAGTTGCGGGTTCTTTCCTGCTTTTAAGAGAGGGGACGTCTATCGTGACCTTGGTGTCTGGGACTGGGATGGTTTAAAGCAAAAGTGGAGGTTGTTGGAGGAGGAGGGATTTTTGAAGTTGCAAGGAAAAATTCCGAAGCTCATCCCCTTAAAATAAAGAAGAAAAGAAAAGAAAAGAAAAGCGGGGAGGGACCGGACCACTTTCTCCCTTCTTCCTTCCTGCCTTCCTCGCGCTCTCCTGCCCCTCCTGCAGGACTTGCCAGCTCCCCAGCTACTTCCACACTGTAGCCGTCCACCTCCAGGGAGCTCCTGCTCATTCAGCAAGGGTAGAGCATGGCCACGCCCACCGCGGCTCCGGATTGGCTGCCTGGGAAGCTGCACTCATTAAGAAAAATATATATATATCACGCGCTCACATTCAGAAACCGCTCGCTGGCTAGCGGTGGCTGGCTTGCCGGTTCGCTCGCGGGCGGGCATGGATGAACCGGCTCGCGCATCGCCCCCTCCTCTCCCCTCCTCCCCACCCACCCCCGTGGGTGAAAAGGTCCGAGCTTAGTGGGTGCGGTGGGGAGTGCGTGTGAGGGGGAGGAGGCAGCTGCTCCCTGCGGAAGGGTGTGCAGCACGCTAGCAAACGCACCTCGTCCAACGCATCGTGTATCACAATGGGGCACATCATACTGAGTGTTAAATTAAAGGCTGTGTGTGTGTGTGTTTCTAATTGTCCTTTTTTAATATTTAAAAGGATCTTGAGAATGCCAGCATCCGATAGTCCCAGAAAGGATGCAGTGGAGCATTCTCATATTCCAAACTCCTTCCATATAGAACCTCATTAATTTTTTCCTGGTGGTGTTATAAGAAAAGTATTGTTTTCCTGGTTTCTCTCCCCTACCCTGGAAAAAGGTATTTTTTGTTTTGTTGAAATCAAATCTCCCCTCTGATACTTTGCCTGTTCTGGGCTCCTATGTTGAAAAGTGTGGAAGTTGCATTATTTATTTGTGGGGGGGGGGGGTTGGTGGAATGATCTGCTGACCCGCTTTGCAGGGAAAGAGAGGAAGGCGAGAAATGGGGGGGGGGACAGCAAGCCCCTGGGGTGGGAAAGCAAGCTGCACAACAATCTGATGCAACAACTACACGCATCAAGGCAGCTTTCTGACCGGGCCTTGCTTGCCCGCAAGAGACTCTGCCTGCCCCTATTTGCACATAACCTAGCTCCCTCCTTAAACTGCCCCAGGCAGGCCTAAGCGAAACCATAGCTTAAATGGTAGGCTGGAGGGGCTTGTCTAATTCAAATTTCTGCTTGTCTAACTCATAGGCAAGGCTTAATGGGAGCCAAATTTTAGCTCTATTTTTTGTTTTAACCTGCAGACCCTTGGAACGTGAGTGCATTGAGCACGTGCAGAGTGCATTCCTCCCAGCACAAGTTCCTGATCCCCTAGTATCTGGGGCTATGTACACATTACTATATAAAAATGCAATTGTTCTTTTCTTCAATTTGCATTGGCTGGGTGTTTTTTTGGGGGTGGTGGTGGAGAGAATGCATATAAATGCAGTACTGTATTGTCTAAGAAATGGCAGGAGAGATATGGGTTGTGGCTAACTCTGCTTGCCAAACCAGCAGTGGTAGTGTAGTGCCCTGCATGCAGAGCAAAGAAGGGAATGTGTACACAAGCCCTCAGGGCAAAAGGTCACATGACACCCAGTCTACTCTCCCTCCCACCCTGCTTTTGGAAATGAATAATGTTAGGTTGGCATTCATTCAGTACTTTAGGCTGCACTCCTAAATGCATTTACCTGGGAGTAAATCCCATTGAAGTAGACAAGTATAATATGATTGCACTGTCAGGTTGCAATCCTGAACGCAGTGGATAGGATTGTGCTTTGAGACTGCTCAGAGAACTTCGTATGCCTGATCTCAACCATCTTTACAACGCTGGGTTGGCATTATCCCCATACTGAAGATGGGAGAGGGGTGAGGCTGAGGGCTTTTTCCTTGATCCCAGATGTTTAGAGTTGTGGTTACTCTTTGGTGAGGAAAATGTACACCGCCATGACTTCATGCAACCTGAACCGGGCCTGGACCTATGGTAATCCTGCAAAATACTTTCTGTAATGAAAGAGATTACAGAAAGGCTGCAGCGGGAAATCCAAGGTTCAATCTCTGACACCTCCAGATAAAGTTGGGAAGGAGCTCTGCCTGAAAGCCTGCCAGTCAGTGTGGACAGTTCTGAACTTAGATGCACCAGTGGTTGGATTTCTTGGTTTCTGGTTGATGGGCAGCGTGTGATTATGGGTGGGTGGGGGATGACCTGGGAGGGAAGGAGCGGGGAGTCGGAGGCTTTTTTGCATCATGTTTACCATGATTACTATCTCTTCGTTTCCTGTGCCCGTAGTTTGAGTACAAACCCTACACTGATTAGAAAATATATTCAGTCTCAAAAATAGCTTTCTTCTGCTTTTGATCCTGCATTGCTACCATTAATATATGTGCACATGCGGGGCAGTTTCAAAGGTAGCTCCCGGTGTGCCTGGAATTCTGCACAATATGAGAAAAGACAGGTTGATTTATGCTAATGGTTTGAGGTAGAAAAGAAAAGGTGCCAACTGGCATGGCTTTGTGACTGTTCTGTCACCTGCATGCAGAGTTAGGATGGGCTGCATTTCTGCATTTGCAAGACAGGTTACACCACACTGCCAAAATGAGCAACTCCGTCCTTTTTGATGCAGTGATCACATGGGATTATGTGAATTGGCACTGCAGCTTCCGTCCCTGCATTCCTTGCCAGCACAGCCACATTTCTTGGTGGGGTTTTGTGTGAGCAGCAGGGGTCGCTGACCTACGAGATGTGGGAGGTTTGACCAGCACATCTGATAGGTCTGCTCTCTGTTCTGACCTGTAAGTGAGATTGAATCATTTGGATATGCTCAACGCATCTTCCACATCCTGTAAGGGGCTGGCTCTTTGGTTCAGTGGGAAAGTGGAAAAAGAGTTCACAGGTAAGGCCTGTGACCAGGAGAGACTGCATAATACAGTCCTTTACAATAAATACGGTAAATAAATCACCACATTTCTATCCCAACTTCCCTTCAAGGATCTCACCTGAGTCTCCCCTTCCCTCTCCCCCCCCCTGGCAACAGGCTGAGAGAAAATGCCTGGCCCAAGGTCACCCAGTGAACTTCATGGCCTCCCTGCTTCCTACAAGGGCAGCACTGGCACTAAGGAGGAGGAAGCACCACTTCCTAGTCTTGGATATATGTAAGAAAGTAAGCAGGTGAGATCTGGCTGAGGGGAGGCAGAGGTTGGTTGGGCACTGCCCAGTTTGCCTTAATAGTTCCAGCCTCCACTGCCCTGTCAGCTGCAGCACCTGGATAGCTCAGTTGGAAGAGCATGAGACTCTTAATCTCAGGGTCATGAGTTTGAGCCCCAAGGGCAAAAAAGATTCGTGCCTCACCATCCCTTCCAACTCTACAACTCTATGGTGATTCTGTCTGTATCACCACAGGGCTTTGAGTCCTTCAGTCCAGGCCTAGGCCTCCTTTCCCTCTATGCCTGTTTCCAATACTCCAGGTTTAAGAGGACAAAACTATTGAGGCTGTCCCTCCGCTGACCTTTTTTTTTTGCTGGTTCCCGGGTGGGATGCCCTTCTGCAGCAGAGAACTAAGATGCCGTTAGACTGTGGACACCCCCTCCCTTCTTTAACACACGCCTTTCCCGCTAGCATCTGTTCCCAATTATCTCTTGGAAGTGTGTGCAACAGGCAGCTGGGGGCTGGGGTAGGGCAAAGGGATTCGCAGAGCTGGCCTCTCCCGCCCCCACCCCATGTCACAATAATGGCATTCAGTGCTGCACTGGTCAAGGCTTTTCGTTTCATCTGTCCTATCCTGAAGCAGATCTCGTTTTATTTACTCATTTGGGGGGGGGGAATACGATGGTGAACAACATGGAATTATGGGAGCCTTTCAGATCCAGAGATGTAACTCCATGCAATTGGCTCCAGCCCCACACCTTAGAATCCAGGAGTTCTGGTTCTGCTCCATCCAAACCACTGAGCCCACTAGCCTCTCAAAAGGAGAGAGCCATTCTGCCACCTGGCACCCTGCTCCTCTTTGTCCAAATCCGAGAGCTTAAAAGTGCTGGGAACAACCCACATTTCAGGGTTTCAGGTTCCTCTTTCCAAGCCACTAGTGGGAATAATTCCATGTCACAGGTTAGTCCCCTGAGTGAAGCTCAGCGAATGGGAAGCAGATTGCTGATCAAAGAGCGGGAGGGGGAGATTTAAAGCGATTTCTGCTGCTTTATACGTACATAGATATATTTCTGAGGTGGAGATTTAAGCGGGCCAGGAAGATTGGCTGAAGGCTCAGCCCTGGAAAATATGCTCCGGCGTCTTTCCCTCTAAATCTCCACATGTGTCGGTCTGCCACGCTGCTGACACACAGATCATCACCAGCAGAAACCGGCCGAAGTGTGGCTGCAGAAATTCTGCTGTGCTGCTGTGTTTGCAATTGGGGGTGGGTGTGTGCATGCACCAGTAGTACATGTGTGTGTTTTTGTACACGTGTAAGCAGGATTCTGGGCGAGCATTGCAGCTGGCCTGGGGGAGGGGAGCTTCAAGACACGAAGCAAAGCACCCGCTGAAAATCCCCTCCAAGAGGATTTGAAAAGAATATTCTGAAGATTTGGGGATTAAAGAAGGGGGGTGGAAATTGGCATCTGTATGGGAGGGGGAATGATTGTGCTCTCGGCAGAGGCAGGGCCTGGGAGAAGCATCAGACTCCATGAATGGAAGCTTTGGATTCTTGCCCGTGTTTACATCAGCAAAAGCTGACTGTGGTACATACAACTCCAGGGATTTGTTCAGAGTACAACAGCACTACTTCTAGCTCAGTCAGTAGAGCAGGAGGCTCTTCATCTCAGGGACGTGGGTTTGAGCCCCACATTGGCCAAAAGATTCCTGCATTGCAGGGGGTTGGACTAGATCAGGTATCCCCAAACTGTGGCCCTCCAGATGTTATGGACTACAGTTCCCACCATCCCTGACCACTGGTTCTCTTAGCTAGGGATCATGGGAGTTGTAGGCCAAAACATCTGGAGGGCCACAGTTTAGGGATGCCTGGACTAGATGACCCTGGTGGTCCCTTCCAACTCCATGATTCTATTTCAATTTTTCTCCAAGGGCCTCAACGTGGCATGCATGGTTCTTCTCCCCTGCATGTTTATCTTCACAACAACCCTACGAGGTAAGGTCACCCAGTGAGCTTTATAGCTGAGTTGGGATTTGAACCCTGGTTGCGCTCTAACCACTACCCCACACTTCTGCGTGGTTCAAACTTAGCCAATCAGAGCACATGCACCTTCCCAACCTCATGTTGTTTTGCTGTAACAAGCCTTGGGGCTGTATGCTTTTGTGGTAGTACAATGCATTTTAATCTCCCTTCAAGGATACAAGTGAAAAGGCAGTGGCATGATATATGCTATATATCAGAATATCCGGGATAATGATGCATATACAGGAAGCACATGGAGAGGTCCACATAGTGACCTCAGGCTTCTAGCTCAAGTGCCCAACTTTATGATGGTGATATAAATCCAATGATTAATGCATATTGTTGATTTCACCCCAATAACCCTCTTCCAGAGATGGGAATATTAAAAACCAGTAGTCCTTGCTCCTGACACTACTTTCACAAGCTCCTCAATATTTCACAGGTGAAAACTAAAGACGCTTGTGTATTTGTAACGCATATTCTAACATCAAGCATCAAGTCAGACAGTCATTTGCTCTACAAAAGCCTGTCCTGCTCTGCCTTCATGGCTAGCGTGTTTTCAGAGACACATTAGCTCCGTTAGTCTGTTACGACAGGGTTTGCAGAGAGTCGTGTGGCACCTTAAAGCAGGGGTCAGCAACCTAAGGCCTATGGGCCACAAGCAGGGTCATTTAACCAGCCCACAAACCGCCCCCGAACTGAGCTGCCCGCTCGGTGAGTCCTTGCGTGCTGCACTAAACCAGCGCAGCGCGGCGGGGGGACTCACTTCCTCGCATGGATCAAAACTAGGGGGGGCAGGCAAGCCACGGGGCCCGGCCACGCTCCCCAGCCACCTGATTGGCTGGCTGGCGATGACATGGCTGGGATCCTCCCAGGAGGCGTGGTCTACGTCCATGCCCCCCGGAGGATGAGCATTCTGGCTGGGGCGGCGGACAGCGGAGCCTCGACGGGGCGGCAGGGCCCGCCGGAGCGAGCGCAAGGAAGGCGGGCATCACCGCGGGACGCAGCTGGGGCCGGAGCCGTCCACCTCCCAGGCAGCGAACAGGTTCATGGGCAGCGGACCACCTGGTGCCGCCACCCTGCCCAGGGGGCTTCCCATACACCCGTACGCTTTGGCAGCCATCGCTGGGTCCTGGTGGAGGGGACGGGGCGAGCCGCTTGCCTTCTCCAGCCGTGATGGCCCTTCAGCTCCTGCAGCCTCTCGGCGCCGGCGCAGCAGGCGCGAACCTTCGCCCGGGACATGTCCTGCCCCTCTGAGATGGGAGGGAGGGAGCAAGATGGCGGCGCTTGTTCCGCCGCAGTGCCAGAGGAGCAGCGGGACTGCTGCTGCTGTATCTGCGAAGTGCTAAACTAAACACCCACTGGTACACCATGACGTGTCTTTTGCGCCCTATAAAAGTGACTGACCAGCGTGGTCCCCTGGAGGAAGTGCCGATTCTTCCTTCAAGTTTCCCCTGGGTGGCGTTAGGAGAGGGTCAGACAGCTTCATGCCGGTGGTGGCGAGAGGGCCGTGGACGGTTGCCAGCTCCGACGGAGGCTGCGCCCTGCCTTCGACTGATTGGCTGGTGATGACGTCCACATCCCCCCCGGAGGGGAGGGGGCGGTCATGCGGTCCACCGCAACTCCTCTCCACCGGCCTCTTTTTACGCTGGTAAAAAAACAGCGGCTTTTTTTTTTTGCGCCGAGCTGTTTTACACCTTTTTTCCCCTTTCCTTTTTGGCTTCAGGGGGCCAGCTGCCCCCCCTGCCCCCTGGGTACGCCTATGCTTCCCCGGTGCCAGAAATTGCATCTGTGCAGATGCAACGCTGGAAATTGCGGGGGCTCATGCGCACGCGGACGCTCGCTCGCTCCAGCCCACAGAGGGATCTCTGCTGGAGTGAACCAGCCCAGGCGAGGAAAACCTTGCCGACCCCTGCCTTAAAGGAATAGATTCAGATCAGGATTAAGGATGGTTCAGACCTGGTTTTTTGGTTACTTCGCGCTATGTGCTGCTGAACTTAGTGGGGATTGTTTTTGAGTATACATGCATAGGATTGCACTATCCAGGGGTCCCCAATGGGGTGCCTGGAGGAGCGTTTGCAGTGCACCCACCAAGTCTCTCCCTGATGCCTGCAGGGTCCCTCTGCCCTCTGAAATTAGGCTTGAAAGAATAGTTTTACTGTAGCCTGTAGAATAAGCTGTAGTCTGTGCTTGGTTGTGAGGTTTGTGTGTGTGTTGTGTGTGTGTGTGTGTTGCTCACAACAGTTCCTCCAATTTGCAAACGTGCCCACAGACCCCAAAAGGTTGGCACTCCCTGCACTATAAGTTGGTTGCTTCATTCCTATGGAAACCAACGGGACTTAAGTCAACTTGTCCCATTGTCTTCAACTAACAATGCAGGATCCAACCCTGAGCATTATTATAGCATAAGCTTTCAGGGTCGACATCAGCTGCCCAAAATATTACCCAAACTTGAAGATATGCAGAGAGAAATGAGTGTAGGGAGAGAGAGAACATTAGCTTTAGTACAATTAGCACTTTATTTCTTGAATTTAATTTGACCTCACAGCTCATATTTGTTTCTTTCTTCGCCAAGAATGGAGGACTTGTGCCACACGCCGCCTCCATCGTTCGATTACATCTCACAAAATCCCTGAGCGCTGGTCGTGCAGATTGGGGGTGATAGGCTCTGGAGTTCGAAAAGATTTGGAGGCCACAGGTTTCCCATCATCATTCTGCACCCCGTTAATTTGACCCAAGTGGACTCCGAACCAGCAAAAGCATGTACCAGAATAAAATTGTTTGTCTTTAAAACACTACAAGACTCTTTGTCGATCATAGCGGTTTCCTTTTCAGCAACAGCAATAAAATCCCTTAGGAACCCGTAAGCAAAACATCTGGATTTCACAATGGAGCCAATAGCACTTCTAGCAGCAACACAAACACATGGGGGTTGGACTAGATGACCCTCAGGGTCTGAAAAAGGTTCCCCACCCCATGCCAGCATGCCCTATGCAAGGGTGTGGGCCTCAGCAGGTGCTTTCCTCTGCTCCAGGACCAGAGGCCTTGTGTTTGAATCCCTCTTCCTCCCCAGTCAGATATTTAACAGCTTGAAACCCAGAGAATAGGACTGAACCGCAAAGAATTGCCAATATTGGTGCCTACTTCCCTTATATATATATATATATTCCCCAAAGGCAAAATAGGGGCAATGATTTATTGGGGGCATGACTAGAAGGGAGAGATCTGTCTCTGGTAAAGACGGGTGCTTGAAAGTGGCATGGCACCCAGACGTTGTGGTTCTCAAGCCCCTTACTCTCCACCCCAGCAGCACCTTCTGTCTACTGGAGGCTGTCATCGTCCCCCCCCCATCATTACTCTCTTGACCCCCCAATTCCAGCACTCCACTGAATGGTGGCTGTTTGACGGCAGCTGGACTGCGGAGCGAGCGGCCAAGGATACGGTGGGAGCGCAGCCACATGTTGCCATAGCCGGCCGGCAGTGTGTGGCTGCGCTCCCAGCCGCCTCTGTCGCCTCCTCTCCCGCCACTGCCATGGCTTCAGATGGGGTGGGGGGTGGGGTGTTCGAAGAGATGCCTTCAAACAAAGTTGGTGGGGAAGGGAGGAGCTTTGGCCTTTTCACACATCCCTCTCAAGTTTTATATTCTCTCTCTCTCTCTCTTCCCCCCTCAGGAAGAAAACACACACACACACACAACAACAACAGCCCCGCCACACACCACCGCCCCTTCTGCTGCTCCCTCAATAGGGACACAGCAGGCCGCGTAACCAGGGGAGACGAGGCCTGTGCTCGCCTCTCGCCTCTCGCTGGGCCTGGGAATTCCGACAGCTTTTTCTGACGCCTTTGCCAATTGATGGAGTCCCCCTTTCCATTTTGGCAGGGCGAGAAGGAGCCGAGCGGGGCGGGTCGGCGAACTCGAGGCAGGTGGGAGTGGAGGAAGCTGGTGAGAAACAGAGCTCGAGTGCCACCGGTGGGGACCGGGGGCCCTTCCCGGACCTGCGAGATACCCAAGGCTGCTTGAGTCTCGCCACTTGTTCATGCGCGGGGCTCTCCTTATCGACTGGCCTGCCAAGCGCCTGTTGGCAGTTGGCACTCACAGGCCCTTTCACAGATAATCGCAGCAGGGAGTCCCAGGGGATGAATGAGCTGGGAAGGTTGAATGTGTGTCCCCCCTTTCTAAAAAAACCCATAAATTCAATGCTCTCTCCCCATCTCTGAGAAGAGGGGTATGTGATGTTCAGAAAAGTTGTTGACACTCAGAGGACATGCATTCCCACCCATTCCCACCCCCTCCTGCTTAGTGGAGTTTCCCAAGAAGGATGCAAAACAGCCTACATTCAGAGTGCCATCACATAGCAGCTGTTTGGCTTCTCAGGTGGGACAGTTGGGATGCTGGAACGGTTGTGGGGAAGGAGCGTCAGAGCACCCCTTCCATCACAGCCAGCTCAGGTTTTCAAGAGAGATGCAGCACTTTCTCGGAGTTTCATTCTGCTCTTTGACCCAGAAGCAGTACCACCAAATCCTGGATGAATGGAAGCCTGTTCTGGCTGCTCTACGTGGGGAGGTAATGATGCTCTCCCTATGCTTGTGAGGGTTTTTTTGTCTTGTAAGGTAAAGGTAAAAGGTAAAGGGCCCCTGGATGGTTAAGCCCAGTCAAAGGCGACTATGGGGTTGCAACGCTCATCTCGCTTTCAGGCCGAGGGAGCTGGTGTTTGTCCACAGACAGCTTTCTGGGTCATGTGGCCAGCATGACTAAACCGCTTCTGGCACAACGGGACACCGTGACGGAAACTAGAGCACACGGAAACACCATTTACCTTCCCGCCACAGTGGTACCTATTTATCTACTTGCATGCTTTCAAACTGGCAGGAGCTGGGACACAGCAACGGCAGCTCACCCTGTTGCGGGGATTCAAACTGCCGACCTTCTGATCGGCAAGCCCAAGAGGCTCAGTGGTTTAGACCACAGCGCCACCCGTGTCCCTGTTTTTGTCTTGTGTACACATTTAAAGTACATCTTCTGCCTCCCCCAGAATCCTGGGAACTGTAGTTTACCCCTCACAGAGGTTCTAAGCACCCTTAGCATACTACAGTTCCCGGGAATCTTTTCTCTTTAATTGTATGGTGTGCATGATCTTTCTTATTGTGCTTCATATTCTGCCATGTCTCCCAGGCACTCATGGCAACACACACTGCCTGCCTTTTATATCCCCTATGTAACAATCCTGCATGTGGTTGGTTAGGCTGAGATTCAGTGACTGACCCAAGGACACCCTTCATGGCCAAATGGGGATTTGAACCCAGATCTTGCCCCTGTCCTAGTCTGATGCTTTAACTATTACCCCACACAGGCTCTCATGTTGCAGGGCTAAGTCCTGATTTAGGTAATATCTGAGTCTAAACCAGGTCAAGTCTTTGGCTGATGGTTTATTAATTTAATTTTGTTTCCTTTATGGGCCACCCTTCATCGAAAACCACAGGGCATTTTACCATATGCTAAAAAGAGAACGGCGTACTTACAACCAATAAAACAACAACACATTAAAGTGCTAAGACCAAAGCAGTTATCCAAGCCTTGATAACTGTCCTATAGGAGCAAGCTTCTTCCTTCTGCTTCAGTGCTGGAAACCCTGCCCTACAATCATTGCCCTTAGCCACTCTCACCTTCCCTTCCAATAGATTTGATGTTTGATGCTTGCTAACCCCATGATGATCAAAACATGTGCTAAAACATGTGCAGAAGCATTTACAATGTGGGGACCCACCAATCCCCACCCTTCTGCTCTCCTGCCTGACGCGATTTGCTCCGGTGATCTGTAGCCAGCTGCAAAATGCATTTTCTCACCTTTTTTTCTCTCTGTGGCTGCAACACGGAACATACTTAATAAGCCCCGCTGAAGAAAATACAACACACTTTGGGCAAACTTACAGCAGATTGCACACCATGAATTCCTTAAAAGCCTGTCTCCTCCACCTCTGCTCCCAGTAATTTCCTCGTGTTCCTGTAGACTTGTTGAAAAGTAGGTAGGTGTCAACCATCAAGTGTCAGCGATGCAATAAAGCCAGCCTAGGAATTTGGGTAAGAGGGTCAGTAAATGGCTGTGTATATATTTAGCAGGCAATGTGCAGAAACAGATAACCTAAACGGGGGAGTCACGCGTTGCCAAATCAACACGCATAGCTTTTGCGTGATGTTGGAGGTCTTGTGCACAAGATAGTGACAATGTCAGATTGGTGAAGTGTGCTAGATGACCGATATGAATGGTGCAGAAATCAAATCGACATTAATTCCGTACCTCGGGGTAGAACTGTGTGCTAAAATCAGCAGGCACCGGTTTCTACCGCATATAGGCTGAATAAACTGAATGTGAGTGGGATGTACCTAGTGGTGACTGCTGCCTATTATTATTATTATTATTATTATTATTATTATTATTATTATTATTATTATTCCACCCTATACCTGGAGGTCTCACAGAACAAAATCTAAATATAAAACCACAAAATATATAATCAGAATGAAAACAACAACCCAATAACACCCCCCCCTTGGGACTAGTAGGGCAGAAGGCAGCAGTAGGGGGGAGCCAATAGTAGGTGGGATGAGCCAATGACAGGCAGAGCCAAGTAATTCTAGGTTTGCCCCCATCCTTCTTGCTGCTGAGTACTAGAAGGGCAACACTGAGAGCAAGGAGGCAAAAGCACACAGGCAATGCCACGCCTCGGACTGGTTGCAATTAAGAAGGCAGGCAGGTGGGGGCTGGCTGGGAGCAGACTGAGTTTGATGGGGCCGTGCCCTAGTGACCCAGCCTCTACTGGCTTGTAACGCCCCTTCCACCCAAGCTGGCTCTAAGATTAAAAGGCAAGGTTGTGGGGAAGATGGTGAGGGAAACATTGTGGTGGTAGTGGTGGAGGGCAACCAAAATGATCAAAGGCCTGGAAACGATGCCTTATGAGGAATGGCTTAGGGAGCTGGGTATATTTAGCCTGGAGAAGAGAAGGTTAAGGGGTGATATGATAGCCATGTTCAAATATATAAAAGGATGCCATATAGAAGAGGGTGAAAGGTTGTTTTCTGTTGCTCCAGAGAAATGGACACGGAGCAATGGATTCAAACTACAAGAAAGAAGATTCCACCTAAACATTAGGAAGAACTTCCTGACAGTAAGAGCTGTTCGACAGTGGAACTTGCTGCCAAGGAGTGTGGTGGAGTCTCCTTCTTTGGAGGTCTTTAAGCAGAGGCTTGACAGCCATCTGTCAGGAATACTTTGATGGTGTTTCCTGCTTGGCAGGGGGTTGGACTGGATGGCCCTTGTGGTCTCTTCCAACTCTATGATTCTATGGTGGTGGTGGAGGGAAATCACATGTAGGGGAAGGGTGAAGCCACTCCCAGCTGCTGCTTCTCCCCTGAAATTGCCCCCCCCCACTTGCCACTTGTATTTCCGTCACCCAGCCAATGCACCGAAGGGAAATGGATTCTGCTCAGTGGCTCTCATACAGTTAGGATAGTCCAGTGTCTTCCTTTACAGAGAGCAGCCCTTTATTTTGGAGAGCAGTCAGAGGACTGCCTAGTAGCCCCAAGTCTCCTTTAAAGATAAGGAACCAGAGAAAGAGCAGGAGCCTTGAAGTTGCCCACCCCCAGTTTGCAGCACTTGGTCAACAGATTAAGCCTGCATGGAAGTCACCTGCTGTCTTACCCACTACGGTGAGAGGTATTGCATTTCTATTTAAATTATAGTCATTGTTTCTAAATTGGCACCTAGACATATCAATTACTGTCTTATATGCAAATTGCTGTCTTCCTTTTTTGGTGATGCAGACCACCTTTTAAAAGCAAATTGCTGCCTTCTTTTTTTTGCTACACCCCCCACTTTTTTTTGGTATGCTGCTGCTAATGATAATGCAAGCTCTCTTTTCTTTTCTTTTTTGGTAACTGGCCACACCATAAATCCGGCGGAAGTGAGTTGAACTTTACATCTCACCATAGCTGCCAAGTTATCCCTTTTTTAAAGGGGTTTTCCCTTATGCTGAATAGGCTTCCTCGCGAGAAAAGCGAAAACTTGGCAGCTATGCATCTCACGTGTGGGAATGGAAAGACCTGGGCCACCAGGCTGCCCAAAAGACCCTAAAGAACTCTGCAAGATGTAAAAGTGTGTTAACTAAGTTGCTACAGCCCACTTACACGTGCCTGTGTTTATGTGCCAGCACCACGAGGGGCCTAATGGGATTGCTGGGTGAGCTCATGGAAGGAAGCAGGTAGAGCCAAGGCAATAATTATCTCCAGTGGGAGGTATCCTCAGTGCCATGAATGGGGCTGGGGTTCTGTCCTGGACAGCAGCTGTAGAAGGCAGAGGGGAGTACGAACGCAAGAAAAATAAACAGCATGCTAACGAATGGCTAATTAAAGCTCAGTTTTTCCAGACAATAATAACCTGAGAGTCTCACAGGAGAGATTTTTTTTTCCATTGCAAGAGTTGATATCTGTGCTTCATGCAGGTTTGGTTCTGGAGGAGGCTGAGAGCTCACGGAGATAGACAAAGTACCCCAGGAAGTGGGTTGCTTGGACATCTGTACTGTCCTCTCAAGTTGGCAGCATAATAATTATGTAGAAACCACAAGAGGCTCTGGACTTTTTTTATTTAATTAACCTGGATAAGTTTCTGTGGGGGGGACTTGGAAGGATAAACACTACTGTTGAATGAGGGAAAGGAGAGGCTGGGCAATTAAACGGGGGGCGGGTACCAATTCATGGTTAGCTGTTTTACAGATCGAGTTTGTGTGTGTGTGTGTGCGTGTGTGTGTGCGTGTGTGCACAATAGAAACAATGCAGGTGATTTACATTTAAAAAGCAAATACATAAATGGTATCCATACACACAGTATCAGTATAAACAAAGTGAGGAGATAGCATTGCAAGCATTAAACTTTTAATAAAAATTAAACATTCAGAAAAGTGGTAAGGACAATTTCCCCACACATCAGACATAGATATGCAGCCAAATGGTCACCTGTAGCTACCCAACAGTTTGCCATTCTTGTCTCCTTGATACACAGCATCATTTCTGAAGTCCACACCTTGTGGATTTGCATCTTTCAAATGGGTTAGATGCGATGTGTTTACACCAGTTTGAAAAGCAATGTGCAGTAGGCTGTTTTTCCCCCTTTTTCTTCTTAAAGTGAAACAAGTAGACTTAGAATCTTGGCTTATGCTCTCACGGTGCGGCCTGTTGAAAAAAAGCCAATTGGTTTGCCCAGGGCCAGCCCAAGACATTTTTCTGCTTGACACAGAGCAGCAAAATGTGCCTCCCCCCCAAGTGTCATGTTGGGACTGTGCCGTTACTTGCCCAAATAAAGATCTAATTCTTGATTACAAGCAAGAGCCTCTGCCTGCATGTTTTGGGTGTGAGCAGGATGCAAAGTCAAGGCACCCAGTACCCAAGGCCGGCCAAGTCCTTTGGCACCTGAGGCTCAAAATCTCATTAGTGCCTCTCGCCCTCGCTGTCAGTAAAAATGCCCTAATAATAACCAACAAACAATTTGTTCCCTTTTCATAACATCTAAAATCAGCTGCCTGAGGCCGTCACCTCACTCTGCCTAATGGTGAGGCTGGTTAGGGTGGCCACATGTCCTACTTTCCAGAGGGCAGTCCTCTGTTTGAAGGAGCCCTTTATCTTGACGGGCTAATGGGACCAAGTAGGGCAGGCCCATTTGTGAGGCAAGGTGAGGCGATTGTCTCAGGCAGCAGGATCCACAGGGGCAGCAGATCCCAAAGTAGCTCTTTATCCCCCCCCCCCGTTTCTGATGCACATCTTCACTAATGCCTTTCTTCCTAGTGGGGAGCGGGGTGCCATTTTATGGTTTGCCTCAGGTGCCAAATGTCTTGGGCCGGCCCTGGGTCCATGTCAATTTTGAAGATAACAAACCATAAGAAAGGAGAGCAGGAGAAAGTTGCCTTTCAACATTTAGCACCTGGACAACAGACTGAGCAGGTGTCCAACTCACCTGACTGTAGGCTTTTCTATGCTAGTGAGATGCTTGGGGTTTCTCTCTAAAGTCTATCTTGATTTCTAGATTTTTAGTTATAAGTTAGCATATGCAAATGTTATGAAAATTGGCGTCTTCTTTTTTGGTGACGCAAAATTGCCGGTTTCTCATGTTTCTAATCTTCAGTTCATTTCTCTACACTTCCACATTAGCTTGCTTTTTCTTTTTAAAAAGAAATATTCACACCAAAATAATGGTCAGGACTACCCCCCCACACACATTTTGTATGCAATTTTGCCTAAGCTGCAAAGCAGGTTGCTCCCCACTCATATAATGAACTTTTGCATGCTTATATTGTTAATATAGGCATTCCTTTATATGCATTTTTTCCAGCACATTACTTGGCTAGAGAACTGCATTGCAAAATTCAGAGATGTGCGAATTTTGAAGGCGGGCTGCTTCTCGGTTCATGCATTGTTCCATACTGTGCAAATGAGGCGAGTTTACCTTAAAATGCAAACCGAATCAAATTCTTTCCCTGTGCTCGTGTGCAAGTGGCCGCCCTAAGACTACCTCCAACGTGTTTTTGATTCCTACTGGGCAGGAAAGCTGCAAGGAGGGGGGGAGAGGTTAGAAACGGACACGAGTTGCATAGCTCAGCTTGTTTACAGTGTCCCCTTTTCTCTGCTGTCTCCTTTGCCCTGTTCCAATGTGCACTCTGCTCCCCTTCTTGTTACCTTTGCCTGTGGCCTGCTCCCTGTCGAGTGCTTCCATAGAGCCGTGACAGGCCGAATGATGGACGGTGTACATGGCCGGTCACCCATCTGCTTCCCATACGGGAACAGCCTGGCAAGAGTTGTCCTCTCTGTTGGCGATGGCATGTTGCAGGCTGCTCCAGATGGGGTTTCTCCTCCTCCACGGTCTAAGCAGCCATCTTTGCTGGGGATCTACGGGTTGGGGGGGGGAGTTTGAGATAAAGGAGGGGACGGTGCTCGTCGGCTTGGCTTTATTATTTCTATTCATGAGAATTGTGCAATATGCCATTCCTGAGCTGTGGGGGGAAATTATTGTACCAATGTGGGAGCCAGTGGCTGATGGATGGTTTTGAATTTGGAAACAGAGGCAGGGGAGTGAAGGTCCTGGAATCGTCTCGGACCCAGAAGCCTCTTCTCTGAGTGCTTCCAGACTGTAGTTAATTTCAGTCACATACTGGCAAATTCAGTTCTGGGGGGGGGGGGGAAGGCAGTGGGGAATGTGGGCTAACACTTCCTTTGAAGTGAGAGGGAGGCAAATCTGTCAATTTTGCTTTCCCTCCATTTCTCATTTCCTTCACATTTCCATGTCAGTTTAAAAAGAAGTCCTAACCGGCCTTTTCGTACAAATTTCTCCCCAAATGCTCAATTTTGTATGCAGTTTTGCCTAATGGACACATGTTGGCAATGCAATGGGACCTAAAATAACACACTTTTTGTATGTTGTTTAAACTAATTTGTGTGTTTCTATGTGCAGTTCACTCCAGCTTAGGCATTATTGTACATGTTGCTTGGCTGTACTGCAAAATTCGAAGGGGTGCAAATTTCAGAGGGTTGTTTCAGTTCACATCTTGTTTCGGAAAGGGTGGATCTGGCAGATTTGCCTTTAATCGTAACCCGAACCTGCATTTTTACACAACGTCGTCTAAACTCTCCGCAAACAAATCTGAACAAATGTTTAACAAATACCTGTTGCCTTCTAACCTCCCTGAAAACTTTTCACAAGCAAATCAGGGTGAGTGCTCAACAAGGAGGCGGTTTGAAAGTGGCCTGAGATAGGCGACTGGTGTAACTTGCTTGGGAACTTACGTTGCAGAAATACTGCTGTGCAGTTTGATGAATGCTTCCCAAACTGTGTTAGCAATGCTCTGTTCTGAGTGTCAGCATGGCCCGGATAGCTTCTCCCTCTTCCCTTCTTCTTAATTTACAACCAGACCTTTTCAGCTCAAACAAGCCCTAATGGCACACACACACAAAATGTCAAGTCCTTGCTTACCATGTGCCATCTACAAATACAAGACAGGCATGTTCAAATCAGGATTGGGGGAAGGAAGTAATCGTATATTGTGAAAAAGTTTAAGACAACTTTAATGCACAACCTGCCAATTATAAAACAAAAGGAAAATTCTCTCTCTCTCTCTCTCTCTCTCTCTCTCTCTCTCTCTCTCTCTCTCTCTCTCTCTCTGTGTGTGTGTGTGTGTGTGTGTGTGTGTGTGTGTGTAAAAGAAATGTCTAAGATAGGAATGGAGGGGTTGGTTCATTGAAACCCTCTGGAAGCCTCACAGTTGTTCTTCCTGGGCTAGTGGGCTCCCACTGTGAGGAACTTAACTCACTCTTCGGTCTAGTGGCGTTTCCAGGGATCCAGGCCAATGTGCTTATTCCTGCTGCTTGGTAAATTCCCCCAGCTCTGTCTGATCAAGGGGAAGAAGGGGGAGGAGAGTGGGTGGGGAAGAGAGAGGCTGCCTCTCTGGACTACTAAAGGCAATTCCAGACATCAGGCATTCGGAGTGTCGGGCACAAATAAGTGGGCTGTCTCTGCATCACAACAGGCTGCAGTTGAGGAAGGGTCCATGTTTGAATAGTTCCCCCCCCATACAAACAAGCAAACAAACATCCTTGAGCATAGAAAAGCAGCATGTCAGGAAGAAGGTTAGATGCCTTTGAATCCTGTACTTGGGATTCTATTTTTTCTCTCTTTTTAAAAATTAAGAGGGCTTTTCATCTGTTTCGGAAATGTGGTGCTGGGGAGCGGGCATAACTTTCTTTCCCTGTATATTTTCTTGCTGAAACGACCCCCCCCCACCCCGCCCCAAGTTGCTGTTTGCCCTTGAAGTGTCAAGCCTGGCCCACTGACATGCTAGCTTTTTATGTGCAGGGAGTATTTCAACATGCCATCCCAGCCTATAGGGGTTAAAGATGGGGACATTCAGTTGTTGTTTGCATTTTGGTGAGGAAGTCACTAATTTGCACTTCTCGAACCAGTATGCAAATTGAGGCACAGCTTTCCTTCAGAATTCACACTTCTCCAAATGTTGCAAAGCAGCTCCCTGCCCGAACAATGCGTACAAAACAACCCACAGAGGTTTTGTTACAATCAAGCAGGAAATAAATGTTTTAAAATAAAATACATGCCACAACGCACATATTAGGGGAAAGGAGGCACACCAATGCATATGTTGGTGAAAATAACTTACAAAAAGGCATTATACTGTGCACAAAAATGTGGGCTTTTTAAGGAGAAATTTTCACTAAAATGTTGATGGATTTAGATAAGATTTTTTAATTTATTTTTTAAGTAAACAGTTCACTGTGCCAATGTGGAAAACTGCATTTAAGACTGGAAAAAGTTGAAACTGAAAGAACTGAAATTGACAGATTTATCCGTGCTTATTAGGGGTACAGTCCACTAAAAACTTAACCAATTAATCTTGCTGAATATGCTAACTAGTCCTCCGGTTCCCTCCCCATGCTGATCACTGTAATCTAAATTGAAAGCATGCAGTGGAAGCAGGATCAGTGCAGGAGCTCAGTCTCAAAGGTGCAAGCATAGTGGAACCTTCCCTTTGCCGTCTCCTATGGTTGTAGCTTTCCTTCGCTGGGATAATCTTCCCACACCCCACTTCCAATTCTGCACTACTGCACTTTATCAGCTGCGGGGGAAGCTGCCGCTGGGACCATCTCGCAGAAGATGAGTGATGAGGAGGACGGTCAAAAGTCTAGAAGATACATGCCAAAGAGGGCAGACGGAAAGAAGTGGGCATGTTCAGCGCACAGACAAGAAAATTAAAGGGAGGGTGTGTTGCCAGTTTTGAAATATTTAGAGGGATGCCGGAAAGAAAAGGAAACACACAGGTCCATTCTGTTGCTGAGGGAAGTCCAAGAAGCCGTAAATTTAAGCCAGCGATTCTCAAACCACACTTTCAGAATAAAAATTTGCTCACGCCACTCCAAACTTTTTACTCATAATAAATACATTGGAAATTCAAAAAAGACAGAACGCAGAACACAACTACTTTATAATATGATCGCGAGGCATCCAGATAATATAAAACAAAGCAGCTACATAAGAACTTGAGTCATTCCCAAAATATAATATGGATTGTCCTTGAATCTTCCTGGCACCTGGCACCCTCTCCTGCCACACCCTTTGAGAACCTCTGGCGTAAGATGTAAGGAGCCATAGTAGGCACTGGGAAACCTTTCGGGGCTGAGGGCCACTTTCACTTCTGCGTAACCTTCTGGGGGCCACATTCCAGCAGTGGGTGGGGCCCAAAGAAAATGGGGCTGGAGCAACAAATGTAAATTTTACTTTTCTATTGTAGACTGCTTTCTGCATACACTCACATGACCCTCTCTATCCCCAACCCAGGAGAATGTCCACATTCCAGTCAGGCAAAAACTCAGGGAGGATGTGACACAGCGCTGGTGAGGGGCCTGGATTAGGCAGAGGCAGGGCTGGCCCACCCATGGGGGAAGGTGAAGCCACCACCTCAGGTGGCAGGATCTGTGGGGGCAACAGATCTGGGCTGCAAGGAGTGCATCGCCCACTGCTGCTGCTGCTGCCACAGCGGCTGCCACAGCGGCAGTACACTCCTCTGATAATGGAGCTACCACTGCCTCGGCAGTCCCCCTCCAATGCCACCTCTACAGCAGCCTCTTGGCAAATAGGTGTGGCTGGTCTCGTCCCACCCCTATGGAGGAAATTGTGGGGGCTGCCCTCCGGGGTCTCCTGGGCTCAGTATGGTTCAGAGCAGGCCCTCCTCCTCACCCAACAACAGCCTCTGATTCACACTGTTCATTGAACCATAGAGTTGGAAGGGGATGCGGGTGGCGCTGTGGTCTAAACCACAGAGCCTCTTGGGCTTGCTGATCGGAAGGCCAGCGGTTCGAATCCCCACGATGGGGTGAGCTCCCGTTGCTCTGTCCCAGCTCCTGCCAACCTAGCAGTTCAAAACCACACCAGTGCAAGTACATAAATAGGTACTGCTGCGGCAGGAAGGTAAACAGCATTTCCGTGCGCCCTGGCACTCATCGTGGTCCTTCATGCGCCAGTAGCAGTTTAGTCATGCTGGCCACATGACCTGGAAGGCTGTCTGTGGACAAACGCTGGCTCCCTTGGCCTGAAAGTGAGATGAGCGCCGCAACCCCAGAGTCGCCTTTGACTGGGCTTAACCCTCCAGGGGTCCTTTACCCTTTTCCTTAGAGTTGGAAGGGACAACGAGGCGCATCTTGCCCAGCCCCCCCTGCAATGCAGGAATCTTTTACCCAACGTTGGGTAAATGTCTTGGGCCAACCCTGGGGAGAGGGGCCATGTCTGGGATGTCTGGGGAGAGTCCTGAGGGCTAGATAGTGAAGCCCAGAGGATCACTTTTGCCTGAGCTTCCTTACCCAAGATGTATAGGGTCACTACTATTTATAGTGTCTAAATGCAAAATGTATTCCTCCCTCCCTCTCCTCTTCTCCAGGCTAAGCATACGCAAGTCCTTCAACCTTTCCTGTACCTTTGAGATTTAGAGGTTGGGATTCCAGCCACTGAGCCTGTTGCTGGGATCCATTAATGAAGAGAACATCATTTACTCCGGTAAAAAGTTTGCACAAAATATGCTGTTGGAAGCACAGATGCTCATAGCTCAGGGATGGAAATCGAACAGGACTACAAAAAAAAGAGACAGCTTGGGGGTATAAATTATGGGATGTATTGATTATGGACGCAATAAATTTGGGAAAACAAAAAAAACAAGAGAGAGGGGGGCCACGATTCAACTAACATTATAGGCCCCTGTCTGTCTGTCTAGATGAATGCATGTATATTAAGCTTAGCTGAATACTGGAGGGCTGGATCGAGGTTGGGAAAGATTAAGTAAAGAAAGATGTGTCCCGGGAAAGGAAATAAGCTGGTTTGCTATTGTTAATTACATATAGAGCCATGTTTTCCTCTACAGAGTTCAAGGAAGCAGGCGAAACATGCGGGCAATCTGTAGGCTGCCTGCAGCTGTCAGGGACCTTCCCGGTGGACCACGTGGGTGACCGAGCCACCTTGTCGCCAAATTTGCACCACTCATGAATTTTACTGTCTCTCTGCCAAGTTCACATCCCCCCCCAAACCTCCAAATACCTGTTATCCACTGCCTCAGAAGATAGAACTAGATCAAATAGGGAAGTCTGCTCTCAGCATGTGTACAAATGTATGCGCATTTGTGAGTCTGTATGCGTGCTCTCTGTCTATCAATCTATGGCGTTTGTGTGTGTGTTTATGTGTGTGGTATTTTAATTTATTTACAATCAGTGAATAGAAAGAGTAGTGCAGTATCATACAAATTATGTAAAAAAACAACAACCCCTAAATAATCTGAAAAGGGAGAAGGGGGTTTGATTGATGGGGCAGCAGGGCAGGGGGGAAAGTGGGGGTCCCACCTACCAGCAGTCCAGGCCACCCCCGCTGCCTGTTCTGACACTGCTCACCAACAGCTCCAGCCATACCCAATAGCATGCATCTCCTGATCACCCACCTATGGCTGTGTATATAGGAGCCAATTTCTAGGGGGTGAGGTCTCTTCAGCCCCCCCCCTCCAAATTGAGGGGGCCAGGGACCTCTCAAAGTCGATGGACATTGCCATTCAAAATGGTGTGCATGTGCTGCAGTGTCTTGTGATCGATTATGTGAGGCAGGGCTTACTTGGGAACACCCCCAATATTTTATTCAGGTTGGCACCCCTGGCTGCGTATGAACCTTGGGGGTGGGGCGACAAAAATCTGCCTTCTCCTAGTGTGCAATATTGCCCCCCCTTTCTGTTTTATTCTCACAACAACTTTGTGAGGGAGCAGGCTAGGTTGGAAGAAAGCAGGAGAGGGACCGGCCGAATGTCACCTTCTGAGCTTTTGCTTGCCAAGTGGCCTTTTGAACCTGAGACTAGTAGGACAACTTGCTAAACCACTGCAATACGGTTCTTTTTTTTGCTTTGTATCTCTGTTTATCTCAACTAACTCAAACGTAATAGCTTTTATTTTACGCATTATGTAAAAGAGGGGTTCTAGTAGACGCTCCATTTTTTGTACCCCTGCACCCCCCAAAAACTCACATCTGGTGAAATGCCATGTTTTCTACAACTCTTTAAAGGCATCAAAGCCCTGCTCCTCCCTCTCTTCTCCTGAACATGATACTAGTGTCTGGCTTGGATTTTTCTTTTTGTGGATGCTTATGCTCTATTTGTTTTGAATGGCCTATACCTTGGGGATGGCCTTTTACCTGCCTGGCAGGGCTGCGAAGCTTATCGTGAGGCATTGGGAAACAGTTGCTTCATGCGACAGCCGATTCCAGAGGGTGGACTGTTTTTCATGCCTCCAACCTGCGTCTCTATTTGCCTTTTCTTAAGAAACAAACAAGAACAAATCTCTTTGTGTGCGTGTTTATTGTTTACGTGTATGTGCGAGGTATTGATTTTTTCCACTCAGGTGCAAAAAGGGCCCTGCTACCTCAGAATGTGGATTTAGGTCAGGGCGACGCAACTTGTGTGACCCCAGGAGTCGAAGGCAGCCTAGCAGCTATGAAGGGCAGGTTGCTGGGGACCTGGTAAAAGAAAAGTCCTCTGGCTTTGCTGCTCGTCTGGGGCCCAAGCTAAGTGGCAGAGCTGGGGCTTGTCATACTGAAGGTCCCAGGTTTAGTCCTCTGCATCTCCTGTTGGAAAGGCCAGGTAGAACACAATGTGAAAGACTGTTCCCTGCCTGAGATTCCAGAGAAGCGCAGAGTTGTACCCAATGAAGTTATCATAGAATCACAGAATCTTAGAGTTGGAAGGGAGCCAAAGGTCATCTAGGCCAACCTCCTGCAATGCAGGAATCTCAGCTAAAACATCCATGACTGATGGCTAGGGCTGACATTACTGGGATTTGAAAGGTGGAACTGACGTCCGTGTGTGTGTGTGTGTGTGTGTGTGTGTGTGTGTGTGTGTGTGTTTGTCCTGGATCTTAGGCAAGTCAATCGAAAAATTCCGGTTTTTTGGCATTGTAAAAAAATCAACCCAACAATTTTGCGGTTTGTCTACCAGCTCTCGTGGGAGTCTGTTCCACTGCTGAACAGCTCTTACTGTAATATTAAGACATAGAGTTATATTCAGACATGAAAATTAAAAGACCCAAGGCCATACATTTAAAGCACTATGATACCACTTTAAAGAGTCATGATTTCCCCCAAAGGATTTGGGAAGCTGTCGTTTGTTAAGACCGTTGAGAATAATTAGGAGACCCCACTGTTCCCCTCACATAGCTACAGCTCTCTGAGTGAGCTCAGAGTGGCTTAACAGCCAATCACTTTTCACAGGGAACTCTGGGAATTGTAGCTCTGTGAGGGGAATAGTGGGGCCTCCTGACTACTCTCAGCACTCTTAACAAACTCCCCGATTTCTTTGGGGAAAATCATGACTGTTTAAATTGGCTTTAAATGTAAGGTGTGAATGTGGCCTAAGTTAGGCATGCCCATTAATTTCAATGGCACTGCTCAGAGTAGGACTGACATTGGGTAAAGGTAAAGGTACCCCTGACCATTAGGTCCAGTTGCAGACGACTCTGGGGTTGCACGCTCATCTTGCTCTATAGGCCGAGGGAGCCAGTGTTTGTCTGCAGACAGCTTCCAGATCATGTGGCTAGCATGACTAAGCCGCTTTTGGCAAACCAGAGCAGCGCACGGAAATGCTGTTTACCTTCCCGCTGGTATCTACTTGCACTTTGACGTGCTTTCGAACTGCTAGGTGGGCAGGAGCTGGAACCGAACAACGGGAGCTCACCCTGTTGCGGGGATTCGAACTGCCGACCTTCTGATCGACAAGCCCTAGGCTCTGTGGTTTAGACCACAGCGCCACCTATGTCCCTTGACATTGGGTACAACCCATGCAGGAGGTCAGAGCTAGCTGGCCGCCTCAGTGCCTCGCTAGCTCGGTCGCCCCCAAACTCATGGCGGGCTCTTCCCCAGACTCAACTCTCGGGCCCCGGACTCTCGGCCTGGTGCCCCTGAGAGGCCGGCGCCTGGGTCCCGTACCCCTAGAGCCTATGGGTAAGACTGCCCTGGTCCTTAAGGCCGGTCCAACCATTAGACAGAGCAAAGCAACAGCAGATGCTGGCAGGTAGGGAACAGTCACCTCAGCCAGCTGCTGCCTTCAGGTGCAGTGGAGGCTGCTGTCTTGTTGACAGTGTTCCAGACAGTTGACTTCCGTACCTGGAAGTTGGTGGGGGGGAGCCATCTTGCCCTTCCCCTCAGGCAGCCAAGTGTCTCAGGCCAGGCCTGGGGTTGCATATACTCGTCAATGCACTGCCCTGATTTATGGTCCCCTCCAGACTGGTGGTGGGTCCCCCCCCCCAGGTGTATTCTGCAACATGCCATTGGGGTAATAATAGCACATTGGTGGTGAATTTTTACTGGGGTGTCGAATTTCCTGCTTTAATAATTGTCCTGTGAGGCTTCCCCAAGGTTATTGCATTATTGCCACCTGGAGGGGCACTTTTCTGCTACAGCTCAACAGTTGCTCAGAGCATGGTGCTGATAACGCCAAGGTTGCAGGTTCGATCACTGTATGGGACAGCTGCCTATTCCTGCATTGCAGGGGGTTGGACTAGATGATCCTCAGGGTCCCTTCCAACTCTATGGTTCTAACCTGGAACATTCGTGGTATGAAAAGTTATAGGATTTCAGCAGGAAGCTACTGGACTTCTACTGACTGGGAAAGAATCAGAATGTCTGCTCTGAATTTTTTGAAAGTGAGGCTGTTTCGAAAGGGTGCATAACCACTTCTGGTACTATCATGAGCACAAATAACAATGAATCCATGAGAAACATAACACTTACACTAAATATTAGGGAGATCTTAAGTAGCAACCCCCCAAGAGAAGAAACTGCCTGGAGAAGTTGTGGGCTCTCTTTATATGAAGGTTTTTCAAGGCAAGGCATTTAGATTCTCCTCATCATGCCAACTGCCTATCCCACGGCTGACTAAGTTCTCTGTGACATCAGAGTAGGTGGGCCAATGTCAGCTAGAAATTGTGAACCTCCCCTTAGCACAGGCCCACACGGTGACATCACAGCAGCTCAGCCTCCCACTTACGGATAATACTCAGAGGTGTGATCGTGCTCGTCATTTTATGCTGAGTCTCCACAGCTTGTGACTCATTAGGCTGAGGACAGCCACCCCACACTGCTATAAACATTCAGAACAACCTCCTCAGCAAAAACCTAGAGACTAAAGCCAACACGAAGGACCACGTCTAACGGAGATATACAGATTTCTTTCCTTAAACAACAACAACAACACACCTTTACACGTTTCTGCACACGGTAAAATTTAACAAAGTAAAAGGGAGGTGGAAATAAAGGAGAGGAGGGGGGGAATATTAAGGGAGGTGCATTTTTAAATAAACATCCATTGATCTGTTTGGATAAGGGCATCCTTCTGTCTCCTCCAGCCTCACAATAGGCCGGTCAGCTAGCTGCTAGACCAAGATTGTTCCCATTTTACAAGTGGGGAACTGAGGCTGAGAGGCAGCAACGTAGCCATGCAGTGAGTCACCTTGGTTACTCTTTAGCAGCAACGTGATTCGCCACCCCACACCCGCCACAATTACCTCCTCTTTCTAACTTCGCTGCTGTGAACTTGACACCAGAGAGGGGTGAGGGAGGGTCGGTCCAGAGAGAGTGATCTATTAATAGGAGAGTCAAGTTGCAGCAGGCCAGAAGCTGAATCTGCGCCATGGTTTGGCACAAAAACAACAACAAAAAATTTGAAATGGAAAACCTTCCCTTTTCAAAATGGGCATATCTCTGGAGTTCTGTGGTCCATAACCAAATATTCAAGGTCAGGCTTTTTAATACTCACCCAGTGCAATCCTATGCATATTTGTTCATGTGAAACTTGAGCAATGTTCAATAGAGGTTTTCCCTGTGTAAGTGTGCATAGGGTTGCATACCCTCCAACATTTCTCCAATGAAAATAGGGACGTCCTATTCCAGGCACCCCCAAACTTCAGCCCTCCAGATGTTTTGGACTACAATTCCCATCATCCCTTACCACTGGTCCTCTTAGCTAGGGATCATGGGAGTTGTAGGCCAAAACATCTGGAGGGCCGCAGTTTGAGGGTGCCTGTATGCTGATTTTACTATCTATACCACACACATCTTACTGGGTTGCCCCAGCTTCCAACATATAAAAAACATGATTAAACATTAAACATTAAAAAAAACCCCTTCCCTATACAGGATTGCCTTCAGTCGGCTCGGGGTTTGGATAACTCCATACCCTCCAATATTTATCTGATAAAAATAGGGACATCCTACCACACCCTGCAACATTTATCCAATGAAAATAGGGATGCCCTAAGGAAAAGTGGGACATTCTGGCATCAAATCAGAAACTGGGATGGCTTTTCTAAATCATGGACGTCCCTGGAAAATAGGGACACTTGGAGGGTCTGAGGTTGTAGCCTGACTAATGCAGAATAGCTGCCATTCCCTGGTCCCCATAGTCACAGCCACTAATGTAAATTGGATGTCAGGTATCCTGTCCCTTGGGGTGGGGAACCCGTGACCCTTCAGGTCGTGTGGGCTACACACCGCCCTTCATCCCCTGACCATTGGCTGGCGAGAGCTGGAGTCTAACAACATCTGGAGTGCCACAGATTAGGCCCCCCTCCCCGCCTTACAATGTCCCTATTGTAGCCTTGTCAAAATGCCGTCAGCGAGAGTTGCTCGATGTGTCATTTGGTTCATCTCCTTCCTCTGGGCTGGGCAGACTTGCAAGGATCTGCATTTGATTTCATCTCCGCAGAAGAGGATGGTCATTCAGATATTTAGACTCGTAATATATATATGAGATGTTTCATTTTGCTTTCTTCTAACTTTAAAGAGCACAAACGCACTGTATCTCCCAGAAGGTAGCTCTCAACTGCTTGTAGGGTATGAGCAGAACAATCTATTTCTCATGGGGGACCCATTGTTTGTGTAGCCCACAACGTCACACATCAAAGCAGGGATGGGGAACCTGTGACTAGCCATCCAGATGTTCCTTGGACTACAACTCCCATCATCCCTGACCAATGGCCATCCTGGCTGGCAGTTGGAGCCCAACAGCATGTGGAAGGCCACAAGCTTCCCCATCCTTGCTATAGACCCTCTTAACTGAGAATACCTTCTTACCGAATCCACTGGGACCTACTTCTAAAAGTTGGCAAAGGTAGGATTCCAGAGTCCCCGCTTTACCTGCCAGCCTGCTTTGAAGAAGGCAGAACAAAAAACTCCCACCTTTTTACGCCTTGGCTGAGTATTCATTTACTGCTCTAAGAATTGGGAAATTAATTCACATCAAAGTGGTTTGTTTGAATATGTGTCCCTGATGGCTCCAAGTCATTTTCCCTCGAAAAAGTGGCAAAATGAGCAGATTGCTACCCAGTTGGCAAAATGCCTTCGTTTTTAGTACCTCATTAACGCCAGCCGATTGATGATTCCCAATGTTTTTTTCCCCGTTAGTGGAGCTGCTGATGCTCCGTAATTCAGTGTTTACTTACTTTATATGATGCATTTTGTATCCTGTCTTTTGGGGTACACCTCCCTGAGCCTCCCATTTTAAAGGGGACCACGGAAATAGTTGTCCAAGCTGTCACCCAAGAAATTACTTTCCCATCGGAGAAGCCACACAAATATGAAGGCAATTGTTGGACCTGAAGTGCAGATGGAGGCTACAATCCCTCAAATTGTATTGGACTACAACTCTTACAATCCTCTGACCATGAGACATGTTGGCCAGGGTGGATACGAGTTGGGATCCCAACGCTTGCAGGGCCACGAAAACCCCATCCCTGATATACTCTCTTGCCCATTGAAGTCAGCTGGACTTACTTCATTCAGAATAAGCTAGTTATATAAGCTGACACCTGCTTATCACCCCAATGTCAGCTGAAATTAGAATGCGCTAGCTTGCAAGCTACACTAGAGTCTTCATCAACTAGAATGCAAGACAGACTCAGTTGATATCTGTTTGTTCTGGGCCCTGCTTCCTTAAAGTAGAAAAAAGAGAAAGAGGAAACCTAATAGCTATAATCCCTCTTACTGTCTGGACGTCAATTGGTGGTCCATATTTATTTTCCTTGGAGAGAAAGGTGAGGTGGAGAATTTTAAGTTCAAGCTGTTTTGAGTAAATACTGGCTTAATCTCAATGGAATTGGCTGGCACTCCCTGCCCCTTCTCTACATGTGTTTAAAGCAATAAGGAATTTGAAATAAAGCCCATATTGATCCTGAGCGAAGACGGTACAATCCAGCTATCCATCCATCCACAGGCAACCGCAGGCATTTTTCCAGGGGTGGTTTTTTGGGGGTGGGTGGGTTCAAAGTAAATAACTGAAACTGGGGCGGGGGGGGGGGGAGAGAAAGCAGGCTAAATTTGCACTTTAAAAAATGAGAAGAATAGTTTCTGCACATTTTGTCTCATATATGTGCTTTGAGCTGTATTGGTTTTAATTTCATGCTATGGGTCCTGTATTGGGATAAAGACGGGATAGGAGAGAAATAAGTAAAGAATAGCTCAGGTTTTACAAATGCTAGGAATGTACTTAAAAAAATAATAATCAGGAAATTTGGGGATTGTGGATCATGAGGGCGGGGGGAGCTGCCACCCTGTGTGAAATCTATATCTATCTACGGTATCTATCTATCTATCTATCTATCTATCTATCTATCTATCTATCTATCTATCTATCATCTATCTATCTATCTATCTATCTATCTATCTATCTATCTATCTATCTATCTATCTATCTATCTATCTATCTATCTATCTATCTATCTATCCATCTAATCCCTGGCTGTCCTCTTCCACCCACCTTCCCCCTCTTCCTTCCCAGTCTAAAGCCTGGCAGTTGGTTTAATCTATAACCAAGTGTGAGGCCTCCCCCAGGCTTTGTGTATCTCTGCTGAGGCGGGAGGGTGCTCTTTTCACCATGGAGACCCCTGCACCCCCACTGGGGTCGGAGACCCTTATTGTCTCTCTGTGTTTTGCTTCATTAAATCTTTATCGGAGTTCATTAAAAGTGTGGTTTGGACATTCCTGCATAGTCTATTAATCCTGCCTGACACAGTCCCCTCCCCCGCGCTCCCAGCAGCCCCACCATTATCCCCCACCAAGGTCACAAAAGCACCATCTGTTTCTGCCGTGTTTACTCCCTCCTGACATGTTGGCGGTGCGGGTGGGGGGGGGAGGAGGGGAAGGGAAATTACAACCGTTGCCTCCCCCCCCCAACTTCTGCTGCACCCTGCTTCTCAACGGAAGGCTCCTTTCATTTATTGGAATTTTTCCATCCGTTGGAAAGCTGAGATGGGACACGGGAATTTTGTCTACCTGCTCCCTACATTCATTTTTAGTGCATTTCTGTCATCCGTTCTGATCGAGGCAGACGCTGCTGCGTGAGCTCCAGAGAATAATATCATTTTTCGCCATCCCACCGTCATTAAAGACGCACACGCATGCTTCGGAGTAACGCAAAGCTCTTCGTCAGGAAGCGGGCTGACCTGATCTGTGTGACTTGGAAGTCTGTGCACTCCTGTGAGGATCAAAGATGCTCTAAGAAAGCCCTAGAAAACCCTCTTAGGACATTTTCTCAAATGACTTCCTCTTTCCCAATATGCATGCAGCAGTCTAAAAGAAGTTCAGAAAGCTTTAAAATTATTTACAGTTTTTGGTACAGTCTTCTTAGTTTTATAATGTGCACTTTAATTTTTAACAGGTTTAATGGTTTTGTATAATACGGCGATTGTTATGTTTGTATTTTGAGCCACCCAGAGAACTTATGTTATGGGGTGGCTGTGTGAATTCAGTTTAAAGAATGTATGAATTGTCAGGGTTGAAAATGCCCTTAAAGGTTTATTCATTATACGGTATTTAAGTGGGCTTATAAGACTTGGGGGACAACTTGCTCACTTTTCTATCCTATCCTTGGGTCCCATGAGAGCTTGGCCCCAAAATACGCACATTTTGGGGGGGGCTATGCTCTCTCGTGAGTCACCTGTCTCCCGTGAGAGTGCAGCCCCAAAAGATGCACGTCCCGGTTTTCCTCTGAAGCATGTTGGAGGCTATGCTTAAAAGGTTTGTTGGATGAGGTTTCACAGGTGCTTAAAAGACAACAGAGATGGTGCCTGTCTGATATTTAAGGGGAGGGGATTCCAAAGGATAGGCGCAATGACACTAAAGGCCTGATGCCTACGTTGTACGTCCTGGACCTCCTGAGAAAGTGGCATTTGCAGGAGTCCCTTACCTCCAGAGTGCAGTGTTCATGGTGAAGTTATAGTCGTACCTTGATTATCAAACTTAATTCGTTCCGGGAGTCCGTTCGATTCCCAAAAGAAGTTCGATAACCAAGGTGCAGTTTCTGATTGGCTGCGGCAGCTTCCTGCACTCAAGCGGAAAGTCGTGTCAGAAATTCAGCTTCCAAAAAAAAATTTAGCAAACCAGAAGACTTACCGGGTTTATGGTGTTCGGGAGCCGATTTGTTCGGCAACTAAGTTGTTCGATAACCAAGGTACAACTGCAATCCCCCTTTACTAGACCCTGGTGACAGATAATAGGTGAGCGGGTCTAGAATCTCCTGTGAGACAGAAGCTTTCCATTCTGATTCATGATGTGTGGAGATGAGTCAGTGATGAGGGAAATGAACTCAACACATGCCCAGAGGCACTCTTGTCTTTTGTTACTACAGAAGGGCCGTGGCTTGATAGTAACATACACACTTTCCATGCAAAAGGTCCCAAGTTCACTTTCTGATTCCTCTAGGCAAGGCTGGAATAGACTCCTGTCTGAAATCTAGGAGCACACCTTCCGTTCAGTGCAGACAGTTCTGAGTTAAATGGGCAAGTGGTCTAACTTGGTATAAGGTAGGGATGGGCAAAATTTCAGTTTCAGATTCTTTCAGTTTCTCATTTTTCCAAACTGAAATGCAGCTTTCACTACCTTTCCACATCAGTTCCTGATATATATATATTAAATCCCTCATGAAAATTCACCAGCATTTTAGTGCTAATATGAACATTCTTTGCAAAACACTTTCCCCTAATACCATGCATTATTGTACGTTATCTTGAAGATGACAATGATTATAGGGATTTTCACTAATATATGCATTTATATGCACACTATACCCCAACACATGCATTTTTGCACTCATTACTTGGCTGGAGAACAGGCCTGAAAATTTCAGGTAAGTGGACATTTTGAAAGAAGGCTGTGTTTCAATTTGTATAATGTTTCAGAAAGTGCAAATTAAGTAGGTTCACCTCTAAATGCAGAGTGAATCTAATTACTCCTCCAAGGAAGCTCCTTGTGTTCCCATTCCTTACACACCAAAGCTGAGAAGCTCTCGGAGCTGAATATTTAAGCTGCAGAGAGTGGGCCTTTGTTGAACCCGGGTTCAAATTAAGCCCCGACTTACTTTGAGAGCAGCTGTTGCTTACTCTGAGCCCAAGCTCTTCTGCTGTCGAGTGCAATCCCCTTGCCCAGCATTACATAATGTTATCTCCAAATGCACCTGAGTAGTCTGAATTTCAATGTGTCTGTGGGTGGCTGCGACTGGTGAAACAGTCAGCGGATAAGGAAATTCAACCAAGTTCAAAACCCGCTCATGGATGCATTCAAAAATCATATTCACCGCCTCTCCCCCATCCTTCAAAAAGAGAGAATACATTAGAAGAGCATTTCGTGAGATTATCTTCTTTTCTTCCTTGTATTTAGAACCTAGGAATCTGCTTTATACCAATATATATTGCTCCATCTAACTCAATATTGTCTACACTGAGTGGAAACGGCTCTGCAGGGTTTCGGGCAGAGGACTCTCCCAGCCTACCTGGAGATGTCAAGGATTTCACAATGATAGTAGAGTTATTGGCTGAAGAGTTGTCCTTCCATGTGTAATAAAAGGACCTGAGCGTTTCAGAGGCATGCATTTTGCCGAGGCCCATCTGGGTACGGTACCCAAGCCTTTGGGGGCTAGACATCCGGCAGGCTCTGGGCTCTGATTCTTGCCATTGACTCTCTGGCTCCCCCTACTGTTGGCCTCCCTGCCTTCCACCCAACCAGTTTCAATGGGCCACCACTGCCACCACTGTCGGCAGGAATCGCTCAGCCGCTGGGCTGCTGCTGCGCCACCACCTGTGGAGCCAAGAGCATTAGCGGCAAACGCACCGTTTCCTCCACGGTGGGGCCAGCCTGGAGGGCGGGGCCAGCAGGGGAGCTCTCAAAGCTGCAGCAGCCATTCACTGACTGTGCCCTGGATCCAGGAAGTGTTTAATGCAGATGTTCAGGGAACGCTAATCCCCTGGAATTGACTGAGGATAAAAGGCAACTCACTTTATTGTCCATTACACAAGCCGGGCTCTTTTATCTGAGGGACTATGCAGATGATAGGAGATGCCTTTTAAATTCTTCTCGAGGAGCCAGAGAGAGTTTTGCAGGCTCAAGTAACAGCGCTGCAGCAGCACCTGCCCGAAATCCTCCCTAGGAGGATGTGTGGGAGAAGCTGGAGAGCTGTTGCAATGTTAAGATCCCCTCCGGGCTCATATCTTATCTGGGGCTTCAGTGTGGGGAGGCTGACTAGAGGGAGAAGCCTCACTTTTATCCAGACATTGATCCCAGCCTGAAGGAAAAATGGTCTGACATACTGTCATTTGCATTAAAATACATATTTATTTTATTTAAAAAAAATGCTTGTGCAATCAAGGAAATGCAATTGTGAAGCTCAGCAAAGCAAATGCAAATTTACGTAAAGTGCACAACATATGTGGTCAAAACGCTACCCCATTAATTTCAGTGCAAATGAAACACCATGCAAATGTGTGCGTGGTGGTGCTGGGGGAGGGTACGTAATCAATTGTACATATTATTTTGCAGGCTGAAATCAACAGCAGCAAATATTGATCGTATTTGCTGGATTCATTTCTGTTCTGGGCACGGGGCAAATAAGTGGAAGCCTGCGATTGCTGCTCCTGCTTCTGTGTTCATCGGAATTGACTGAAATCCTTAATCGCAAATGGGCCGTTCAGGCCTGGTTTTTCTGCTGCACACATTTGTCATGTTAACTTCCTCGTATTCTTTGGCCTGGTTCACATGTCATGGTGAGCCGAACTCTCGTTTTCTGGGACTGCAGGTTCCACTTTTCTTTACACTCTCCCTATGCTGAGCTAATCCAAGATGTGAGCTTAGCATGGTGCTGTCTAAACCCGACTTGTGCTTAAGATCTCTCTTCTCCAACCGTGAGCTGCAGCAAAGATTTGTAGCACTAGCGTTGCATGCTCTCCAGTGTTTTATCGATGAAGTTAAGGATGCACGTGGGCTTAAGGAGGATGCCGTGGAAGCCCTTTCCATAGGAATGGATGAAATCTGTCAATTTCAGTTTTACTCATTTTCTCGTTTTTCCCATCTTAAGCTCAATTTGCCCCATTTCTTTATTATTCCTTATTGCAAACACAGCAGAAAGAAAACAGCTGCACGGGCTACACAGCACATGGGCTTCCCCAAATAATTCCGAAATTGGTAGTTTTACCCAAAAAAACTACAATTCCCTGCACCCTTCACAAACTACAGCTCCCAGGATTCTGTCGGCATGGGGAATGTGCTTTGAATGTATAGCGTGTTTGCAGCCAATGTCAGTTCACCTTACCCACAAATCCTAATTTAAACATATATATTGGCAGTCTTTATGACCTAATAGCTTTCCAAATGAGATTAACAGTTATAAGGTATATGTTCAGCCACAGAAAGGGCAGTAAGATGTTCAAGCCATTGCATAACGGAGGAGTTTGTGCTATTTCTGCATATGTTTGGATAGTTGTGGTGTACGAGGGAGATGCTGCTGTTGTGTTCCGCTCCTGGCTGTGGGGTGTTGCTGCTTGCCAGGGCTGGCATAGGGCAGGGGTACGTCCCATACCCTGTCCTCAACTCTGCCCTTTCCCACCCCATCCTTAGGAGTGGCAGTGCCCCTATGCACCCCACTTCGCATGCCCTGACCACACTTGGAATTTTCTTTCCAAAGCCTGCATGGAATTCTGTATGCATTTTCACGTGAATGCTACCAAATCTACACGATGTTGCCTAGTTCTGTAAAAAAGTTATTTGTTGTTGCATTTATAATGTACCATTTTCCGACAGGAGCTCCATGAAACATACATGGTTCTCCTTCTTCCACAACAACCCTGTAAGGTAGGTTGGGCTGAAGAGGCAGTGACTAGTCCAGGCATACGCAAACTTGGCCCTCCATATGTTTTGGGACTACAACTCCCATCATCCCTGACCACTGGTCCTGTTAGCTAGGGATGATGGAAGTTGTAGTCCCAAAACATATGGAGGGCCAAGTTTGCCTATGCCTGGACTAGCCTGAGGTCATCCAGTGAGCTTCATGGCCAAGTGGGAATCGAACCCTGACCTCCCAGGTCCTGTTCTGACCCACCACACCTTCCAGTAAGAAATGTAACTTCAAGGGAGGTGGAGATTATTACAACTATAGCAAGGCCTTTGGCGGGCGGGAAGAGATAGCTTGGCGACAGAGCACTACTATGTGTGCAAAGGCTTCAATCCCCAGTATCTCTAGAAAGACCTCTGTCTGAACCCCTGGAGAGATGCTGCCAGCCAGTGTTGACAATATGGAGCTAGATGGACCAATAGCTTGACTTGATATCTGTCAACTTCCTATGTTCCTTATTCTTCAACGAACCCCTTCTCCTTTGTTTCAGATTCCAGCTAAGGGCCTCCGAACAAGCAGTTCATTATCAACCCCGCTATTTTGGGGCAACGGAATTGTGTCTGCTTGGGGATTCCATGGTATGTGCCCAGAGCTCAGCTCCTTTCCATAGTTTCATCTTGGCCAAGAGCCCAACCAAAGTCTTGGGCAGGGGGAACCAAGAATGGACCAGACCAATACCTCCCCCCCTCTGCTTCTTCCATCTAATCTTGGCAGGTGTTCGCCGAACCTTTGCCAAGGAGGTGGGGGTGGGCGAGTGGGTGGATGGTGTCCCCCTAGCTAATCCTGTTATCTCATTAACAAGAGCTCTTTAATTGCCAAATAGCTCCTGAGTTAATTAGAAAAGGAGAAGGGAGGAGGGACTGGGCAATGTGTGCGTGCGTGTGTGTGTAGCTAGAGAAGAGAGGCAATGTTGGGTCAACACAGACTCTGGTATTGTTAGTAGGAGGAAAACTGTGGAGAGGGAGAGCATACTGTATATGGGGCAGGGGGAAGAGAAAGGAGCCAGGATAATGCAGGGCAAAAAAGAAGGGGGGGGGGAAACCAGTTGGTGAGCAGGCTTCAAAGTTTGGGTACGGGGGTGAGGCGTGTGCAGGAGTGGATCTGTTGTTGTTGTTTAGTCGTTTAGTCATGTCCAACTCTTCATGATCCCATGGACCAGCGCACGCCAGGCACTCCTGTCTTCCACTGCCTCCCGCAGTTTGGTCAGACTCATGTTGGTGACTTCAAGAACACTGTCCAAGGAGTGAATCTACTATGAAACAAATGAAGTTTAAGCTTTGGGGCACCTAATCCTGGAAGGGCCTCACATTGCTTTAGTCCACATTGCTTAAAAATGGGTCTAGTAGACCCCTCAAAATTGGGTCTGGTGGACCTCCCGAAAATTCGGTCTAGTAGACCCAATTTGAGCTGCACGACTCAAGTTGATTAATTTTGGGCTGTATATATTTCAACAATCCCAAAGTTTGGGAATCCGTAGCACAGATGTTGTAAAGATAAAAGTGTCACGGTAAGTTGGCTGCTCCGCTGAAGAGAGCGCCAATTCTTTATGCGTACTGTCTCTGGAAAACGGCACCGCGAGGAAGCTCTCGTAGGATGAAACTGCATATGCATATGTTGCTAGAGAAACCAGAATAAAGACTATTTTGTTAAATGTGCTGTTCATGTAACAGGAGATAATCCAGTGCAGGAATTTTAACCAAAATCTGAGATTTAGTAGTTACATTTTTTTTTTATTTTAAAAAATTGCAGTGATCTGTCATGGAACAACCCCACCGAGGAAGATAACAGTGGTTGCCCAGACCTTCTTGCTGGTTGTGAAGGGACCCCCATTACAGCTGAAGCTTCAGGCCCCCCCCCCATATGTAGGACCACCACTGGGAGTGTGTTTGAAATTCACTGAAAGAGATGAACGCCCCACTTTTGGGAGAAGGAGTTAGGATATCCTGCTGCCTATTGATATTGAAGCAGGCACCTATTTCTCCTCAAGTATGGGGAGATGTTTTGCGGATGTGGTCCTGGATCTATCCCTGGAACAAACCCCGCTTTGAAGTCTTGAAAGAAACAGGCACCAGTGTCTGAGGCTGCACACACGCCATCCCTTTGAAGCACAGCCAAAGCCCATTTCATCCCTCAAAGAATTCTGGGCCCTGGAGTTTGTCAAGGGCTGCTCGGAATTGTAACTCTGTGACGCGTGAACTACAGCGCCCAGAATTCTTTGAGGGAAAGGATTTGCTCCGACTGTGCTTTGAAGGGGTTGTTTGCAGGCAGCCCCGCTCCGCCGGTAGAAGCAACAACCACAGCATCTTCCCCGGCTGCAGATGCAGAATGGCGCATGCCGCCCCATGATCTCCCGTTCCCCATCTGTGAGCGAGGTGGGATTTTCACACGGTCGGGAGGTTTAAACCGGCAAGGCTTTAAACCCTTCTCTGCCGGCGGATTAGACCCTCAGCTGCTTGCAAGGGCATATGTTGCTCCATTATGCTCATCCGTGCGTGCACGCCGCAGCCGGGGCATGGAGGGCCTGTTGCTACCCTCTGCCGGGTAGAGCTTGGCACAGCGCAATGTGCATACAAATCTGTCCGGGTGCCCAGTTTCGTGTGCGCGAGGGGAGGGTCCTTCCCTGCGGCTGAGGTTGGTGGAGGAGCAAAGTGTGGCCTGCCGCCGGATCCCCAGTGCGCCCTCCCCCCTCCCCGGCATCTGTATGGAAAATGCACGAACTCATCAGATCTGCGCACACAACCCATCAAAAGTAGGACATGGATAAACAGCCAGGCTGAGGTCTTTGAGCAAGGGAGGAGGTGGAGGGTTCCCTCTAAGGTTGCCAAGTCAAGATGTTTCAGTCAGCCCAGCCTACTAGGCCATTTCCACGCCATATGTATAATGTACTATGATAACACTTTAAGCAGTTATGGCTTGCTCCGGGAGAATCCTGGGAGCTGTAGTTTGTTACATTTGTTAGGAGACCTCTGCTACCCTCACAGAGCTACAATTCTCAGGGTTCCCTGTGAAGGAGGATTGGTTGTTTAAATGACTGTGGGAACTGTAGCTCTGGGAGGGGAATAGGGGTTCTCCTAACAATTCCCAGCACCCTTAACAAACTACAGCTCCCAGGATTCTTTGGGGGAAGCCGAGTCTCTAAAGTGGGGTATTAAAAAAAAGTGGGATATGATTGCAAGCAAGCAAGCAAGAGGTATTGCCAAAAAAGAAGCCAATATTTATTCACATCAGATATTGGTATGTTAATTGATATGCATAGAGGCATGTTTAGAAAGTATTACTATCATTGAAATGGTGCAGCAAGACTATTGAAAGCATTGGGCAGGGCTGCAGAACCTCGGGCAGTGAGAACGGATGCGGCCCTCCAATGTTCACTGCCTGGCCCTCCAAACTCTCCAGGCCTCTTCCCCTGCCAACCTTGCTTGGTATCCTGAGTATTTTGCTTGGTGGAATGTATCCTTGACCTCTGATAAGGCCTCCTGTTTGGTTTAGGTGAAGGATAGATAAGGAGGGTGAGAATGTGTGGAGAAACTAGCCGCTTGTCCAAAGGTGAAAATTATATGTGTTGCTCCACCCACTTTTTCATTGGGCTCTGCCCACCACTATCATGTGGCCCCCAGAAAGTTGCTCAGAAGGGAATGTGGCTCCTGGGCTCATCAAGGTTTCCCACCCCTACCTTCCTGCAGCTTATATCTATAGGGGCTTTCTCAGACTACCCTAAGCGACAAAATGAATCTGTGCCTATTTTACAAACTAAAAACGGACATCCACTTTTGCCCCTGGGCTCACCTGCCACTGGCATCGGCCGTATGAGGGGTGGGTTCGGGTGCCAGCCGGACGATGCTTCGGACAGCAGAAATGTCTTGTGCCAGCCCTGATTCTGTCAGTCAGGTTTGGCTGGCCATGCGCCTCACTGGTGAGTATGCCGAGATGGACTGTGCTAGATTTACACAAGGGATTGGCTGAACCAAATTTCAACCCAGTTCCACGCAGCACGTAAGTGTTGCGGCACTGGGAAAAATCCTCACCCTCTCACTGGGTTGTTTTGAGGATGAAATGAGATACAAAGAGCTCTGAATCCCATGAAGTGCTGCAGAAATTAATAATCACCCATTAATCCTATAAAGAAACACCTGCTGGGGTATTAGTTCTGTTTCATTACTTATTTGCTGGGAGAGGGTGGGGGGAGAGATGATTTGGATTTTTTTCTGTGGAAATTTTCTTTCCTGGCGACAAGAAAGAGCAGTTCCTCCACAGTTCCTGGGTAATGCCTTGCCAAGCTAACTTGTGACCTTTCAAGCACCATGCAACTCACACCGCAATAAGCCCTCCAGGAGCCCAATAAACTGCTGGTTTTGGATGCCTGCCCAGGGCTGCAAAAACCATGGCAGCGGGAGTCTGCGAGCGCCTGGTAAGGCTACGTTGTGTGGTTCGTGGGCCGTCCTTTACTACAGCGGGGCCAGAGGTTGGGCAGAGCTGCTCCACCATGAGGAAACAGAGGCAGCGTGGCCTAGTGGTCGGAGTGTCCAAGGAGGATTGGAGAGACCAACGTTCAATTTATCCCATGAAGCTCATTGGTTGCAACCATGGACTGGTCGCAACCTCTCAGCGGTTGGGACCTACCTTACAGGGATGTTGTGAGGATAAATGGGGTGAGGGGAGAACCATTAACACTACCTTGAGCTCCTTTGAGAAAAGGTGGGCTATCACAGAATTGTTAAGAATTGGAAGAGATCATGAAGGCTGTCTAGTTCAACTGGGCACTCAGCTACATTCATCAAAAGGCAGTGTTTTGAATGTGTTATAAACATGCAACACCAGATGGTGCTGGAGGGCAAACAAAATTTCTTTGTGATTTTCCATAGCATTTTTTTACTTTTGTTATAACGGTTTAATTTCTGACTTATTTATAGCATTCCCCCCCCTGTATGTAGACCCACCCCCTGTTAAATGCAGGACCTGCACTGCAAGGTGCAACTGAAGCATCCCTGAGATATCGTATCTCCACGGGAAAGCCCATCACCTCCTGAGACAGTCTGTTCCACAGTCTTATTGTTGGGTTCCAACTCTACAATTCTATGAAATGTATGGTGCAGATGGGACCTTTAGCTGAAATCTGCTTCCTTGCATGTTCCACTCATTGGTTCTAGATATACCCCTGGGAGGAACAGAGAACAAGGACATTGGAGGTGGGGCAAAATCATGGCCCTACTTATTGTTCTACACCAGGAGAGTAGGGAACTCCCCCCCCCCCCAGACCAAGGGACACATTACCTTCTGGGCAACTTTTGCAGGGGCCACATGGCAGTGGTGGTGGTGGGGGGCAGAAGCAAAAGTGAGTGGTGCAAAACCACTTCTGCACCTGCGTCGGAGGTGGAGTTGTGGGCGTCACAACCTGAACATGCGCACAGGGGCTGAGAGCTCAGCCCCTGAGTGATTGGGGGATTCCTGCACGCATCATTCAAGGGCCAATCAATCCGGCCGGCCAGAGGGCCTTTAAGCAGGTGAAGGGTGGGAACCCGCTCTCTTTCACTCCGCTCACCAGCTGCATCGGTTCACCCGCCCACCCACCCTTTAGGCTAGCTTTGACCTTTGCTATGGACTTCGGTTGGTCGCCTTGGTTGGCCAGGGGGCCTGGTAGGACTTTTTCCACTTGGACTAGCCAAGGGTTTTTTTCCGCCTACCTCGTAGGAATTCATCACAACTATTGGTTTGGGCGGTAAGGCAATGGAAATTGCGTTAGAGCTGAGGAGGGTAGGTAGCGCCATCACCTACCCTGCAAATGGAGGAGTATTCCATTAAAGGATTCCAGGGGCGTGGCCTGGTCTGCAGCCTGGGGAGGTCAGGGCCATAAGGCACACCCCTAACAGTGATCACAGGAAGAGTTTCGGCTGATGTACATCACTGGGGCTCCTTACTGGTGGTTAACTCTTCCCGGACATCCAACACATGGGTTGGAGTCGGACATAGACGGTTAGGGTCCAATGCCTAAGCCAATACCGCTCAACATCCGTAACCAATAAAGTTGTGGTCTTTTCACCCATTTAAATCTATCACATGTGTCGAGTGTCTTTATTCTCACGGGGAGGGAGGGACATTGCCACACAAGTCAAGCAATTTTTACCTTTTTCTAGCAGGCTATTTTCTACACCCGTCTCTGTATTCTCCATTCAGGTAGGAAAAGAGCATTCTGAAACACATTCCAGCCAGGCAAAAACACTCAAGGAGGGTGGGAACCAGGCTTGGTCAAGGGTGTGGCGGCCTGAGGAGAAGTGTGTGTGGCTGAGGAATTGTTGTAGGCTGGGGACAGTCCTAATAACCAAATGATATGGCTGTGTTTGGCTCCTGGGCCTCAGGCTTCCCACCCCACACTTTATGGCAGAGGTTTTCAACCAGTGTGCTGTGGCACCTTGGGGTGCCTTGAATGATGGTCTGGGGTGCCGTGGGCAACACTGACCACTGTCGCTCTTACCTTCCCTCCCTCCTCTGATGCCGTCTCGCATCTCTGCCTCACAAAGGCTTGCACAACTGTCTGTTGCAGCAGCCCCTGCTACAAGCCCCCCAGGCGAATGGTGCCTCTGGGGCTAGCCAGGGGGTGCTTCTCAGGCCCCTGTGAGGCAGTGTAAGGAGGCACCTCTCTCTGGGGCAGGGAGGCAGCTCAGAGATCGGGGGGGGGGGGTGCAGCAGCGGCTGCCCAGAGGACTCCCAAGGAGAGGGGAGAGGAGAGGCGGCTGAGGGAACACTCCACAAGGGAAGGTTCAAAAAGGGGTGAGGGGCTGCCAGTTCTGTAGGCAAGGGGTGACGTAACTGGTCTCCTGAGCCCCACAGGGGTGCCGCAGAAAGAAACATAGTTGATCATGGGAGCCATGGACCCCAAAAGGCTGAAAACCTCTGCTTTATGCCCTAGAGATGACTAATGTGTGGCAAGAGTTTAATGTTCTGCTCTGTTCTGTGTTGGTCAGGCCACCTCTGGAATACTGTGTCCATTTCTGGGCACCAGTTTTAAGCAATGTGCAACTTCGGCTTGCAGTCTGGTACTCTGTGATTCTGAGTAGGCAGCCTGTGATTGCATTAGCTTTTTAAGCAGCTGCATCACACAGCTGGCTCATGTTTCTTTCATGAATAAACAAGCTCAAGGTGCAATCCGATGGAGGTGTTTAGCAAGGCAGATAGCAACAAGATCAATTCTCATTGCCTCCACCCCCTTCTTAAGTACTGTAATATGAATGGCAATAGTCTGGGCACTTGGTCTAATGGCAAGACCTGTCCTCCTCACCCCCACCCCCAGGAAATTGTGGTCACTGGGGGTAGGGAGTTGGTTTAGCCCTTATCCTTCAAAAGAGTGCAGCTTTTTCCTGTCTGCTGTGTGATTTATGAATGGATGCTGTTCAATCTTATTTAGGGTGGGAGAAAAAGTAAATCATGTCACTGGAGTCCCTAAGGTGGCAGCAAAGGGTCAGTGACCTGGTTAGTGACCAAAAGGCTGGTGGTTCAAGCCTACCCAGGGTTGGCTGGGGGCAGGATTCTGGCATTGCAGGTGGTTGAACTAGATGATCCTTGGGGTATCTTCCAATTCTACAATTCTATGACATGCCCGTGCAGGAGGAACAGAGCCTTCTTCCCTCCTCACACCAGGAAGCCACCAGGGTCCTTACAACAGACCAACCTCTTTCCACTACCAGTACTTTTCCCATGATGGATAATCCACTATCCAAGACTGCAGAGCAAGGAATGACAACAACAGGGCAGAGATGGCATTAGTGCTGATTTTTGCACCCGCCTTGAGTATTTTTGCCAGGATGGAATGTGTGTCCTCGAGATCTGACAATGTCTCCTGCATTAAATGCTTGTGTGTGTCGGAGAGCACAATGGCAGCTCTCCCCAAGCCCTGTGTCCATTCCCCTCTGTTGGAGGACAGGATTCTCTCTGTTTGCCACTCAGCCTGCCCTGTGCCCCCTAAGCTAGCCTGCTGCCCTCCTGTGTGGTTGAGGATGCTCTTCCGTCTCCACAGTTGAAATAAGAACCACAGAACTGTAGCATTGGAAGGGACCACAAGGATCATCTAGTCCAACCCCCTGCAATGCAGGAATCTTTTGCCCCACATGGGGCTCGAACCCACAACCCTGGGATTAAGAGTCTCATGCCCTACTGACTGAGCTATCCCAGTAGGATCCAGTAGAATCAGCTGTGAGTCTGATTGACTTCTGTACCTGGAGTTTGGAGGGGAGGGAGGCACCATTTTTGCTCTTCTCCTCGAGCAGCAAAATGTACTGAGGCATCCCTGAAGACTTCTCTGGAGCTGGATGGCTGGTGTGCTCTGCTAAAGGGTTTTGGAAGCAGGGCATATTCCCTTCTGCATGAACCCTCTTCACTCATTAATGATCAGTGGGTCTAGAGAGAAGAGCGTTTTCAGCTTTTGAAGGCTGCACAACCCCCCCAACCCCCTGAAAAGGGCAGCCCCCCCACAATGGTGCATACAAAGCCTCCATGAGGGTCCATAGTCTGTGTGCATAAGCTTTTCCATAAGTTATGCTGAAGCAGGAGCAAGGACCGTGCTAGAAAACCCCTGTCTCTATCTAAGCCCAACTCATGCGCAGAGTGCTCTGACGCCATCAAACTGGCAGAATCCATGCAGCTGGAGGGCAAACCAGCTCGCCTTCTGCTGAAGACATGCAGGGGAGGGCTGTGGCTCTGCAGTAGTGCATCCACTTCACATGCAGAAGGTCCCAGGTTCGATACCTGCCACCTCCAGGTAAGGCTGGGAACGTCCTGTCCTAAAATCCTGGAGGGCTGCTGCCAGTCAGGGTAGACAAAACTGGGCTAGATGGAGTGTGTACAAGGCAGCTCCCTATATTCCCCACCTCTGCTTAGCCAGGCAGCGCCAACCCTATCATTGGGCAGAGCGAGGCAATTGCTTCAGGCAGCAGATGCTCGGAGGCAGCAGTATGGATATTCCTCCAGAGCCACTCTCCTCTTTGGCTGGCCGCTCTGTTGACCTGACTCTGTGGCAGCTTCTAAGGCAGCTTCCTGTGCTCCTGTGCTGTGACTGAAGGCCACCTGCCAAGAGACCCCTATAAAATATACGTCCCTTCCGCTGAGTGCCAAATCTGCTGTCTCTAAGGACACTTGGCTGAGGGAGCCTGGGATGACAAGCCAAAGGCCAACGCCTTTACAAGTGGCTCCTGTAGGTCCAACGCGAACGAGAGCGGCAGCAAGGCGCATGGCCCGACATACTAATGAGGTGCGCTGCAGGATGATCTGGTGCCATTGCTCTTCCTGCAACCAGCTCCAATCGCTGTTATACCTGAGATTATGCCTGTGCTGCAATGCAGATCGCATACATTGGTCGTGAACCAATGCCTGATAGCACGGAGTGGGGCGTGCAGGCAATCTGCGTCAAGGTGTGCCCAATGCAAATGGGCATTTGTGCGCGCACAGCCTCTGGTCAGTGCAGGTGCTGCCAAGGAAAACAGGACCCTTTGTCCCTGGCAAGGTGTCTGTTGCTAGTGGTCACTTATCAGGGCAAAACGTTTTTGGATGGCAGTCCCCAAATCAGGTCGTCCCTTTTACCTTTGCTTCGGTAACTTTCACAGATGCCGGTGGCTTCCTCTGTCCTTTTGACTTTGACCATGTTTGCAGAACTTGCCTTGTCCCTAACAGGCTTGCTATTTCCAGGGTGCCGAGCGCCCTCCTTGTCGCAGAGTGTGCGTGATGCTGCTGCCCTCTGCTGGTAAGAGCTGGCCTGACTTTGGGGGGACTCGAATGTGCCCAGGTAGCTAGGTATTCACAAAGCCAACCCTTGAACTTTTAAAGATCTGTGATCATCACACCTATTCATGTGAAAGTGAGAGAGCATTACTTTTAGTCACTGCAAGCAGAAGGATAATAACATCCTGGTAAAGGAGCTGAAGATGCTGTTTGGGTAATGTAAGATCATAATGTGATCAGAAATTATTGCCCCTTTAGTACAGCCCCAACCTACTAGGAAAAATGGCTAATTTAGACTGTAGAGGGGTAATGTATTATCTCCTCCCAAGAGTTAAAAGTTCAAAAGATGGGTCACTGTTTGTGGTGTGTATATTCAGCCGCTGTTGCCTCTGGAAAATAGGTTAGAAAGAGATCCCCACCCCCACCCCCAATACCAGGGCCCACTGGTATGGAGTGCCATCGTTTCCATTTTGTGCCATCATTTTCCATTTTCCACAAAGTGTTCAAGAAGATCAGGCAGAGACTAAGAAAATTCATTTCACACGCCCTGCTTATTTCAGTTCAAGGTCCCCCACAGTCAGGATTCTATGGAACCCACCAAAATCATGGAATCAGCACTGCCACCTCCCAAGCAAGCCTCCTCCACGGAGCATGGGGTGGATTCCTTGCCCTCTGCTTGTTTTCCTTAGGTGCTCGTAAGTGATGGAAGTGGGCAGGTTCCTTAGCAGGCAGCTGTGGAGGAGGGACCAGCGCTGGCATTTCAGCCATCTCGCTGACTTGGCAGTCCTACTTCAGGAGAGGCTCAGAAGAGTCAATCTCTGGACACCGGACACTTGGAGCAAGGTAAGATCATGGTGAGTGTGTAGGGTTGCCAGACTCAATAGAGGACAGGGCTTCTGTGCCTTTAATTGCCCTGCTCTCTTTTGAGTCTGGAAACCTTAAAGAGAAACCAGCAGATCCTTTGCTTGGAAATTAAACAAAGGGTCTGCTGGTTTCTCTTTAAGGTTTCCAGACTCAAAAGAGAGCAGGGCAATTAAAGGCACAGAAGTCCTGTCCTCTATTGAGTCTGGCAACCGTGTGTGTGTGTATAGTCCTGTTCTCTTCTTTGCTTGCCAGGCAGGCTGAACCTAGAGTACTGCATCCAGTTCTGGTCATCACATTTTAAAAGCATTGAAGTGCTTTAGAGTTTCCAGGGAGGGGAATCAGGATAGTTGCTGGGTATGGAAACCAAATCCTATGACTTGAGGAAGGACCTGGGCATGTTGACTTGCTTAACAGCTGGGGACCAGTTTACTTGCCTTCCCCCATATAAACCCACCTGGCTGCTTCAATATAGCAAACTGGTTACAGGCATCACTTGACACTCGCTCTGCAGCTGTAAGGAATTTTAGTGTGACAGTATCTATACTTTGGAACTCCCTGCCTGTTGAAATCAGTTCACTCTACTATTTCGGTGCCTGCTGAAAAACATTTTCATTTAGGCAAGCCTGTCTAGACATGTAGATGTTGATATGTCTTAATCTTTTATGCCGTTGAGTTTAATTGTTTTTCAATGTTTTTATTGATAATTTTAATATTTATTGTAACCTCTTAGAGGGTTTCCTACAATCAAGCAGTATATACATCTTGTTCAGTAAGATAAATAAATAACTGTTTAGCTTGGGGAAGAGAAGATTAAAGGGAGACATGATAGCTGGAACAGATGTTCGCTGCTGCTCTGGAGAGGGCAGAAGGAGATCGGTGGGCATTGCAAAGAAGAAGAAGAAGAAGAAGAAGAAGAAGAAGAAGAAGAAGAAGAAGAAGAAGAAGAAGAAGAAGAAGAAGAAGAAGAAGAAGAAGAGGAGCTTTAATGGCTGTTCGACATTTATATACCACTTCTTTGTAAAAAGGAACAACAGCACTTCTAAAGCTATGAACTAAAATGTAAACATTCTCAATAAAACCAGTTATTGATACTTTCCCAACAGTGAAAGCTAAAGGTTTGAGACTTTTAAGTTTGGAAAAAAGACAACTGATGGGAGTAATTAAAAAAACAACAACCAGGGTCATCATTGGTTTGTTGTGGTCCCATCGAGTCCCGTTGCTGAGCAAGCTGGGGCTAGGAGTTTCTAAGGAACACTTGCCTGGGAGCAGAATCCACATATGAAGTCAAACAGCCCAGAGGTCAGGGAATCCAGGTGATCACAGAGTCAAGAGTCCAGATGTGGAGCAAGAAGCAGCAAAGGTAGGGCCAGGAACCACAGACATTGTTTCCAGCATCTGAGTGCTGCTGAGAGCTCGGTTTAAGAAGACTGAAGCTGGCTGTTTCTCACCAGTACCCTTCTTCTCCATGTCCTTGAAGGCTGATTAGTTGCAGGTGGAATCATTCTGGCTTCTCCCCTGACTGCTGTTCAACAGGGGAAGCTGACTCCTGGCCCACAACAATGGCACTGATTGTGTGATGTGGAGAAATGGACGGAGAGAAGTTTCCTCCCCTCTGTCATAATACTAGAATCCAGGCCATGCACTGAAGCTGAATGTTGGAAGCACTTCTTTACACAATGCACATTTGAGCCATGGAGTCCGCTAACCTGTGATGTAGCTCATTGACTTCAATTAGATAAATTCATGGAGGATGAGGCTATCAATGGCTGCTAGTTGCGAGGGCTGTATATTATCTCCATTATCATAGGCACTATGCCTCTGGGTACCACTTGATAGGTGGGCTTTTCAGAGGCACCTGGGCAGCTACTATGGGAAACAGGGTGCCAAACTAGGTGACCTTTGTTTTGATCCAGCAGGGATCTTTTTATATTTTTAGGACTAGATGCAGTGGTGCTGTTAGGGAAGGACTTTGGGGGCTGAAGGCCAGGGCCTTGCTCTGCAGAATGAGCAGGAGGGTACCCAAATGCAGCAAAATCACACTTTGAAGTAAACAATAGTATACATCACTCTCTAAAGAGCCCACCTCTGCTGCTAGACCATTAAGTCCACAGCCTAAAATTACCTACATGGATCACTGACTAGATGATCCAGCACAATGATGATCTCCCAGAAGATCTCCTTATGTTCTTAGAAAGTCTTTTTCTCCTTTGTATTTAAGTCTAACATCATCCACAAGGGCTCGCATGAGGGTAAGGGTGCCAATGGCCCCATCACCATCCCTTACCTTCATCTCTCACAACTATCTCTATGATGATCACTTGCAGGTTTACAAGACCCCAAGACCCTGATTCTTACTTCCAGAGTGACAGCAGGTAGGAATGGTGTCCTGGGGCCTGGGCGTCCTGCTCATCATCCGTCTCCTCCTCAACCTGATCAACCAAGGTGAGACATACAGAACTTAAGAGGAGCACTGCCTGCCCAGACCGATGATCTATCTGGTCTGCAGTTCTGTTTTGCCCAGAGGCCAGCCACATGACTCCAGGAAGGGTCTAAGCAGGCAAGGTGGCATGGGCTGTAACCTGCCTTTTGAGAGAAAATGGAAGCAAACCAACCCCTCCTTCCTTTTCACTTCACCATTGCTACCAAGTAGATATCTTTACTATTCTCTGGCTATCTCCACTAAATAACCTGCTGGAGTTAACTGGTTCAGCCTAGTCTCAATATTAGGTAGAATGGTTTGCCAAATCATCCCTCCTGTACTTTTAACCTTCCTGTTAACTTTTGACCCTCCTGTGCAAGTAAGCCTTTAAAACAAAAAGCAAGCTTTTTACAACTTGAGTTTTACAACCTAAAATTCAATATAAAATACCCCAAAGCCTTAATCCTTCACAGTAGGACATGACAGCTTAGGGCTCCTGACAAGCTGGGTCATATAAGGAAGGATGGGGTGTAGTTCCACAGGGGTATCAATGCTTCTGTTACCCAGATCTTGTGTCCAGATCTTGGGAAGTAATAATTGCACCTGATTCTGAGCTGGACAGGCTGCATCTAGAGTACTGCATCCAGTTCTGGTCACCACATTTTAATAAGGGCATTGAGGAACTTGAGAGAGTCCAGAGGAGGGTGGCTGAGATGGTGATGGGTCTGGAAACCAAGTTCTGTGAAGAATGGTTGAAGGAGCTGGGCATCTTTCGCCTGGAGAAAAGATTAGGGAAGGAACAAAGGTCACTGCTTTATACTGAGTTAGACAACTGGTCCATTGAGTCCAGCATTGTCTACACTGACTGGCAGGCGATTTTCACACAGGGGATGTTTTCAGCCCTTCTTGGAGATGCCAGGGATTGAATGTGGGACCTTCTGTATGTATAGCAGATGCTCTACCATGACCTGTAACCCTTCCCCAGGAGAAGCATGACAAGTGTCTTTAAATATCTGAAGGGCTGTGATGCAGAAGTTCAAGCAGCCTTGGCTAGAACCAATGGATGGAAATTTCAAGGAAGCAGATTTCAGCTAAAGATGAGCTGTTTGAGAGTGGAACAGAGGCTGCTGTAGGAGGTGGTGGGCTCTCTTTTGCTTGGAGGTGTTGAGGCACCAACTGGACAGCCACCTGTTTGGAAAGGCCTAGTTGCATTTGAGCTCTTCTCTGATAGCCTCCCTTTTCTTTGCTGAGTTTCAGGGAAGTGGACATTTACATGTAGCTGGCTTGGAGGAAATAGGCAGACTTTGAATGAGCATAGCTGTTGGCCATCATTCATATTGTGGATCTCCTAGGTTGCTGTGCTGAGAACCTTCAACAGGCCTTCCGTGTGGAGCCGGATAATGTCACCGTCCATGAAGGGGAAACAGCTCTGCTAAGGTGTGAGGTGGACAACCTCTCTGGCATTGTGCAGTGGGTGAAGGATGGGCTTTTGTTGGGACCCAACCAGGACATCCCTAGGTTCCCACGCTACAGCATGGTGAGAGATCCTAGCCAAGGTAAGAAGTCTCCAGGTTTTTTTTTTGCGGGTGTCATTGGAACTAGCTTTCACCAAGTTGCCCCTTCCAACTAGCTGCCACTATCAATTAGGACAGGGCTGGGAAATCTGTGGCCTTCCAGAAGTTGCTAGACTACAACACCCATCATTCCTGGCCATGCTGGCTGGGGCTGATGGGAGCTGGAGTCCAACAACATCTAGAGCAGGGGTGCACAACCTGTGCCCTTCTAGATGTTGTTGGACTACACCTCCCATCATCCCTGATCACTGGCTATGCTGGCTGGGGCTGATGGGAGCTGGAGTCCAACAACATCTAGAGCAGGGGTGCACAACCTGTGCCCTTCTAGATGTTGTTGGACTACACCTCCCATCATCCCTGATCACTGGCTATGCTGGCTGGGGCTGATGGGAGGTGTAGTCCAGAAACACTGGAGGGTCGCAGGTTGTGCACCCCTGACCTAGAGGGCCACAGATTCCCTATCCTCCGATGACTGGTTCTGCTTTGCAACACTGCTTCAGCTCTATTTATTTATTTTTGAATAAGGTTTCCAAATAATTTCAAGAAAATTGCCAAGGAAGGGAGGGAAGGGGGGAAAGCATGGAGACATCTCCAGTCTTTGCCAGCAATCATGAGAGCTAGGAACATATTTGTGATTTATATTAGGGAACACAGACCCACAATAGGAGTGATGGGGACATTTGTCAGGTTCTGGGGAAAAGACTGGAACTGACTAAGATGTATGTTGGGAGGAATTCTTGCGAAACTGAAAAAAAACCCTCCTCACATTAGGTTTGTATGAACATGCCGATGCTGTATATTCCATTGGTGCTAAGATAGATTGCTTCGTCCACTGCCATCCTACTGTTTTAATTTTTTTTGGGGGGGGGGTTGGCGAGGATTTAAATGGTTATGATATTGGCTTAAGTGTTCTTCCTAGGGAATCCTGTAGGATTTTTTTTAGAGGGGAAGCGGTGGCAATTTTTTAAAATTTAAATAAAACAAAACTGAAATGAAGTCAAAACTTAGTGCTTCTGAAATAACTGATAAATGGCATTTTTAGGACACCAAATCCTGCATTAGGAAGAACAGCACCAGTGTATTAATAGTTATGGAGAAGGTGACACAGTATAGGGGAAAGGATTGGAGAACCCTCTTGGATGGGTGATGGTGCCAGGAGTCTGATAACTAGCGAGCCCAAAGCAGGATTGGAGAATGTGTCCCAGAATGAGAATAATTTGAACCAAACATGGGGGAAAAATATCATTTTGACTTGCCCTCGCCTTTTGATACTTCAGGCAAGTTTAACCTGCAAATAACAAGGAGCCAACTGGAAGACGATGCCATGTACGAGTGCCAGGTGGGACCCTCGGAGAAAAGCAGAGGCATCATCTCTCGTAGTGTGCTGCTCTCTGTGCTGAGTAAGTTCCAGAAGGAATCTGGGAGCTCACGGACGGCCCCTCTCCTAATCATTCATTGGTTGAGAAACAGCCATGTGACTCTGTGGACCACACCCCTTCCCTGAATCTTCCTAGGAGCAGGAAGACAGTGTAGATTTGGAACAGTGGTTTGCAGAAGGGCATAGTTCAGAAGGCAGAAGTTGGGAAATACTGGATGGGGAACAACTAGGAGAAGAAACACTGGAAGAGAGAGGGTTAACAGATTCACAGCCTCTGGACAGCATTCCTCCACCCAGCCCAAGGTCGAGAAGAGCTCAGAAAGACTCAGAACAGAAAGCGCAGAGGGTACAAGCTCAGATTACAAGTCATAGGAGTGACATAGATAAATAGGGATGGAGGGAGTTTAAGCCTTAATTGGGAGCACCACCATTCTGGGTTGATGCTTTCTTTTGTCCTTCACTGTGTTTATTAAAGAAACTAACTGGTACGAATTCCTTTCGTTTGATCTGCTCATTTACACCCACAGGGGGTGGGGTGGGAAATTCTCCGAAGCCTGACATGTGGGGAGGATGCTTCTGGTGGTGGAAGTGGAGCAGAGAAAAGCACCCGTATCTCACTCTTCTTCACTTTACTTCTTCTCCTTATAGTTCCCCCCAAGAGGCCGCTCATTCGGGAGTACCAGGCCAACAGCACAGTGACCTGGGTGGCTGGCATGGAATATACAGTGCACTGCCAAGTGGAAGATGCCCGGCCTGCAGCCGAGATCACCTTCTGCAGTGGTGAGGAGCTTGCACGAATCCCAGTTCCTTCCACAAATTGCAGGGTTGTTTTTTGGGAGGGGAGGGGCAGGGACTGATTTTGTGGCATGCTCCCTGCCAGCGGTTGCCGGTGCTCTTTGTGACTTGTAGGGCAGGGAGGCTAACCAGTAGGTGGCGCTGTAACCCATGGTAGGCAGAGGCAACTAATTCTAGTATTTGCTCCATCCTTCTCTTCACTGAGTTCTACAAGGGCAACACAAAGACGGAGGAGGAGGCAGTGCCACCCCCTGGACTGAGCAGAAAGAGGAAGGCAGGCAGGTGGGGCCTGGGTGAAGGCAGACAGAGGTTGGTGGGGCAGTGCCCATTTGCCCTAATGGATCATCCTCCAGTTTCTCTCATTTTCACTGAGCAAAGAGATGTTTCTGGGACAATGGTTCCACTGGCTGGTTCACAGGCCCTCTCTGAGGTCCAGAGAGACCTGTGCCACTTCCATATTTTGTGCCCCCTGGTCATAATAAATAATAATAATAATAATAACACATGAAAACAAAATATGACACCCACCCAGAAAACATTGAGATATAATCTGAATGTTTTATTTATTTAGGAAATGCTTTTCTAGCCTCTCTCTGTGCAAATGCATTCATCATTGATTGAGGAGGAAATCTAGCTTTTGTACAGTTATAATGAGGAATTCTCATGCATGAATAATTCCTTAGTCAACTAGAGATAAAACTATAGAGAAACTTAAATGTAACATTTCTCCGCCTTTCAACATACATTTGATCCAGCACCAGACACCAGCAGTGGTTTGTTTATACAATCAGCTGATCTGAGAAGATACATTCACCATGGTCTAATCTTGTGCTATCAGAATCATAAATATTAATATTGGCGAACATTTTAAAGTCTTTAAAATGACACAATCAGATTTGTTGGGGTGCCATTAAAGGTTGCAGAGCAAGTGGCAAGACAAGTTTTGGCCCATGGAAGTTTGGGTGCAACTCAGTTTGTAAAAAAGAGAGCTTTGCATTGGATTAAGACAAGTGCCTGGCGTGCTATGATCCATGGGGTCACGAAGAGTCGGACACGACTAAATGACTAAACAACAACAACAACAACAAGACAAGTCGACTGAGGGACAGTCACATCCCCATACTATCTGTGTACCTTTAGCCTATCAGCTTACTTCTCTATCTCCTGGGGGTTGGACTGGATGGCCCTTGTGGTCTCTTCCAACTCTATGATTCTGTGTCTTCAGTTGCATCCTGTTTACAACTTCCTCCTCCTCTTCCCACTGCTTCTTGGACCTCAGGAGGAGAGGTCATCTTTTACTATACTCTGAGAGAGTAGATGAGCAAGCATGGATGCCTTGTTGTTTTCTAGACTACTGTAGTTAGGTTGTTGTTGTTGTTGGTTTGTTTAAGGGGAACATACTAGACATCATAAAATTATCTGGATGCTTAGATACAGGATTTGGGGCAAGTACTCTTTGGTGAGAGAGCCCCAGCAGAGATTTAAAATCACAAACATGCAGCAAAGTAAAGCATGAAAATATTGGCTGTTAGACCTTTAAAATACCCCCTTTTAAAGTTTCTTCCAAAGCTCCCCTATTCCCATAGCATAGAAAGAGACCACACGATTGGTAAGTTAAAAATAGTTTACTTGCTCTTCAAAGGTCAGATTCATGTGTTTTTCCATACAGCAGCAAGAAAAGACAAGCAGTACAACTTAGTTTCAAAACGTGGGAAATGCTTCTAAGTTATTTGTATAGAAGCACAAAGATGGCTTGGAACATTCAGCTTAGATATCCTTATAAGAAGGGTTCACATGGTGGAAGAAAAAGAACAAAGTGTTTGGTAACCCTTCCTTCCAAAGTGAGGGTATGTAACCTAGCTAAGCCTGGCAGGACAGCTTACTCTATGGTCTTAACCCCTTCATGCATCCATTAGAGTTAAGTATGTTGGCTAAATAAGGCTGGATATATGCCACATTCTAGAACTAGAAACTTTTCTATCTGAGTTACAGTATGTATTTCCTACAATAAACAACTCCCCCTTTCCCTACACGCATCTCTCTCTGTGTAATTGCAAGAGGTAAAGTCTACTCTCTAATCAAGATTCACAACTTAAACGCTGCTCACACTGCATACGAAAGGATTTCATTAGGTAATTGGACCTTCTTATCCCAATAGAAATTCTGTTGCACAAGCTGTCATTGAAATGTCCTGGAACTGTGCCAGAGCATGGAAGATGGTGATCTGTGTTTAGATCTTAGGAAGCTGCCTTATTCTGATTTAGACCATTGGTACACGTGGCTCAGTACTGACCATACCGACTGTGGTGTTGAGCCTGGGACCATCTGCCTGCACAGCAGATGCTCTCCCACGGAGCTCTGGCCCCTGCCCCATAATCAGAGCCCTGCTAGATCAGGTCTAAGTCCTGCCTTGTGTTCTCACAGTTGCCTCTGGCAAGCCCTCAAGCAGTTCCTGAGCAGAATAGCCTCCTCCTGCCAACTGGTTTTCAGAGGCATGTTTATTAGTAGGGAAGGGAGGTACCATTGTGTGGTTTCACCTTGGGCACCCAGATAGTTTAGGCCAGTTTTTCCCCTTCCTAGCATGGGGTCCCTTGGAATCCGCTTGCTTCATACTGTGCTAGTCCTGGCGGGGTGGGGTGGTATTTTTGAGGGCTACCGTTGCTCTTTCCCAGCTCCCGCCCACCTAGCAGTTTGAAAGCACATCAAGTGCAAGTAGATAGATAGGGAAGGTAAACACCGTTTCCATGCGCTGCTCTGGTTCGCTAGAAGCGGCTTAGTCATGCTGGCCACATGACCCAGAAGCTGTCTGTGGACAAACGCTGGCTCCCTTGGCCTATAGAGTGAGATGAGCGGCACAACCCCAGAGTCGTCCTTTACCTTTACCATGGGGGTATGTGGAAGGTTGACTAGGCCACAGAATTAGCACCCCCCTTACCAGTCTTCCCTTTCTCCCCAGGTGACAAGAAAGTGACGGATGTGTCATCCAGCATCCAACCTGGCTCCAACGACAAGCTGTTCAGCACAGAGGCCATGCTGAGGTGCGAAGAGCATGGAAGGAACTCTATAGTGCTAGTCTCCCCCCATTCACCTTTATGCAGGGCTGCTCTGGGATGCGGGTGGCGCTCGGGTCTAAACCACTGAGCCTCTTGGGCTTGCCAATCAGAAGGTCGGCAGTTCGAATCCCCGCAACGGGGTGAGCTCCCGTTACTCTGTCCCAGCTCCTGCCAACCTAGCAGTTCAAAAGCACACCAGTGCAAGTAGATAAATAGGTACCGCTGCGGTGGGAAGGTAAATGGCGTTTCCGTGAGCCCTGGCACTCGTCATGGTCCTTCATGCGCCAGTAGCAGTTTAGTCATGCTGGCCACATGACCCGGAAAGCTGTCTGTGGACAAGCGCCGGCTCCCTCGGCCTGAAAGCAAGATGAGCGCTGCAACCCCATAGTTGCTTTTGGCTGGACTTAACCGTCCAGGGGTCCTTTATCTTTTTTAAAAGGCTGCTCTACAGTGGAAGTCAAAAGCTGAAGGAATGTGGAGAGGGGTAGATGCAGAGTAGGGGCCAAATGAGAGGATAGCTAGGGAAGAAAACCCTTGTGGTTTCTCTCAGCTTCTCATTTTTCCAATCTTAAATTCGGTTTGCCATCTTTCCTCATCAGTTTGTAGTTCAAAAAAAAATTCTCCTCGGATACACATTTTTGCATGCAAATGTTCCCTAATCAACACATTTTTGCAAAGCAATTTCCCCTCCAAAGGGATGCATTATTGCACTCCGTTTTCACTAACTTATGCATTTTGATGCACACATTTTCCCCTGCTATATCCATTTTCGCACCCATTCTTTAGCTGGACAACTGCATTGCCAAATTAGGAGAAGTGAGAATTTTTCGAAGGTAGCTGTGTTTGGATTTGTGTATTCCTTTGGAAAGTGCAAATGATGTAGGTTTGTGTGAACCAAACCAGACCCCCCCCCCCAACAATTACTAGCTTTGAGTCGCTTCTGTGGTCTCCTCCTCTGCTTTCTTCCAGGATCACTCCCCAGAGCTCAAACAACAGGCAACGGCTGACGTGCGCAGCTTCTAACCCAGTTGCCTTAATCCCAGTTGTTGTCAGCTTCACCATGAATATCCTGTGTAAGTCACTCAGAATGCTTCGTCAGACCTTTCCCTTTTCCAGGGCTAAAGGTAACCGTCAGCATAATCGCCACTAAGTGCCCAAGGAAACTGTTATTTCTTTCCTAATAAAAAAAAACAAACACAAAAGGATAAGGAATGAGGAGGTGGAGGAGGAAGCGAGAGATCACTGAGGGCAGTTGCAATAAAAGGCAGAAGAAACAAGAGACTATAACAGAGCAAGCGGACAAGGGAAAGTATAAGATAATTAAAGGGTGGGTTGGTTGGTTTTTTGGTGTTTTTTTTAAGGTTCTTTTTAAAACAAGACAAGGTCAGCATGTGATGGAAATAGCCCATATCAGCTGGGGTCCAATCCACACCACACATTTAAAGCACATGTCTTCCCCCAAAGAATCCTGGCAATTGTAGTTTACTCTTCACAGAGCTACAATTCGCTGCACCCTCAACAAACCACAGTTCCCAGGATTAATTTGTACGAAGCCATGTGCTTTAAATGCACTTTAAAATAATGGTGTGGATGTCACCTAAATCTTTAAAGTCTGGTCAACCCGACCAGGCAAACGGCATAGTCCCAAGTCCTTGTAAACAGCCTGTTTGATTTGGGTGTGTTTAATTTCCTCTGTGGATCAACGTCTGTCATTCAAAACAGACCTGTGTCCCAGCTTTTGCCCTATCGTTTTGATGATGATAACTCAGTTGTGTGAGGATCCTTTGACTGATGCAGAATCTGCGGCCTTTAGATGTTGCTGCACTCCAGTTCCCACCAGTCCCAGCCAGTCTGGCCAGCGGTCAAGCATAATGGTCACCGGGTATGACATATTTGACCTTTCCTGAACAGAGAGAGCTTGGCTACCGTAGTTGATGCACTGGTGACTTCAAGACTGGATTACTGCAATGCATTCTATGTGAGACTTCCCTTGCGCTTGCCTTGGAAACTGCAGTCAGGCCCTAGTCCGGCACTCTAACCACTGCATCACACTGCCTCTCCACCCCTATGGAAAGGGAAGGTTGCTGTAGGAACTGGTGGCCTTAAGGACCTCCCCTCCCATGAGTTTCAGCCATATTGTTCTGCTCTCTTTGACAGTCCCACCACAGCCACCTGTCATCAAGGGATACGATGGCCCCACAATAAAAGCCAAAGACAAGCTAGAGCTGACCTGTATTTCTTTGAGTGGGAACCCACTGGCTACCCTGCAGTGGCTAAAGGTGAGTGGGGGGACTTTTTTGTGGGTGGGATGACAAATCATTTGCTATTGGAGAAAGCCCAGATCCTCCCCCAGGTGCCTGGAGCTTTGGATATTGTACAGCAGACCATGACTCCTGTTCTCCTTAACATTTGCGCGGACATATCTGTGACAGCGGGAAGGTAAACGGTGTTTCCGTGCGCTGCTCTGGTTCGCCAGAAGCGGCTTAGTCATGCTGGCCACATGACCCGGAAGCTGTACGCCGGCTCCCTCGGCCAATAATGCGAGTTGAGCGCTGCAACCCCAGAGTCGGTCATGACTGGACCTAATGGTCAGGGGTCCCTTTACCTTTATCTGTGACTTCTAGGCTGTAAATGCGAAAGCTTCCCAGTGAGTGCCACCTGGTGGTAATTATTCTATTAGCAGCCAGTGAGGAACCTGCAGCCAGATTTTCTGACAGGCTACAGTGGTGCCTCGCTAGACAAAATTACTTCGTTCCACGGGTCTTTTCTTATAGCCAAAAATTCGTCTAGCGAATCCCATAGGAATGCACTGGAAAAAAAAATTGAATTTTTTTTTTGCCCATAGGAACGCATTAATTGAATTTCAATGCATTCCTATGGGAAACTGCGATTCGCTAGATGAATTTTTCGTAAAACGCATTCGTCTAGCGAGGCAACCTCCGCTTGAAAAATCCTTTCGTTAAGCGGAAATTTCATTAAGCAGGGCATTCGTTAAACGAGGCACCACTGTATATGTTGTGACCCCACAATTCCCCTTCTGCTACATCAGCAACAGTGCAGCCCTTCCTCTCCCATTATCTGGTGTGGAGTTTTAGCTCAGCTTTCTGTTCTCTTTGATCTCTTCCTACGTTCCTCAATCCACTCTGTCTGTCTTTTAGCCCTTGGCCTCTTCCACCTTCTCCTTGACTTGCTGCAGCCTCCATCTTTTCCCCCAGTCACCTGGCCTTCTTCCCTGCCTCCTCCATCCTTGTTCCTGGTGGGTCTTCTTCTCTTTCAGCACCCCAGCCCTCCCCTCCGCGTTTCTCTTCCCTTTCCCCGCTTCTTTATAGCAGTAGCTCAACATTCTGCGATTTGCCCTTCCCTCTCATCAGTTGGAATGTTCATGTATATTCATTGATGACAAAGCAGCTAAGGATTGCTCAATGTATTGCGGCTCTCACATGGTTTGAAACAGCCTGCGTATGGCAGTTGCTCCACATGGTGGCTGTTCTACCGAGGAAGAGCCACAGAGCACACGGCGTGCACACAGAAGACCCAAGATTCAATGCTAGACTTCTCCAGGAAAGACCCCTGCCTGAAACTCTGGACTGGCTGCTCCAAGGGGTATAGCTAGATAGACCAGGAATCTTACAAGCACTAGAAAGCAGCTTCCAACATCTCTGACGTTTTCTAGCGATGGGGCATAGAGGTTTTATGAATGGCAGCAGCAATCCACATGTTGTCCACTTTGTATATGGTCTTACAAGGTTTGCTTGGCCCTGGGTTCTATCCTCCTCCTCCTAGCTTCTAAGAGAAGGAAGGAAAGAAGTCTGGGAGCCCAAAACAGGTTATTTCCCTGCTTGGTTTGAGAACGTTTGCTCAGCCCCTGCGTTCATTGAGCTCTAAAGTCATGGTGCCATAGGGCCAGCCAGATGTTTCTAACTGCCTAACTGCTTCTGTCCTCTGCTCTTATCCTGGAATAATAACAATAACAATAACAACAACAACAACAATAATAATATATTTATACCCCACCCATCTGTCTGGGTTTCCCTGGCCACTCTGGGCGGCTCCCAGGAGAATATTGAAAACACGATAAAACATCAAAAATTAAAAGCTTCCCTAAACAGGGTTGCCTTCAGATGTCTTCTAAATGTTTATTTCCTTGACATCTGATGGGAGGGTGTCCCACAGGGCAGGTGCCACTACTGAGAAGGCCCTCTGCCTGGTTCCCTGTAACTTCACTTCTCGCACTGAAGGAACCGCCAGAAGGCCCTCGGAGCTGGAGGTCAGTGTCCAGGCAGAACAATGGGGGGGGGTGGAGATGCTCCTTCAGTTATACTGGGCACTGCCAGGCTCCTCCCCTCTCTTGTCAACATTTGCCCTCTGCTTGGTCAGGTCCCCATCCTTCAGCTTCCAGGCTCTTCCCCCTGGATCTCAGCTATGGGCTTGTGCCTTACAGAATGATGAAGTGATTTCCACGAATTGGGAGACGGACGACGCCGGCCAATTGTCCCGGAGCTCCCTCAGCCTCAGCATCACAGCAGAAGACAACATGGCTACAGTCAGCTGCCAGGCCTTGAACCAAGTCTTGCCCCTTCCCCTGCAAGCCAGCATCACTCTGCACGTGGTCTGTGAGTGTTGGGACTGTCCCTTCCCAAAACATGCCTGAGTAGTTTGTCATGAAGTTGACTTGTTTCAACCAAGACTTGACTGAATATCCTGCCCTTCCTTTCCTGGAACCACTCACCCCCATAAAAGTGTGTGTGTGTGTGTGTGTGTGTGTGTGTGTGTGTGTGTGTGTGTGTGATATTGGGTGACTTGGGGAGGGGGCAAGCCAATGCTAATTTGGGGGTGCTGTGGTCATGCTTTCAAGTACAAGGTTGCCATTGTGTGTTCTTTTTGCAATGCAGTAAGTCTTTCCATCACTTCATGTGACAGTAGATCAGTGGTATTCCTGGAATTAAATGCTCCAATGGGAAAAATGCTCCCTCAGGATAGTGTTATTCCCAGAGGAACTCTTTGGAGGGGAAGATTGGTCAAGGAGTAATGTTTCTTTAACTTTTATTCAAAAAAGAAGTAGAAGGAAGATAAAATCCTCAGCTAACATATCTTTCAAGGTAATACCACCCCTTGAACGTTCTTAGGAATTCACCCCCTGAAAATTAATCTTGTCTTCAGAAGCATATTCACCCCTCCCCACCTTCGCAAAACTTACAAAATTAACTGGGCTCAAATACTTCGACTGTTCCAAGAAACCATAGTTAAGATTAAGTACATTTTCGGGTTCAGATGGAAAGGTAAACTGCGGTTATTTTAAAACGGAAGTGAAGCCTCCAATCTCCTCCTTTCCACCAGAAGAGAGGGATGGGGAGCACACACACCCAAATTTCTCTGCAGCTCCTTCCTGTAACTAGAGCTTTTTGCTACGTTTGACTGCAGACACTATCCTGCACACACACTAAACTTTTAAGGAATGTTTAAAGCACATTTACCCCCTCAAATAATACCGGGCACCGTGGTTTACCCTTCACAGAGTTACAATTCCCAGCAAGCCTTGACAAACTACAGCGCCCATAATTCTTTGAGACGAAAAATGTGCTTGGGATGTATATGCAGCCTAAGCCACTAGGTCCATTCTGTAAACAACGGCAACAACCTTGCTTCCCTTCACAAAAGTCAAGCACGTTGTACTTTCCCAGAGGCACTTTGAATGACAAACAGAACCGCAACCAACTTTGTTCTCTTGGTGAAAGGGAAAGAAGGACACACTGATTTGAAAACAAAAATGGGCACATCTAAGTCTTGCACTGGGTGACTATTATCCTTCTCTCCCCACCCCACCCCCCGGGCTCTACTTTTTGGGTGACAGTTCTCCCTGACAAGGTGGAAATCATAGGCTCAAGCAGCACCGAGGAAAACAAGGAGCTCTCTCTGTCTTGTTCCACCTCTCCCAGCAACCCACCTGTCTTGCTGCGCTGGTGGCTGGGCTGGAAGGAGCTCAGTGCCACAGAAGTCACCGTGTCAGAGGTAGGCAATAGCAGAGGCCCATCCTGCTAGGAGGCTGAGTGAGATGGGTCCTATGTGGATGGTAATTAGAGGGTGTCAGTGGGCACCGCAAAGGCATTTCATCCTCTCTTTTTCCTGAGCTAAGGAAGGGGGAGGAACTTGAAGGCAAGCTTGTTTAATCTGCACTTTCTGAAATGATAGATGAACCAAATCACACCTGCCCTTTGAAATTCGCACTTCTATGAATTTTGCAGTGCACATAATGTGTACGAAAATGTGTACCCTGGAGTCAAACGTGCACCAAAAGACATGCGTAAGTACAAATAGGAGACAGAAATGCATTCTGTGAAGAAGAAGTGCTTTGTAAGAATGTGTGTATTGGGCAAAATTGTATACAAATATATGCATATTGGGAGAGATTTGCACTAAAATGCTGCTGGGTTTCATGAGGACTTGTTTTTATTTGTGGGGGGTATTTTTTGGTGCAAAGTGGCATGTGGAAAGGTGAAGAACTGAACTCGAGATTGGGAAAATGAGAATGGAGAAAAACCAAAATTGACAGATTCTCCCTTACCTACTTTTAGGTGTTGCCTGCCAACTTTTCCAGACAAACAGGAGATTTTTGAATCCAGGGGGTTATGTGGGGGCACAAAATGGAGGCGAGGTGGTACATTTTGGCAGCGGTCCTTTGGGACACTCTCTCTAAGGGTGTCCCAGTTTGGAGAGTACTCTCTTTCCAGGGCCTCCTAGCCAATGGGTTCCTGGTGGACAGGCTCCAGCCCATCAGAGCCTGGGTTGGGGTCCACCACGTCCGCTGGTGGTCTTCCGAATCCAGTGGATTCCATTGCCTCCATGTCAAGACTTATCTGCTGGTTAGGATCATGACAGGGAGGGCCTGAAGCATGAGTTTAGGGGCCATGAGCGTGGGAAAGCAAGGGCTCTGAGAAGACTGTACTGTCCCAGATTGTGGGGGAAGTAAGAACTTTGTATGAGCATTGGGGAAGGTTGTAGCTCAGTGGTAGAACATCTGCCTTTCCTGCAGAAAGTCCCAGGTTCAATCTCTGGCATCTTCTAGTTGGGTTTGGAGTTTCCTCTTCTCTGTAGCCCTGCTGCCAGTCAGTGTAGACAATACAAAGTTAGAGGACTTGTGGACTTTCAGAGTTCTGGGAAATCAGGGAAACAGGCATTTTGAAACCAGTTGTTTAGATCTGCCTTTTCTCCCTTCTCAAAATGACAATTGCTGACTGAGGCCTGGTATCCTCCTACAGGCTGCTCATGGCGGGATGATCACGGTGTCTAACATCACATACACAGCACGCCGTGAGGACAACGGATTGTCTCTGATCTGTGAGGCCTTCAATGAAGCCATCTTCTATGCCAAGACTGCTGCCGTGACCCTCCGAGTACAGTGTGAGCAGGAGGGATGTGTGTGTGTATGTCATTAGCAAAACAACATCAAACCTTGGGTTACATGAAAATATACTCAATAACCACACGAGACATAGCCGGCTGCACTCTTGCAAAATAAAGTATACTATTCACTGTATCATATAAATTTCAGCAGAAATGAGTCATAAAATTCAATGGAACAAGCAGAAGACCCAGTGGATCAGTTCATACTCTAATCAGTTCATGGATCAGGTCCACACATTGGCATGTGTCTGTTCCACCTGCATCAGTTCATAGAGTCCCAGCAATAACAAGTAGTTCCAGTTCCACAGAATCCTATTCCGAAGACAAGGATTTCTGGAATATAAACCTTGTTTCGCCGTCCTGGGCTTCATCAGTAGTACAGGTTATGGGTGATGCAAATAAATGCAAAAACAAGGCTTGTTATTAAAAACAACTACTTGCTATTGCTGGGGCTTTATGAACTGACGCAGGTGGAACAGACACGTACCAATGTCTAGACTGATCCATGAACGGATTAGAGTATGAACTGATCCACTGGGTCTTCTGCTTGTTCCATTGAATTTTATGACTCATTTCTGTTGAAATTTATATGATACAGTGAATAGTATACTTTATTTTGCAAGAGTGCAGCCGGTTACGTCTCGTGTGATTATTGTGTGTGTGTCATGGCAACAGTTGTCATGTGTGACGTGTTTTGAATCCCTCCTTCTAATATCTGTTTCCTCCTTCTCTTCCCCATTCTTGTTGTTGTCCTTCAGATCCACCTCAGAAGATCTGGATCGATGTGCCACCCCCAGAAACACGCTTTCGAGCTGGCACCGTAGTCAAGCTCACCTGCTTTGCCAGCGGTGGACACCCTCTGCCTCGCCTTGAGTGGTACAAGGTGGTCCAGCATTCCTGCCTCCAGGGCCAGCACTACCATTAGGCCGGGGTGGGAAACTTTTTCAGCCTGAGAGCTGCACCACAAGCCAATGGTGGTGTTCGGGGAGCAGAGGCAAAACTTGGCAGAACAATGAATGCAAATTTTATCTTCATACAATAGACACCCATCCTCATACTCTGTCTTCCTTCCTGGCAACCAGGGGGGGGTGGTGATCAGAGTTCAAGGGCATATGCCAGCCAGGCAAAAATACCCGAGGAAGTTGCAAAGCCAGGACAGTGAGGGGCATGGTCTGGGGTGAGAGGGTATGGTTGGGGAGGGGCTGTCACCCGGAGAGAGTCCCAAGGACTGGATAGGAAGGTCTGGAGGCCAAATTTGGCCCCCGGGTCTGAGTTTCCCCTCCATTGCATTAGACAAAGTGAGGTGACTGCCATGAATGGTAGATGTTGGGGGCAGTAGAAGCGACCCCATGGCTCTTCCTCCTAAGGACCCCTAGCCAGTCCTGTTAGAGGACAGAGCGATGTGTGCCCAATTGGCCAATCCCCCCAGAGTGGCTGCCTCTCCACTTACCCCCACTGCAATCTGGATTCTTCCTACAGGAGAGCAAAGTAGTGAGGGACAGGATAACTCCGGGGTCATCGGGGAACATTGTGTCCAAGGAATTGCTCCTCACCACGACTGCCAGCGACAACATGGCTACTTACTACTGCAAGGCTTTTGGAAATTCCAGAACCCCAGCGCTCACTGCAGAGACTCGTCTGCATGTCCAGTGTAAGCTTCAACACACATGAGCACCCTTCCGGCCTTGATCTGAATGGAGGGCGTGTTTTCAGGGGGACATGTGACTGAGAAATAAGAGCAAGATGCTCAGGAGAAATGTAACTGTCTACGGAATCACAGAACTGTAAAAATTTAATGGACCTCAAGGGACAATTCGTCGAACTCCCTGCAATTTCTGCAATGTCTATCAATGTCCACGTGGTTCCCAATCTATCTTCTCCACCCTGGGGCTGGGGCAAGGGCAGGGTGGTGGCAAGTCTGGGGCTGTTTGGGTACACTGGTGGAGCCAATCTGACTACTTCACTGGTGCACCTGCACAGCCCCTGCCTTGTAGCCACTTGCCCCAGTCGCATCCAGGCAGGCTGCAGTGATGCCAATGTCAGAAAGGTGGCCCCATCCCAGTGGATGGGGCACTACCAGGCCCACCAGGCAGCAGGAGAGACCTGATGCATACGGCCAAACCCCTTTCAACCCAACCAGTTTCATTGAAGGTGATGGAGCTTGAGACCCAACCAGTTTCATTGAAGGTGATGGAGCTTGAGACCGCCACCAATGATGGTGAGGCTGCATAAGCTCATTGTTTGCTCCAGACTAAACCATTGATGGGACAATGTTCCAAGCTGGCTGCTCTAAGGTGCCTTGTGTCCATCCTGCCTCTGTATGCAGAACCACAGTGAGCTGTCCGTGGTCCTGCCCTCCTCTGAAGCAGCCTGGGTGCCTGCTGAGGTTCACCAGAATATTGTGCAGGGTGCAAGGGCATAGGAAACTGCAATAGGCCAAGTTATAGCATCTAGCTCACTATTGTTGACAGTGATGGGCAGCGGTTTCCCAAGGTTTCAGGCATAATAAGTCTGTTTCCAGCTCTATCTAGAGAATGGTAGACCCCTGACCATTAGGTCCAGAAAGGGACCCCTGACCATTAGGTCCAGTCGTGACCGACTCTGGGGTTGCGGCACTCCTCTTGCATTATTGGCCGAGGGAGCCGGCGTACAGCTTCCAGGTCATGTGGCCAGCATGACAAAGCCGCTTCTGGTGAACCAGAGCAGCACACGAAAATGCCGTTTACCTTCCCGCCTGAGCGGTACCTATGTATTTATCTACTTGCACTTTGACGTGCTTTCGAACTGCTAGTTGGCAGGAGCTGGGACCAAGCAACGGGAGCTCACCCCATCACGGGGATTCGAACTACCGACCTTCTGATTGGCAAACCCCAGGCTCTGTGGCTTAACCCACAGCATCACCCGTGTCCCTCTATCTAGAGAAACCAAGGGTTAAACCTGAGACCTGTTGCATGCAAAGCCCCTCTCACACTGAGTGGCAGCTTTCACGCACAGGCTAGTAGAGGGTGCCTGGGAAGCCCCCCTGGGCTCCTTTGGGAGAAAGGGTGGGATATAAATAAATTAAAATTGATGAATCAAGCAAGCAAGCATCCTGGGAAGAAGACTGGGCTTTAGAACTCCTGACCTGCTAGCTTTCTAAATGCAAATGATTTATGATATGGGTGAAACCCATAATTATGGGATTTCCCTCTTCTATTATTTTAAAGTGATAGCATCCATAAAGAAGAAATTTTCTTTTTGGCTTGTTTGTTTCTGGTGTATTGATAAGCTCACCCCCCAAGAGTTGTGGCACCACGTGGAAAGATTGGACCTGAACATAGGAAGCTGCCTTTTACCAAATCACACCACTGATCCATCCAGCTCAGTCTTGTCAACATTGGATTGCAGGGGCTCTCCAGGATTTCCAGAAAAGAGGCTCTCTGAGCCATATCTCCTACCTGTACCTCAATGCAGAGTGCCTGAATACAGGCTTTATACGGCCTTCCCCAATCCACACCCCCTGTCAATTTCTTCTGAATGACAACTCCCATCATGGTCATCTGGAGGGCAGCAGGTTGGGGAAGGTTGGCATGGAGGGTAGAGCTAGGAGGTGGCGCCGAAGCCTGAGTCTTGACAGCCAGCCACTTTCTTTCCACAGTCCCGCCCCTAAGTGCAAAAATTACGGTGACAGCCAAGGAGCTCAAGCGTGGCCAGTCGGTGACACTCCACTGCAAATCGGGCAGCAGCAACCCTCCCGCCAGCCTCACCTGGCTCAAAGATGGGAAAAGGTAAGAGGATGTCTGACTTCCCCAATGCCCATCCTACATCAGCTTCACCTGCAGGTCTCTCTAGATCTTCAAAGGCCCTTGTCCATTTCTGCCAGGGCTAGTCCAATGCATTTTGGAACCTCCTTTGACCTCTCGCTCTTTGCTCCTCCAATTTGCTGGAAGATCTTAGGGCTTAGTCATGAACAAAGCTGACGAGGACACCCAAGTCTCTACAGCTTGTTTCCCTGTGTGTATTATTATTATTATTTCCACTTATAGTCCAGTTATTATCCAAAGTTCTCCAAGTGGTTTACAAGAGGTTGGTCTTCTTCAACCTTGGATCTCTGGATGCTGTCGGGTGACAGCTCCCTTCCTCCTTGGCCATTGGCTAAGCTGGCTGTGGATAATGGGAGTTGCAGTCCAACAGCACCAGGGGACCCAGAGTTGAAAAACACAGCAATAGGTTACATATAAATATAAGCATTGTAAGTAAGGCAGAGGGCCTTCTCGGTAGTGGCGCCCGCCCTGGGGAACACCCTCCCATCAGATGTCAAAGAAATAAACAACTATCTGACTTTTAGAAGACATATGAAGGCAGCCCTCTTTAGGGAAGTTTTTAATGTGTGATGTTTTATTGTATTTTAAATATTTGTTGGAAGCCATCCAGAGTGGGCAGGGTATAAATATTATTATTATTATTATTATTATTATTATTATTATTATTATTATTACTACTACTACTACCATAAAAATCATGCTCGGGAGTCACAAGTGGGCAGAGTTGCTGTTGTCCTTAGGTCCTTCTTGGAGGCTTCCCGTAGGCATATTTTTGGCTATTGGGAGAACAAAATTCTGGACTAGATGTGCCAATGGCCTGATCCAGCAGAGCTTTTTCTTGTTCTTATAAGTTCTTGATAAGTTCTTGCTAGTATTGTTTCTTCTCCAGGTTGAAGGCAAGTAACCCAGAGCAGAAGAAAGCAGAATTTGGGGGGTTTTCCACTTCAGGAAAGGTGACTCTGGTGGTGTCATCTGCAGATCATGGGACGAGAGTGGAATGCCATGCATATAGCTCTGTCCTCTCTGAAGGTGTGAATACCTTCTACCAGCTCACTGTCCTATGTAAGTACGAAGTAGGGATGGGAGGGAAATTCAGTTCAGTTTTACATTTGAAGGCGAAAACTACCTAAAATTAATACAAAGCTATCTAAGCCACACTTTCCGAAACAATGTGTGAACCGAAAAGCAGCCGCCATTCAAAATGCATGCCTCTCTGAATTTTGCACTGCAGTTCTCCAACCATTTTTGTAATGTGCATAGGCTAGAGTAAAATGTGCATAGAAATGCATGAAAATAACAAATAAAGGTGCATTGTATTAGGGAAAACAGCTTGCAAAGAACCTAGTATATTAGGCAAAACTGCATAAAATATGTATATGGAGAAATGTAAAATAAAATGTTGTTGGATTTTCACGAGGATTTCGAAAACCGTTTTGCAAACTGATGGAGAAATGAGGAAAGCAAACTGGAAGGAACAACCAGGAGCCGGGAGCTGTCACTCATGTGTGTCTTCCATGACCACATTGCAGTTCATTGGGCTGAAATTGTGGTTGATTTGTTTACAGTTTTAGCATGTGTTGTCCCCAGGCAGATGTAAGGCAACGTTTAGCTGGAGGGTCTCTGTGGAAGCTCTTTGAAATGTAAGCCTGGCTCTTTGAAATGTACCAGCAACAACCTGCCATATGCTCATATTAGACACCTTTGGGCTGCAAGAAGCAGGAGGGCGTCAGTGGGAAAGTCATCTGAGAATCTCTTATTCCTCTGCTTTTTGCACAGTTCCCCCAGAGTTCTCCTCTGAGCAGCCTCTAGTAGTGCAAGCTGTGGAGCACGGAGCTGTCCAGCTGCCCTTGCTGGTGTCGGCCAGCCCTCCAGACATCACCTATCGCTGGAGCTTCCTTGGTGAGGTACTCTTGACAGGTGGGTCCAGCATCATTCTTGGAGTGAAGTCCCAAGCTGTTGCTGTTATTTCATCACCAGTGTGCAGCTTTGCTGTCTCCAATGCCCACATGCAGTGGGAGGCAAATGAGATTGGTCCTTGCTACAAGGAGCTTACAATCAAAGGGCCAAATTAGATGGGGCATTAAACATATTTGCATTTAATTTGCACTTAAAAAAATGCAAATAGCATCCATGCAGTGAGTTATGATAATCACCTGGCTTGCAGCAAGTCGGGGGGAGTTTTAGCATTTCCTCCCTGGCTGCGGTTCTAAGGAAAATCCTCCTTTTGAAGCTATTTGCACTGGAAGGAAAAGACATTTGTTGACTAATACAGGGGTAGGGAACCTGTAGCCCACACATTGTTGCTGCACTATACTTCCCATTATCCCTGACTATGGGCCATGCTAGCTGGGAGTGAAGGAAGTTGGAGTTGAACAAATATATGGATGCCCACAGGTTCTCCATTCTGAGTTAACATGCCTCCTGGAATCCTTAGCGGGCTTCATCCTTCTGGTGAAAAAAGTGCCTTGCAGTGGAAGGGGAAATGGTACATGACAGCTGGGTGGGCCAGTGCCAGGAGCAATAAATCATACGGCATCAGTGAACTTATTCAAGGAAACAAGGTCTGCCTAGTGAGCACAGCAAGTCATCCCAGTAGGTCTTGCCCCTATGAGGCAGTTGTGGAGATTGAAGGTCCCACCTCCCCACAGTTGCCTAAGTCTCCTCCTCCCCTGGGTCCTTTCTAAGCAATCTGAGATTCCGTCACTGTGCCTGTCTTCGCACCTCCCTCTTCATAACTCTTCTGGTTCTGGGAGACCAGGAGGGAGGGGAGCTGGTTACTGCAGCAGGAGGAGACACCATGGCTTCCTCACCAGCCTGACTCATCTCTGCCTCTTGGCCTCCTCTCCTGCCTCTGATTCTGGACTGCTCTCTGCCCCCAGTTTCTCTGCTCACTGAACCCTGTTAGCTCACTGAACCCTGTTAGCTCTTCAACTTCCAATCCTCCCTCCTCCCAGGCTTTTCCCTCTGACCACTCATCATCGTCCCATCACCAACCCCTGGCTCTGAGACTTCTTCCCTTGGGGATTCCCCAGTTGGTGCCTCCTGCCACTCCTCTGCAGCCAGTCCATGACAGCCAGCCTGCTCTCTTTCTCTCTCTGGTCTGTTGCCCGCCTGTTCCTAACCCAGTGAAGACTGGTCCATTAGGTCCAGTTGGACATTGCCCCACCAAGCTCAGCTGCCTTCGGCTAGCCCCCACTTACTTACCTCCTTCATTGCAAGGGCTCTCAGCTTCCTCTTCCCGAGTCTCAGGGTTGCTTTTGTAGAGCTCAGCTGGGAGGAAGACAGGGACAAAATAACAGAATTAGTTCACTTTCCCTGCCATTGGCTCTGGCTCCCTGACCTCTGCGCCACCAGGTCCAACAGCCAACAGCCACCACTGTCCTTGGCCCTTGCTTGTATGCAATGCCTGCCTTAAGATTGGTCGCCTCTGTGCCTTCCTTAGAGGGCTCCCCACGGTACCACCTCCGGGATGGTGGCTCTCTGGAGATCTGGAACGTGACCAGGGCGGATGCTGGCAAGTACAAGATCTACTGTGAGAACCCAGAAGGCCACAATGAAACGGCCCTCTGGTTAGATGTGCAGTGTGAGTATCAGGTGGAGAGGGCCTACCATGTATTCAGTCACTTGAAAGATGAGGGGCCTCATCTGTGCTTTTCTGTCCTTTGCGATTATAGCTCTGGCATGCTCTCCTCTGCCTTCCTTTCTTTTGGCCTGGGTTTAGCTTCATGCCTACTCTTGGGAACCAATGCTACCTCATGCTCTCTCTTTGTGCGGTGGTGTAACATAGGAATGGGCAAATCTGTCGGTTTCAGTTTCCATCATTTCCCCAATCTTAAGTGCTATTTGCCACATTTCCAGTTACACACACACACACACACACACACACACACACACACACACACACGTGCATCCCTAAGGCAGTCGGATGGTGCCTTGCTCGCCTCCTTCTGGCAACTCCTGAAGCCCAGCCAGTGCCAGTCATATTGCTCTGCTTTCCTTTGGACCACATCAGCAAAGCTGAGAGGGGGTCTCGGTGTTTGGGCAACCCAAGACCTCCATACACCCTGGCCAGGTTTTTGCCCCAGGGAGGTGGTTTGAGTTCACTCCCAGAGGTGTGCACCATTCTCTCTCTGAACAGCTGGATGCCAACAACATATTCTCTCTCTCTCTCTCTCTCTCTCTCTCTCTCTCTCTCTCTCTCTCTCTCTCTCTCTCTCTCATCTCTTTATGGCATTTGTCAGCATTTTAGTGTTCATTTCTTTTCATATACACATTTTTAATGCCATCTTACCTAATGCACACACCTTCCCCAGCAATTTCCCTTAATATACACTAGTGGCCAAAATTGTGGAAACCTTTTGGAAGAAGTGTATTTCTGTGGTTTGATAGCTCACAACACCACTTTTTTTTGGAGTAATACCGTAAAATTACATATCAATGGAAAGATAATTTAACGAAGAATGTAAGGCAACAAAGTTTGTTCAGTTATCTGTATTCTATAAAAAGTTATAGCCAAATAACCAGAAAAAAGGAAGCACAACTTGCTTAGGTTGATACACAGTACAGTAAGCTTTCCTTCATTTGAGTGTAGCCAATGAGCATGAGTGTTTAGAGAGCCAATCAGGTATTATGAGCAATGAAACTTGGGAAATACACTTTCCCCAAAAGGTTTCCACAATTTTGGCCACTAATGTAATTCACTTTCATATGCAATGTTTATGAATTCTCTTTATTTATTATTGTCCACACTTTCCCCTGTTAGACATGTCTTTGGTTGGGAAACTGTATTGCTAAGTGCGAATTTTGCAGGATAGCTGCTTTGGGGGAGTACCTATTGTTTCAGGACGTGTGAATTAGGTAGGTTTGCATTAAGATGTGGACCAAATTGAAATTCTTGCCTGTTGATAGCATGCCACGTACCTCCCCCCCCCTGTGAATAGATTCACCATCCATCCGTAGCATTGGAGACCCAACCTATGTGGACCTGGGGGGCACAGCTGAGATTGAGTGCCAGGCGGATGCCAACCCCACACCTGCAAACATGTTCCAGTGGAGATGGCTGGTAAGTGGCTAGTCTAGACCAGAAGCTGAAGTTAAGAGTAGAGAAAGACTTTCTGTTTGCTTCAAGCTTTTACCCTGTGCCCTGCCGATGATGCTGGACTACAAATCCCATTATTGCCAACCATTGGGCATGCTGGCTGGGGCTCATGGGAGTTGGAGTCCAACTATATCTGGAAGGCCGCAGTTTCCTGACCTTTCCAGTCCAAGGGCCACACTTCCCTTGTGGATAACCTTATAGGGGCCACACGGCAGTCCCGGGTGCGCCCAGAGCCAAAATTGGGTGGAGAAATGGATGTGACTCTGATCTACATTCCAGCCATTCAAACAGCCGCATCTCTCCATCCTTGATGCAGGGGAGCAAGAGTCATCACTTCAACTGTGTCAACAGTTCGATGACACAGTCCAAACAGGCAAGAGCACTGAAGGCGGGTGTGGAGCACGGCTGGTAAAGGGTGTGGTTTTGTGACCTAGAGAAAATTCTGAGGACCAGATGAAGAGGTTCTGGACAGGGCCGACCCACCCATGGGGTGGACTGAAGCAACTGCCTCGGGTGGCAGAGTCCCGCCTCTGTGGATAATCCCCCTGCCATTGCCAGAGTCGCGTAGTTAAAGTGGCTTCTGGTGAGATCTTGTGGAGTTTGTGTAGGATCTCGCCAGAAGCCTCTGCCATGCCACCTTGGTAAGTGGAGGGGGAAGTGGTGGGGTTTGGAGGCTTCAGGCGGCAAAACAGGCTAGGCTGTCCCTGAGCATGGAGGGCCTGCAGGCTGGAAGTTTTCCACCCCTGCTTGTCCTCACTCCCATCCAAAATGCCACAACAGAGGCAGTTACTTGTGAGATATATATATATATATATATATATATATATATTCAGGCTAGGAATGGTACAAACTTAGCAGCACACTCAGGGTCCATAAGACATGAATCCAAAGTACAGCAACAACAAAACATTAAGCTACTTTATTCTTTCAGCCAAGAGTCTCACCAGACTATTTATTTCCGCACTTGGCTGCAATATATTCCGAACTCCGATGCAGTGTAGAGCATCTTTTACTCTCGATGCCAATAGGTTTGCGGGTTTGTTGGCTCTGCATTTCATTAATGCTTTTAGAAATTGTTTATCGCACTTGCATTTGTATTGATTGTATTGTGCAGTTTTTATTATTAGGTTCTTTGCCGCTCTGGGTACTTTTAGTAGAAGAGAGGGATATAAATAAACAAATAAATATTGGCAGCTCCATTGTGGCGGTAAACAAAATTGAAACCCACTGCACCATGGTTAGTTTCCTACAGCTTTGCTTCTGCAGAGAACCAGACAGTCCTTACTCTGTTAAGCTGATGTGGCTCTGCTCTGCTCAGTGAGGTGAGCTTTTCCTCCAAGCCTAACTTAATAGCAAGTAAAACTGGTTTTCTTTCTTCTTTTGCAGATTAGTGAGGAGTGTCTGGCACTGCCAAGGAATATTTAAGAACCCAAAATACTGTGATTTAAAAATGACTAGTGTAATTTGTAAGCTTAGACCCATCATGGCAAAAAATAATGGGTGAAGTCATGCCAAAGTCACATTTCAGTCCACCATCTTGAATCAGAATGGTGCCAGGCACCCCAAAGTTGGCAAAGACTGCCGCCCCCCATCTCAGGAAACCTCACACCAAGTTTTGCTACAATAACTTGGAGGTGGGGCAAACCCTTGCAAAAAAAAAGAAAAGAAAAGAAAAAGGGCAGTCAGACCAGAGTCATGTTTTGTTCTGCCATCTTGATCCAAACAGCTGCCAGAACCCAGGTTTCAACATAGAACACTCCCTGTCATCTTAGGAACGCTTGTCTGGGTTTGATGATGGTGTCTTGAAAGGCAGCTGAACATATAGAGAACCAATGGACAACCCCTTTTCCAAAATATATAGCAGATCTATTTATTTATAAACCACTTCACAGCCAAAAGCTGTGTATAGTATGCATTGCATAATAAGATCAAATGAGATAAAACAAAAGATTACAGGCTCTGTAGACTAAAATAAATAAAATAAAATACTTTCTACACAGTATATTTCTACAATTGTACATGCTTCTTTTCTAGGTGCTGGCAGTTGGAAGATGCTCACTTTAATGGAATTATTATTATTTTTTGCCTGCAGCTCCTAGCCAGTTGACACAACCCCGTTTCTTAAGTGAGGGGCAGGGATTATTGTCAGTGAAAGTGACAAGTCAGTTTTTGTACCTAACAGGCAGGCAGGGAAGGCTCCAAGGATATGCTGTCATTTTGTGTGAACTGATATTCTTTGAGAGCAGGGGTAGGTAACCTTTGGCCCTTCAGAAGTTGCTGAACCACAACTCCCATCATCCCTGGCCACCAGCCATGTTTGGTGGGCCTGATGGGAATCATAGTCCAGCAACATCTGGGGGGGCAGAGGTTACCCACATTTGCTTTGTAGGACCTTCCTCAACCTGGTGCCCCCCCAGACGCTTTGGAGTACAAGTAAAATAGTGATGGGGACTGTTGATTTGGTGACCCAGTCGAGGCCAGTGGGTGCCATGCCAAACCCTGACCAATGCACTAGCCCTCATTGGGTCCCCCCAGTCAAGGTTCAAATTTGCTCAGTGGCAACCCAGAGGAGCAAGGAGTAAAGCTTAACCAGCAAAACCCACAGATTCAAGATTAGGACTGGAACAAATAGCTTGGTTTATTATTGTACAAAGCTGAACAGTTTTATGAAATGCTATTCTGAAAGTTTATAGGACTTACAGAAAATAAAACAAAATATATAAAATAAAACGTCTGAAAATAAAACAATTTACATTTGATGAAATGTAAAGCAATTAGACGTCACTTGCATAAATTAATTAATGGTTTAGTAATGGTGTGAGCTAATAAATAGCACTGAGAAAGCAATTGATCTGAGCAAGTTACACGGTCTCCTCCTATCCTCCTACACCTAGTTCTAAAACTATTCCGTAGTAGAGTAGATCAATAAATTTCATAGCTACCAGTCCAAGACAATAGGTCAGACTTCAGCTGGGTGATACACACAAAGATGCATAGGTGGGAGACAGAAAGAAAGAGGAAGAAATAGAAATCATACACCCAACTTACTTGCACAGCCCTCAAAGAACTAACTAATCCCTCCCCCCCCACATACAGACATTTTTGTATCAACCAGTAATTGGAAATGGGGCTGGGACTTTTCCATCAATTTTGCATAATTTCACTACTTGTGTAGGCAGATCGTCATAAGACGTGGAACATGAATGGCCATAATCTACTTGGGAAGGGGGAGAAAAAAAGAGAGCAATTGAGATACCTGCTGTATCACTTATTCTCCACACAGGGCACATGGGCATATGCCAGCTGTCGTGGGCTGACTGGATGCCAAGGAGTGGTGGGAGGCACCAGTTGAGGGACCCCAAAGGAAACCCCCAGGGGAAGAAGGCTCAGAGCCAGGGAATTGATGGTGGGATGATGATGAGTAGTCAGAGGGAAAAGAGGGAGCAGACTGGGAGGAGGAGGTGTTGGAAGCTGAAGAGGCAACAGGGTTTAGTGAGTGGGAAGAGGCTGTGGCAGAGAGCAGTCCAGAACAAGAGGCAGAAAAGGAGGCTGGAGAGGAAGGGGGCAAGAGCCAGAGTCAGGCTAGTGAAGAAGCTGGGGGAGGGGTATCCTCCTGCTGCTGTTATCAGCTCCTCTTCCCCATAGGTCTCTGAGCGGTTCGCAGGATAAAATTGCAATATAAGATGAAGGAGTGCTGGAGAATGAACCAGGGGAGGAGTCTTAGAGAGTGATGGGAAGATGGAGACCTTTTTTCCTCGCAACTGCTTCTTTGGGGCAAGACCTACTGGGAACAGCTGCTGTGATCACTAGGCCTGAGCTGTTTTGATTTCTTTGAATAAAGAAATAATCAAGTCAGAAATTAAATAGTTATAACAAAAGGGGAAAAACCGCTATGGAAAATTGCTTAGAATTTTTTTTTTACTCTCTAGCACCACCTGGTGTTGCATGTTTCTAACATATTCAAATCACTGTTTTGTTTTAAACTAATGTAGCTGAGTCCCAAGTGTTTTATTGTTGACCTGCTCCTGACTCTGGCTCCTGAGACCAGCCCTGGCTTGCCAAAATTACCGGCTTTCATTTTTGCTTTGCCTTCGTGGCCATTTGCTGTGACTCTCCACTCAAAGTGCCAAGAGCAGCAAAGGTCCAGGCAGCTTACACAAAAATGACACAGACGGGAGATAGCGTTGTCCACCTTAATCCATTATGGCTGCACCATGGTGTTCATTCAACTTTCTATAATGGCTGAGAGTGCAAGCCTAGGTGGGCCCAGATTAACAGGGAACCTCCCCATTTGTCCCATGAGGCTATTTCAATGAAGGTACGTTCACCTGTTCTATACCTAATGTGTACGATATCAGATGTGGGGCAGGTAAAGATGCAGCTGGGCCACAAAGGGGTTTGCAGGTCAGCTGTGGGCTGGGCTTTGCAAGCTCTGACAAGAAGCTGATCATTGGGGCTTGCAAAGCACCTTGCCTTAAAAATATTAAAATTCTTATGAGTGTTACTGAAGGAAAGCAACTGACTAATATCCAGAGTGCAGCCCGGATTTCTGCGGAGAGAGGCTTCAGTTCTCAAGCGTGCTCCAGTCAGTACTAAGAATAGATCCCTCTTATCTTGATATTGTACCCAGAACGATTTGGAGCAGAGCCTGGAAGAGCTGGGGATTGAACTGCAGTCGGATGGGCTGGTAGGGCGACTTCGAGTCCAGGGCGCAAATCGAACCCATGCTGGACTCTACGAGTGTCAGGCGGACAATGGGATCTCCCCAGCAGCAAGGAGTAGCGCCCGCTTGATTGTTCGATGTAAGTTTCCTCCTTAGTATTTCTGCAACCCCAACCTCTATATTTTGCCCTGCCCCACCTTCCCTGTGTCCAATGTCCACCACTTATTTCATTCCAATCAGGCCCGTCTTAACCACATCAAGCGCCGTGGCACAAAGGTCCCTCTGCTGCCCCCCCCACCTCACCGCAGACACAGAGGAGGGACATGGCATGGGCGGGCTGGGTGCTGAGGGTGGGCTGGGCTCAGGGGCGCCGCAGCGGGTGGGCTGGGCTGCTTGGTTGTCCTCCGGGGCGCCGCCGTCGCCTCCTCCTGCGCGGAGGCCTCTGCTGGGGGGGGGCGGCGGTGTCGCGCAGTGCTCGGCCTCTTGTCCTCCTCATGCCCCCGACCTGACCCAACCCGCCAGGCTGAAGCTGGGACTCGAACCCATGGCGGGCGGGAGGGAGGAAAGGAGCAGGGTGAGCGGGAGGGTGGTTGGGCTGTCTGGTGGGCAGAGCGCGGCTGCCGTGGACGCAGCAGTGCGGCGCCCCCTGGCGGCCCGGCGCCCATGCACATTGCGCCACCCAGCCTTGCCTTAGGGCCGGCCCTGATTCCAATTATATAAAGAGTAAGATATAAAGATATTGGGTTGTAGCCAATGCTGGTCTTACTCTGAGTAAACCCACTAAAATTCATTGACATGACTAACTTGAGTTTATTAATTTCAGTGGCCTACACTGAGTAGCTGACTAGAACCCATTGAGATCTATAATACTAGGAGGCTTGCAAACAGTAATAGAGCAACCCAATGCTCAAAATTAAGCAGGCCGGCTGGACTTTTTACTTATTGAACAAAATGTATAGATTACTTAATTTAAAAAAAAGCAAAAGCCCCCCAAGCTGTTGTCATAAAATGGCGTGAAATTTTTATCAAAAATTACAGCTAAAATTAACATTCTTTTTTGTTTTTTGAACAAAACAACACGTTTTTTGAACGTGTGTTGTGAAATGATCAAAAATACAGATAGAAGCAACAAAATTTAAAACTGAGCCCATGTAATAAAACTCCACAATACATAGCACTGTGTTCAACTCAGTTCTGCTCAGAGAAAACTCACTGAAATGAATGGGTCTAAGTTATTTGTGTCCATTACTTTTACAGGGTCTACTCAGACTAACTTGGGATTCAACCCCTTGAGCTCGTAGAGTAGGTCCACTGGAAATGCCCATTAGTTTCAGTTGGTCTGTGTAGGACTCGCATCGGACACAACTCATAATTCACAATACCCACTGATTTACATAAACTTACACAGTAAAATTGAAACAAGAATTAAATACTCTGGTTTTATTGCTTTTGAAATTGGAGCTGAAACTCTGGTGGCTGTTGCAAATATGCTCAGTCTCATCATAGACCATTCCTTTATGAATGCTGCAAATACTCTCATGATTTCTTCCTTGTGCTACTCCCCTCACTTGCACCCCAGACCCACCAGAGATCATCAAGAGCCCTGGAATGCGGAAAGTGGCGGCTTCAGGAGATGGGAGAAGCCAGGCTGCGCTCCAGTGCCGAGCTCAAGGTGTTCCCACTGTGCACTTTAGCTGGGCCAAGAATGGTGTGTCCCTTGACCTTCAGAGCCGCAGGTGAGAGTTCTCAGGTGAACAGGTATGTGAGCAGGGAACCTGATAACAGACATGAGAAGGGATAGAAGAATCTGTCAATTCTGGTTCTTCCATTTTCTCATTTTTCCAGTCTTAAACTCAGTTCTCCACTTTTCTGTAGCAATTTGCCCCCCCCCCCTTAAAAAAAAAGAAAAATAATGCATGAAAATTATTTAGCCTTTTGGTGCAAATTTTGCCTAATAAGCACATTTTTGTATGCAGTGTTGACTGCTGTACACATTTTTGCAAGCAATTTGCAGAGTGACTGGGGCAACCCAGCCAGGTACCAATATAATAATAATAATAATAATAATAATAATAATAATAATAATAATTTCCCCAGATATAATGCCTATTTGCATATCTACACACTTCCCCCAAGTATATGCATTTTTGTAAAAATTGTCTGGAGAACTGCCCTGCAAAATCCGGATAAGTGCAAATTTCAAAGCCTGTCTGTGTTTCGGTTCTTGTAGTGTTTTGGAAGGAGCAAATTTGATAAGTTTGACTTTAAATGCGGAATGAATCAAATTGCTCCTCCCATCCTTAATCAGGAGCGGCTCATCCTGTGGGGCGGAGCCACAACAATAACCTCCTGGCGAAAACACTGCTGCCGTATACCAAGAAGGGGCAGTGGCGAGGACACGGTTGTACAGATGCACTGGTGGGTACATTAGATTGGCTCTGCTGGTGCATCTGCATGGCCCCAACCTTTCTGCCACTTCCCCCTTCTCCATCCTGGTACACGTCAGCAATGGTGCTGATGAGAGGTTCGTGTGGTGGGTCTTCCCTCGCTAGGTGGGCCACTGCTGATAAGTGAGGATGCTGTTGCGGTTCCTGTCCTGCTCACAGGTTTTTCCGCCATCTGATTGGCCACTGCGAGAACAGGATGCTGGAGTAGATGGATCTTTGGCTTGATGCAATGTCCCAATGTCCAGCAACAGCCAAAGGGCTGCATCCCTGCTGTAGGGAAACAGAAAGCGAATACTGTAATGGGAGCCATGCTACTAAAATGTTCAGTTCAGTTCTGGCTTAGATTCAGTTCTGGCTTGAAGTTTGTTCTGACATGGATGCTGGCCAATCGAAGCAAATAAAGACCCGGCAAGAGGTCTGGTAGTCACCTGGAACCGGCCCAGTTCTCATTGAATTGGGGAAAGTTTAAAATACCATTAATGTTCCTGTGCTGATTTGCATAGCAGAATGGGGGTGGAGCAGCCTAACGCGTCTAATTTGTTCCAGCTAAATGTCAGCCATAACCCATAAATAGTATGAAGCATGTCTGAAATTAAAAATAACCAGAACACTTATCTGTAAGTTCATGCTTTATATATAAATTAAAAATGGGATTTTATTTTATTTATTTATATATATATATTAAAAAAAACATTTCAGGCAAATTCCACTCCTAAACCTTAAAGCAATTTTTATCCTGTTTCCTGCTTTAGGCATTTTAAGGGCAGGAGCTATTGTTGGCTACTAACCCAGATGTCTTTGCGCTACCTACACTGCTGGAGGCTATGTGCTTCCAAATGCCATTTGCTGGATACCTCAGGATGAGAGGAAGATGCTGCTCCTCTCAGGTCCTACTTTTGGCTTCTCCTGGGCATCTGGTTGGCGACTGTAAGAAACAGGAGGCTGGATGGGATGGGCTACTGGCCTGATCCAGAAGTCCATTATTACTACTACTACTACTATTATTATTAAAATTTATAGACTGCCCTTTGTAAAAAAACAACAATTACAGGGCAGTTTACAACATAGAACATAACAAAAATACAGTATATATGTGCAAACGTAACATTATATCTATACAATACCAAAAAAATATGCAAACCAATTGGCTCCACCTCTTTGTGGGGACGCGTTGTGGGCGAGCCACCAAGCCTCCCCCCTCAGTGTGTGTCCTGCCCTACGCTGGGGAGACCCAGCCATGCCAGGTAGCCAAGCGGCCAATCAGGCGACTTGGGGGCGTGGCCTGGGCCAATTTAAACCATGGGGCGAAGCTGAATCGCCCCTTTTCAGCCTCGCACCCATTAACATTAACCTAAAATTCTGTGTCTTTGTGTCATTATTCTCATGGGGGCGGCTTGGGGGCTTTGACATGCAAACGCAATTATAAGTATAAGGAATGCATGCTAAAATACAGATTATCCTGCGCTAAGTTATTACCTACTCATCTCAGGTACAACTAAATCAGTGCTATTTTTCTACAAAAAGAGGTGCCAGAACTCCCCATGAACCTTGTTATCTTATAATGACAATGGTGCCCACGTGAGAGGTGTTGGAACTGAGTTTCGGCTTGGAAAAATAGCCCTGACTTTAATAGATGTGTATTAAAGCGACGTCTTAAGAAATAAGGGAGGGAGGGAATCAGCAGTACAGAAGGTACAGAAGCAGTGCAGAAGGACACACTCTTCTCTCTTTGCAGAAGTAGCTCTTGATCTCCAACTCCGCAGAAAATGAAGTCCTTATGTTCTTATTGACAGAGTGCTTCATTACATTGCAACTTGCCTTCAGCTTCTGTTTTCAATGGGCGAACTGAGATATCATTTGTGTTTTGATCTTGAAGTACGTATCTGAACCTGAGAAGAGCCCTTGCTGCATCAGACCAATGGCTCACCCCCACCCAGCATCCTGATCTCACAGTGGCCAGCCGGGTGCCTACAGGAAGCCTGCAAGCAGGAACTGAGAGCAATGGCAACTGCCCACACTTGTGTGACCCCCAGCAATTGGCACTGAGGGAGCAATGACTGTGGAGGGAGAACATAGCCATTGTGGCTGGTAGCCATTGATAGCCCTATCCTCCATGAAAGATCTGGAAAGATGGTCAATTGGTAGGAGACTGCCCTGCTAGCACAGTTGGTAGAGCATGAGACTCTTAATCTCAGGGTTGTGGGTTTGAGCCTCACACTAGTCTACCTAAACCACTCCAACTCTATGATTTCTTAAAGGAGTAGCTGAGGAATGGTAGAGGCAGCAGTGACCGAAAGCTGGGTGGGTGGGGAACTTCTCCCGGTCATCTGCAAGACTCACAGCAAACTTGACGTAGACTTGGTGGATGAATAGCAGGTTTGGCAACTCCCGGAAGTCTAGCTGATGGAGTGGATGTCTTGTAAGTAGACGTTCTTGGAGAGCTTGGGGACTCACTCATTGTCAAATTCATGCCTGGAGGACTAGTTGATCCTTGTGTCCCTTCCAACTCTACTATTCTAGGATTCTGTTATTCTTTTCTACCTGATCTCTTGCTGTCATTACCTTCTTCCAGGTATACTGTGGCTGCAGAACATGAGGGCTCCCTGCACACCAGCACCTTAACCATTGCCAATGTGAGCGCCGTTCTTGACTATGCCACCTTTACCTGCACAGCCAGCAATGAACTCGGCACAGATACCCTCGACATCCAGCTACTTAGTACCAGTAAGGACAAATGGGCCACTAAGATCTAAGCTGTAGACTTGGCATGTGTATCAACTGAATATGAGGGGCAAAGATTCACTATCCCTTTTTAAAAGTTCTTAAACAGTTGATCTCTTTCTCACCAGGCCGCCCTGACCCACCATCAGGGCTAAAGGTTGTAGGTGTTGCCCACAACTGGCTGGCTTTGGAGTGGACCCCTGGCTTCGACGGAGGGCTTCAGCAAAGCTTTCGTGTCAGGTAGGAGTCATTTGGCAAAAGCCACAAACATTAGACTAAAAGTAAATAAGTCTTTGTCTGGCTTCAGAAAACCACTTCCGTGTCTCGCGGAGGTGGCGTTGTGGGCAGGGACCGACCCAACCTTCGCGAGAGGCTGTGTACTCAGCCTTCTCGCGAGATGGGGTTCCCGCCTCCGTCACACCCGGATGGCCAATAGGGCCGGCTGGGAGGCGGAGCTTTGCCCGCGTTTAAATCGGGGCGGAGGCGGGAACTCTGCCTCTCTTCTCCCCGGTAGCCAGAGCAATCGGATCAGCCTTTTGAGCTCCCGATTGCTTTACCTTGCCGGTTCACCCTCACCTTGCGGCTTCAGCATTTTCTTTGCAGGCTATTCACGATCGTCGGAGCGGTGTGGCCTTTTTACTGAAGATTTGCAGAAGCGCCGCTAGCGCTTGCCGGCGCCGCTCCTACTCCCGCTGAACAGCTGATCGGCGGTGCGTGGGCGGGCAGCTTTAAGAGGGCCGCGCGGTTGGCGCTTGCCTTTTCGGCCGCGAGTGCTCGCCCTCTTCCTTCTGCGGCCAGTGGCCGGGAGGCCCCAGCGGCGGAGGGGTCCTCAGCCGGCATCCAGCGAGGCGGAGCCATCCGAGGCTCGCCTCCCCACCGGGCGCGTAGCCCGCTTTGTACAGCCAGGGGCCGTTCGGAGCATCGCCAGCGTTGCCGGTCGAGGCGGCTGCCTCCCGGCGACCTATCCAGCCAGCAGTCGTATTTCAGCAGCGAACGTCCCGGCGGAGGTGGTGAGCTTTACGAGCGCGCAGCTTTGATCGTGCGGGGCTGTGGGGTTTCCACCTACTCCGTTCCCCTGCGACTTGGGCTCTCTGTTGTTAGTCCTCAGTAATCTTGTGATTTAATTCTATTTACTGTTCGTTTTAGGGCACGTGGGGTCTCAGCAGACTTAGTTTAATTTTATATTCCCCCCCTGTGACTTGTGCTCTCCTTTGTTCTCTTTTGTTCGTTCCCAGCAATCTCACGCTTATTGTAGTTCCCGTGCAGTTTAGGGCACGTGTGTCGAGGCAGCCATTTCAGGTGAGGGCAGACTCACCACGTGGATTGGCCTTGGCGGCCATCTTGAGGAGGTCATAGCGTGCAGGCCTCAGCGGCCATTTTGGTGCCCCCCTCCTGAGGTTTCCCCTGCTTAGTCGCAGCTGCCTGTGGGGTGGCTCTGGTTTGCCTTTTCTCTGCCGCCATAACTTTGATAAGGCCCATATATGTTTATATTCGTTACAGGCATATTGTGTGATTGAGCGTGTGTGGGAATAATTAACCGCGACTTGCCTACTGGCGGAATTGTATGAGGCTTCTCTGCCCATTTACTCAGTTGTCTGCTCCCTCTGTTTATTTGCATTTTCGCGTCCCAATTGCCTTAGTTGCTTATTTCCTCTGTTAGTTACCATTTCTCGTGTCTAATTGCCTTGTTTTTTCCTGGTGTTGTTTATTCCTTGCGTTGATTAGGATTATTTGTTTCATTTTTCCCCAAGTGCGAAAGCGGTTTCCTTCCCTCCCGGTTGATCTGCTCGGGGAAAATTTAATTTAGTTTTTCCCTGGTTGTTTCCTCAGGGTATTAATTAGCCATTTATTCATTTTTCCTCTTTCTAGTTTGTCACCCGCTGGGTAATTTGTTATACCTGAGGTTTGTGGCCTTTGCTTATTTATTCGGTTAATTATAGTGCACGTTTAATTAGGCAGATCTGGCAGCGGGGGCGTAATTAGCATTGCAGCTTCTATTATTAAATTACAAGCGTTTCGCTTCCGGTGGTCTCCTTAAGTGCTTGTAGTTACCTCCAAGAGGATGCCTTCTGGACGCAGTATGCGCAGCAAGTCCGCTAAGGGTGCTGCTTCCGCAGGGGCTGCTGTCGATGCCTCATCAGGCCCGGCTCCCTCTTTTAACCCCGAGGCTTTGGCCCAAGTGGCTTCCAATTTACAGAATATTTGCAATCAGCTGGGACCGTTGTGCTCCACTCTTGCCCCTTTATGTGTATCTCTCGCCTCCGCGAGCAGAGGGGCCCAGAATGGTATTAGCAATACCCAAGCCGGCGTTCCTGAAACCCCCCCGGGCAACACTCAGTTATCTAGCTCTTCCCTCTCTTTCTTTAGCTCGCAGTCCAGTGGGGAGGTGGTCCTGGGCTCTCAGCAGGATATGGATAACCAGCCGGGTACATCGGCTACTTCCCTACAGATCCTTCAGCAGAACCGTCAGCAGAGTCAGGCCATAGCGCAGGATTCGATGGCCCTACAGGGCACATCCGCTTCTATCTTGCAGCCCGCTCAGCAGGCCCAGACCATGGCTCAGACCATGGCTCAGGGCATACAGCCCGGCCCGCGTCACACTAACCCCCCCCGGGCTGCCTTGCTTCAAACCTCCCAACAGGATTTGAGGGCCCAGCAGGGCACGTCGGCTTCTTTCCTGCAGCACGCTCAACAGGCCCAGACCATGGCGCAGGGCCTCCAGACCTCTTCAGCTAGCCTGCCCCAAGCCTCTCATGATCAGGTTCGCACACCAGTCTCGCCCCTCATGTCTGCTCAGACCATTTCAGACCTCTTTAGATCCCAATCCTCGCAGGCCCATTCCGGGCCTCCTTTGTTGGTCGCGGGGTCGATGGCATCGCGGGAGGATGCTGGCACCCGGTCGGTGGCCGAGCCCCTCGGAGAGCCGGCGGGGGGTGAGGCACCTCGGGCTGGAGGAAAAGCAAAGAAGAAGACGGAGAAGAGGAAGCGCACCAGGAAAGACGACTCGGATGAGGACTCAGGTACGTCTTCCGACTCTGACACGGAGGTTCCCATGGAGGATTACTGGGGGGAGGCAGAAGAACAGATGGGTCTTCCGGTCTGGGTGCATAGGAGGAGGGCGAGCTCCCACCGCAGGGGCTTTAACGGCACGCTGGAATGGCGGGATGGTGGGTTGGTGCCTGAGGTTAAATCCTCCACCAATTCAGACATTGACATAATTGTGGGTTCTCACCTGTCTAATCGTAAACGTGAAAAGATCTTGAATGGCGATTATATCGATGTTTTTACGCTGCTGCCCCTATCACAAATGTTGGGAAAAGGAGAAAAAAGGAAGCAATTCGGTAAGCGTAGATATAGAACCCCGCGTGCTGACCGTACTTTTGAGAATTGGCAGACGGGTATTCACATTTGGGCTGCAGTAATCGCAGCAGCATACCCCAAAAGGGCAATGCATTTGTGGGCCTACATAATAGATGTCAGGCTGGCCTATTCAATGGCGGGGGAAGCGGCGGCTCTTAACTACGATGAAGATTTCCGTAGAAACGCCTCTCAGAACTCAAGGACGCGTTGGGACCAAAGGAATCAGCACTACTGGAGTAACCACGTGGTGCCCTTTGTCGAAAAGAAGCAGGCGGAGCCTCAAAAATCAGCCAGGTTTGAGCCCAGGAGGGATCCGCGTCGCAGGGTCTGCTGGGAGTATAACAAGGGCCTCTGTCAGAGGCCCAACTGTAAGTACGCACATGAGTGCGAGAAATGCCTCGGCCAGCACCCGGGTACGTCCTGTTTTAAGGGGAGGCAGCCCTTTCGGGGCGGTAGGGGTGTCGGCTCAAACACAGCTACCAGGAACTCCCAGGGACCCGCACAGGGATCGGCCGCCAGCCAGAACAGATACTAACCTGTCCCTATCACTGGCTGCTTCACCCATAAAACTCCCCCCGCTGCGGGCCTTATTAAACGTCTATCCTAATTCCAGCGCCTCCTCGTATATCTGGGAAGGTTTTTCTCAAGGTTTTAGAATCCCGGTGCTTACCCCGCCTCTATCAGGCACCCCGAATAACCAAAAATCTATACGCGAGAGGCCAGATATAGCAATCAAGAAAATTAATAAAGAAATCGCGGCGGGGCGAGTAGCTGGTCCTTTTCTAACCCCCCCCATCCCAGGGCTTCACATTTCCCCTCTTGGCATGGTGCCCAAGAAGACCCCGGGCGAATTCAGACTTATTCACAATCTCTCCTTCCCAGTTGGTAAATCAGTAAATGACGGTATCCCAGATGAGCTTTGCACAGTGAAATATGCATCTTTTGACCAGGCTGTTAAGCTTGTCAGGCGATATGGTAAAGGAGCATTGCTGGCCAAATGCGATATCGAGTCAGCGTTTCGACTCTTGCCGGTCCACCCTCAGGACTTCAAGTGGTTGGGGTTTCGGTTTGAGGGTGCGTATTTCATTGACAAAGCCATGCCGATGGGTTGCTCAGTGGCATGCTCGGCTTTTGAGGCCTTCAGCACATTTTTGGACTGGGCCCTCCGCTTTAAGACAGGATTAGCAGGTGTTACACACTATCTTGATGACTTCCTCTTCGTGGGCGGGGCTAATACGGGGGAGTGCGCCGACCTCTTGAAGGCCTTCGCCGCCCTTACGCGGGAGCTGGGGGTGCCACTGGCACATGAAAAAACTGAAGGCCCAACTGCAAAACTAACTTACTTAGGCATCGAATTGGACACGGAGGCCCAATCATCCCGCCTACCCATCGAGAAATTGACGGCTCTTAAGGAATTAATTTCGCAGCTAACTCCCCTGAAAAAAGTTACGCTTAAGCAAATTCAATCCTTACTCGGGCACCTCAATTTTGCGTGTAGGGTTGTACTTCCGGGGCGCCCGTTCTGCCGCCGCCTTGCTAGGCTCACCATAGGTCTCAAACAGCCATATCACAGGGTCCGTTTACCCCGAGGAGTGAAAGCCGATTTAGGGGCTTGGCTTACCTTCTTGGATCACTACAATGGAGTGTCGCTTTGGCAGGACAACCTGAACCTGGGTTCTGATTTCCAGATTCAATCGGATGCAGCCGGGTCCATAGGTTTCGGGGTTTACTTCAGGGGCAGATGGTGCGCTCAGCCTTGGCCAGCCAGTTGGCTGAATTCGGCAGTCACGCGGGACCTGACCTTTCTAGAATTCTTCCCAATAGTGGTGGCGGTACACTTATGGGCCGAGGAATTCAGGAACCGCAGGGTCTGCTTTCGTACCGATAACCAGGCGGTGGTCAGCGTGATTTCTAGGCAATCATCCCGTTCTGACAGAGTGTCGACCCTTTTGCGGGCTTTCGTACTGCACAGTCTGGAGCTAAACATGCACTTCACTGCCAAGTTCGTTCCGGGTGTCGATAATGATGTCGCCGATGCATTGTCTCGTTCACAGATGGACCGCTTCCGCTTGCTGGCACCGGAGGCGCAGCTGTATCCAGAACCGTTCCCGGAATCCCTATGGAGCCTTGGGAACGAGAAATTTTAAAGGGAGTACTTGCATCGGTCGCTCCCTCAACGCTGACCTCTTACGAACGCGCGTGGGCGGATTTCCTAAAATTTAGAGGAAAGGGCTCCCCACCGGCACCTGTAGGCCCCCCCACGGAGCATGAGGTCATGCAATATGTGGTTCACCTAAGGGAGTTGGGCCGCGCGGCCAGGACACTTAACACGCACGCTGCGGCGATCTCATTCTTCTGCAAGTTGCTGTACTCCAAGGACCCTTGCAATAACTTTCACCTACGCAGGGCCATGGAAGGCTGGCGCAGGCTACAGCCGCCGGCGGCCGACAACAGGAGACCCATTACTTTAGACCTGTTGTGCAGCATCCACAGCCAATTGGCATCCATTTGCTGGTCCCCTTATGAAGCAAGCCTGTTTTCCGCAGCCTTCTCCCTGGCATTCTTTGGGGCCCTCAGAGTGGGAGAAGTAGTATTCGAGGACCACCCTAATGGATCCTCCCGGGGGATCAGGATGCAGGATGTATCCTTATCTAGCTCCTTGGCAGTACTTCACATCCGTCGTTCAAAAACAGATCAGCAAGGGTTAGGGGCCACTATTCGCCTCCCAGCATCAGGCGCTCAAGGCCCTTGTCCTGTGAGGGATCTAAAAAACTTTCTATATCTGAGACCGGCTGGCACAGAGCCACTGTTGATCCACCAGGACAGTTCTAGGCTCACGCGCGCTCAGTTCACACGGGTTCTTCGCAAGGCCCTCTCATTTTGTGGCGTTGACCCAGGCCAGTTTTCAGCCCATTCGTTCCGTATTGGCGCAGCAACCTCCGCGATGCACTTGGGACTGTCGGTTGAAAGGATTCAGGAATTAGGAAGGTGGAAGTCCAATGCCTATAAAGGATACTTGCGCCCCACCTCTTAGCCGCCAGCCATGGGAAGGGAAAGTCCAACGCGTGTAAAACAGTTAGCGCCCCCCCCCCCCCGCTTAGCCTCAGGCCTTACTTACCCACGGTATTCTGATCCCCCGTCTTTCGATGTTTCCTTTCCAGGTGGGCGCTGCATCAATGTGTGGATTGCAGGTCACAGCATTGTGCATTGGGCCAGAGAAAGGGCAATTGAAACCGGTCTCGGGAGTAACCTCGGCCTCCCAGAAAATGTCAAAGTATCGTGGATTGCCAGGCGTGGAATGCGGTGGAAAGAGCTTCTCCCCGCAGTCCTGGCGAAGGCTGCTTCAGTTGGCCCCCCCCATGCGCTGCTCATACAGTTGGGGGAGAATGATTTGGCGTGTCGAAACGCAGTAGAATTGAAATGGAATATTTGGGAGGACTTTGACAAGCTGCTGGCCTCCTTCCCTGGGATGACGTTGCTGTGGTCCGCCTTGTTGCAGAGGCGTGTTTGGCGTGACGGGCTTTGCCCAAAGGCTTTGAACAGAACCAGGAGGTTATTGAATTCATTTGTATTGCGCAGGGTCCTTGAGTTGAATGGGCAGATAATTTCCCACCCAGAGCTGGTGCGCACTGAAGCAGCCCTTTATCGTAACGACGGAATACACCTTTCGCCCCGGGGGAATGACATCTGGTTAGGCAACATAATTAGGGGGTTGGAACATTGGTTGCGGGTGTGAGCGTATTGGCGGCGAGCCTTTGGGGCTCGAGTGGCGGTTAGGCATTGGAAATTTCGCATAAATAAGGTATGGGGGGCAGATCACGTCATCCTCTGCCCGCAATTGGAGATTTAATCCCGTTAAAGGGGTTCCGGGGGCGGTAGCTTTGTCCTGGGCCTACGGAGGTCAGGGCCTTAGAGCACCCCCCAACGGTGGCCACAGGAGGTGTCTCGGTAGATATATATCACCGGGCTCCTTTCTGGTGGTTAATTTCTCCCGGACTGTAACACACGGGTTGCAGTCGGATATAATCGGTTAGGGTCCAATGCCTAAGCCAATACCGCTCAACATCCTTAACCAATAAAGTTGTGGCCTTTTCACCCACTTTAAACTTAACTTCCTGTGTCTTGTCTCTTATTTCGGGTTGGGGAGGGACATTGCCACACAAAACCACTTCCGTGTCTCGCGGAGGTGGCGTTGTGGGCAGGGACCGACCCAACCTTCGCGAGAGGCTGTGTACTCAGCCTTCTCGCGAGATGGGGTTCCTGCCTCCGTCACACCCGGATGGCCAATAGGGCCGGCTGGGAGGCGGAGCTTTGCCCGCGTTTAAATCGGGGCGGAGGCGGGAACTCTGCCTCTCTTCTCCCCGGTAGCCAGAGCAATCGGATCACCCACCCACCCCCCCTTTTAGGTTAGGCGAGCAGGCAGGCTAGGCCGACGCTGCTATGGACTTTGTTGGTCGCCTTGGTTGGCTGGGGGGCCGGGTAGGACTTTTTCCACTTGGATTAGCCAAACTGGTTTTTTCGCCTACCTCATAGCATGTCGTCACAACTTGGTTTGGCGGTTAGGCATTGGAAATTTCGCATAAATAAGGTATGGGGGGCAGATCACGTCATCCTCTGCCCGCAATTGGAGATTTAATCCCGTTAAAGGGGTTCCGGGGGCGGTAGCTTTGTCCTGGGCCTACGGAGGTCAGGGCCTTAGAGCACCCCCCAACGGTGGCCACAGGAGGTGTCTCGGTAGATATATATCACCGGGCTCCTTTCTGGTGGTTAATTTCTCCCGGACTGTAACACACGGGTTGCAGTCGGATATAATCGGTTAGGGTCCAATGCCTAAGCCAATACCGCTCAACATCCTTAACCAATAAAGTTGTGGCCTTTTCACCCACTTTAAACTTAACTTCCTGTGTCTTGTCTCTTATTTCGGGTTGGGGAGGGACATTCAGAAAGATGACAAAGTTGATCCCAGACCAGCTTCCTTGGGGAGAGCATTCCACAGTAGTGGGGACACCACAGAAAATACTCAGTATTGATCCAGAGTAGACTCCAATGTATAGTTAGCAGAGTAACAACTTAAACACGTTGCAGGATTCCCACAAAACAGACTAGAGGCAATTGTATTTCATCCAGCAGAGCTTTACTGCTACTGAAGGCAAACGAGCGTAATGGTCACAAATCCAATACATTCAGGATTGGCACTGTCCATAAGAAATCCAGTTGCAGCAGACTTAATTTAAACTTACAATAACTTATAATAAGTCTAAACCTTAACACTATATATAGTACAGAACACCACACCAGAAGGAAGAGAGATAGAAAGAGAAAGCGAGGGCCCAGGCTCCTTCTGGCCTATTATTATAGTCAGCATGACCTTGACTGAAAGAGATAACAGAACCAGTGTAAACCAGCTGTACTCAGCTTCCCTGAAGGAATAACCCAAACATCATGAACCTTTTGCTTGTTTCTTTCACACAGAGAAGCTTGAATTAAGTAGAATAGGAAAGATCTCTACACATCAGATCAATACTTTCTGCACTAAGAAATGCAAACTGACAATTCTCTCATTGCCACTCTCCAAACATCTTTTGGAGGGAGCACATAGAGAAGGGCCTTAAATGTCAACCTCAGGATTGGGTAGTTCATATGGTGAAAAAGTGGTCCTTGAGGTCCCAAGTAAGCCATGCAAGGCTTCAGAGGTCAAAAACAACCCTTTGAGTTGGGTTTGAAACTGACTGGAAGCCAGAACTGCAGTTGTGTGTTCCTCTATCTGTCTGAAAAGCAGAATAACTTACCTGAGCATGTTTCTTGAACCAAGTACCACCATCAGTTTTACGATGGGAAGGAGGGAGGAGGCAGTGACGGCCATCAACTCAGATGGCTTTCAAAAAGGCCCCATCCAGCAAGCTGATCATATGTTCTAATGGGGATGTTGGACATCAAATGGCACTTTTCACTTGTGCCTCTTTTTCACCCACTTCCATCCAGGTACCACTGGCCAGCGGCTCCCAGCTTTAGGTATGTGGATGTCTTCCCGCCGCAGTCTCCTGCCTTCACCTTGATGGGCCTGCGCCCAAACACCATCTACAATGTCTCCGTCAATGCCCGCAATGCCCTTGGTGAAAGTGACTTTGCTGATGGTGGGGCAGGACTGAGTGTCACCACTACAGGTAAAGAGCACCTTGCTGCTTAGCAAGGATGGAGCCAGCGCAAGGGTGTGGCTATTAAAGGTCACATTCAATCACACTTTTGCTGCGTGAGTATACTTGTGCGTAGGCACCTCCTTAGAAGCTTTCAACCATTTAGTAGAGTTTCTGGAAGCAGAACTGAAGCTACACCTTGAGAAGAAATACTCAGAGATGCCGTGAAACTCAGTCAAGTGATTTATTGCTTGACCTGTCACAAACGCATCACGGTAGCACTGTTTACAATCCCTATAGCAACAGCTGTAATGACATAAGTTTCAGCCCCTCTTTCTCTTTAGCAACGATGTAGGCAGACACAGTCTATCAGCAGTCATGATGCAGCAGTTGCAGATAGCACTTGTTGGTCAGTCGTCTGCAAAAAGTGAAAATGGAAGTCCTCCTTTTATTGGCACTTCAAGCTGAAGCTGCGCATGCTCTGAGTGCCCCTCCCACTTTCTGGATGAATGATTCCCTAACAGTGCCTTGCACTTCAAGAAGCAATAGGCAGCGCTGTGTAGTTGGCTGAGCATTGCATTAGGACCGGAGAGATCCAGGTTCAAATCTCTGTCCAGTAATCAATTTCTGGCCTCGCGCCAGTTGCTCTCTCAATCTTGCTTGCCTCTCGTGGTTGCTGCGAGGATAACAAAATGGGAGGGGGCGGAGAGGGAGTTAGGTAAACTACTCTGAGTTCCTAAAGGAAAGTATAAGCTTGTACTGGTAATAAGTGAGAAACAGAGTGGCAAAATGATCCTGGATTAACTGTTATGCTAAGCATGCTCTAGAGCTGGGTAACAGCAACGGGTTAGCAGTGACTCAAGGACTTGAAAGTGGCAGATTCCTGTGATTTCCATTCTTTCCCCCCTGAATGTATGGGATTTTGCTTCCTGACCCAGCCTATAGCATCACATTGAGATGACCTTCCTTGTATCAGGCAAATTGTCCCCGTTCTGATGCTATCAGAATCTGGATGCTAGGTTCCATCGTGGTTTAATGTGTTCTCTTCTAGGGAGTGAGGAAGAAACAATTGACAGAGAACCCAAAACGCCATCTCTACCTGAACCAGGTACAAAAATGTTAACAACTGGTAGAGCTGAAGTCCATGTTGTTGAGAGAGCCATTTCCTGCTGTGGTGCTCTCTGCCTTGATGCTCTGTTGCAGTCAGGGCTGAATGTATGGATAGCTCAGTTGGTTAGAGTGGTGCTGGTAACACCAAGGTTGCAGGTTCAATCCCTGTAAGGGACAAGCTGCATAGTCCTGCATAGCCGGGGGTTGGACTGGATGATCCTTAGGGTACCTTCCAACTCTAGTTATCTATTAATAATTGCTGAATTGCTCAAGTCAAAATGTCAGTGTGTGACACAGCAGTCAGTATCCCAACAACCAGTGTGTTCCTTGAAACAGCAACGATGCAAACCTATGTTTCTAGTCTACAGAGACAGGTTTGCTGTACAATGGTAATACACAGGAATATTTTGGAATGCAGAGGGAGCCTGAGTGAGTGAAGAGGTTAGTGGCTGAAGCCTGAGCCCTGTGATGTCCCCAGTGTTTAGTATAGAAGCAGAACAATAGAAAATCTGCAAAGACACAATGCTGATATTTTCCCAGGTCTTCTCTCTCCCTCTCCCTGCAATTTGGATTTTGCTTTCGGTTTCATTTTGGCACCGATTACAAACAGCTTTGATTGTCGATTGCATATGGCTTCTGGCACATTTAGTTTATTGCACAATGAATGTGTAAAAGTTTCCATTTGATGTGCACGCTCCATCGATATGCTCGAGGGGGTGAGCCTGTTGCAGGGATATTGCATTTCCCAGGCCCTCTTCAATCTTTTATACTGGTTGCTTTTGCCAGAGAATAGATCAATGGTTGATCAGAGTCTACTGTGCGGGATGTGGAAATGCAAGTATGTTGGGTAGGTCTGCCAGTGTTTTCATCAGCACCTGCTCCTCTCCCCCCAGGCAGTCATGGGAACCGTAGACATTAGCAAGTGATAATACTCCGTTACTGTGTAAAATGCCATGTGACGATTTCTGTAGGTCATGCACAGATTAAAAGCACAGAAGCAGGCCACACCAGATTGTGTGGTCAGTTGGCAAACCTCCTTGCTGCCACCAGCTGGAAACGTTTTTTTAACGATAAACCAGTCATTAGTCAATTACCACCAGGAATGCATGAATCTGTCAATTTTGGTTTCTCTCAGTTTCTCATTTTTCTGACCCTAAATATACTTCTCCACCTTTCTGCAGGCATTTGAGATTTTTCTAAAAAATACTGAATCCCACGTGAAAACATGTAAGGGTTTCAGTGCAAATTTCTCATAGGGTTGCCATATGTCCTCTTTTTCCGGGACACGTCCTCTTTTTCACGGGTGTGTAAATTGAAAGTCATCACAGCAATCCATAGTTAAAAGTAGAAGTTGGCAAATGTGTCCTCTTTTTGGCTCTTCGAAATACGGCAACCCTAGCAAGCATATTTTTTGAATGCGGTTTTAACCAGCCTACACATCTTTGCCAGTGATTTCCCCCAACACAATGCATTTTGTATGTGCTTTCATGAATATATGCATTTATATGCACACTTTTCTATAATATATCGTTTTGGTATGCAGGCAGTTTCTCACTGAAATGCAAATGAAATCAAAATTCTCTCTCTTCCCCACTTGTATCACTTAGCACATTATCACACCACTGCAAACCAGTGTAGTTTTAATTTCCCTTAAGAAAAAAAGAGAGCTTTTCTTTCAAACCTGTGCCCTCTCCCTCTCCTCAGCTGGAGTATATGAGACACTCAGGTTTTGGGGGAAGAGGGGCAGGCAGCAGGAAGGCTGCAGTAAAACTATTCCCAGGGCCATCACATGACAATGGGACACCTCTGCCTTCTCCCATCCTCCTCCATCCCTCCTGAGTCATGTCTCATGGTACAGCCGGCCCTAACAATTCTGTCCAAATCTGCTGTTCACAGCAAAGGCTATTGTGGGATTAATCTTGACTTTCAAGAATCTGGAAGGAGATTCTAACTGTTGGGTGGGGGAGTTTTAAGATTTTGGGGTCCTTTCTCCTGATTGCAGTAGGAGGAGGATTGCATGGCGGTGGCGAGGGAGGTCCTTTCCTCTGTGCCCTCACCTTTTAAACTTTTTCATTCTTCCCCAGTGAGCCCTTTGCTGCCTCTTCCTCTTGTTGGGCTCCTCAGCGCCTTAGGGGTTCTTCTGATAGTTTCCAACTTGTCCTTCCTGGGCTGTTTACTCTGCCGGCGACAGGTCCGAACCCTCAAAGGTAAGCAGACCCATAGCTCACTACTAAGGAATGGGGCATGGGGAGATTCACACTGTCTGCTCTGCGTAAGAGCCCTGGAAACACTGGGCACTGAAGGTAAATTCAGAATCATTGGATGGCTCTCCAGTTCTAATAACATGAAAGAGGTTTTTGCTCCCTATCCGCATTTTTCACGCCATTGTATAATTTTATACACCTCTGTCATGTCCCACCTAAGTAGCAAGGAGAGAATTTGTCCATTTCAGGTTCTCTACATTTCTCATTTTCTTGTGATGTCATTTTAAAGCCCCAATGTTAATTCATCAACATTTTAGTGTGAAATTATACTACTGTGTTTCTCCAAAAATAAGACACCGTCTTATATTTATTTTTCCTAAAAAAACAAAAAACAAAACACCATGGCTTATTTTCAGGGGATGTCTTATTTTTTTTAATTAAGTATGGTACAGTTTAACCTACAACAGGGGTCAGCAAACTTTTTCAGCAGGGGGCCGGTCCACTGTCCCTCAGACCTTGTGGGGGGCGGACTATATTTTGGAAAAAAAATATGAACGAATTCCTATGCCCCACAAATAACCCAGAGATGCATTTTAAATATAATGACACATTCTACTTATGTAAAAACACCAGGCAGGCCCCACAAATAACCCAGAGATGCATTTTAAATAAAAGGACACATTCTACTCATGTAAAAACACGCTGATTCCCGTCCCGTCCATGGGCCGGATTTAGAAGGCGATTGGGCCGCATCTGGCCCCCGGGCCTTAGTTTGGGGACCCCTGACCTACAAGGTTAAACTGCCTATCACTATGGCTTATTTTTGGAGTATGGCTTATATTCCTTGAATGCTTAAACATCCTGCTATGGCTTATTTCATGGCTGCATTTTATTTTCGGAGAAACAGGGCAATAGACACCCGTGTTTACGCATCTTGTTCCCGAGATACACATATTTGCAAAGGAATTTCCCCTAAAATAATACATCTGTTCTTTTCACGGATATATGCATTATGCACACACTTTGCATCAGTACATGCATTTTTGTACACATGCCCTGCATAGTGTATTGCAAAAGCCAGAGAATGGTGAATGTCAAAGAATGACTACATTTTGCTTTGGGATAATTTCAGAAAGTGTGAATTAGTTGGGTTGACCTTTAGATGCAAATTGAATCCAATTTCTCCCCATCCATTTCCCTTATGCGCATTTTCTCTAAACTCACCCCCTTCCCCCTAATGTTGTAACTTTTTCTGACTGGGGAGATACTCCTTGCACAATGTTGGACTCCATTGACTCCCACCCACCACCTGCCTTTGTATGATCCTTCTTTTGTTTCTCTCTCTCCTTGCAGTTGATGGAACCCAAGAAGAAGTCAAGTAAGTGTTAACTGGGAAGGAGGGAAGGAGTCCATAGGGGGAAAAAAAGGTGCCCACCACTTTCCCCAGTATTATATTTTGCAAATGTAGCAACTGTGAGACTAAGAGCCATCAAGTTGGGAGGGGATGTAGAAGTCATCTAGCCTAACCCCATTGAATTCAGGCTCTGCAATGCAGGATGCAATAGAGCATCCCTGACTAGTGACTGTCAACCTTCTGCTTTAAATGCCTCCAGTGAAGGAGAGCCCACCACCTTTTGAGTCGTGTCCACTTGCTGTGTGTGTCTGGAGGGGCAATGCACTGACCAATTTTCTTTCCTGGTTATGGGGCTGTTAAAGGCCCAGGAGATCTCTCTCCCCTCCCCCCAAAAAAAACTTTTAGGGGAAATCAACTGCTTTGACTACTAGACACCAGTGCTATAGCCTGAAAGGGCTTATAGGGTACCTAGTGGAAGCTAGCGGCTCAATAGGACTCGGAGGTTTGAAGGTGGTGAAACCAACGGAAGGTGGATCCAGAGCCAATGAGAGTTGGAGGTGGAGCTAATGAGAGGAAGAGCCAACCTCTGATTGGTTGTAAGTAAGATGGACAGGCAGGGGCTGACTGAGTGCAGACTGAGATTAGTGAGGCATTCCTCATTCGCCCTAGTTGACCACCCTCCCCAGAATGTTGTTGCTATTTCAGGGGAAAGGTGAGATTTGGGAACAACTACGTAGTGAGCAAGTGGCTGAAACTCGGCACACGGCCAGCACAGCTGGAGGAGCTCAGCTCGGAGGTAAGCACATCTCTCTGGGGCCTGGGAATTGTGGGCACAACATCCAGGTAGCATGTAGGGCCAGAAAAGAACCCAGCCAGGTCTAGTCTTGTGCCTTCAGCAATATCTTCCTTGGCTGAGATTAGTAGGTGATTTTTTTCATGACACAGAGAATATAGAGAGACTGCCTGTTATGGTCTGCAGACCAAGCTGCAGTTGGCGATGCATGGGTGCAGAAGCTGGTACAAAAGGCAGCAACCATGGCAACAAGAGTCCAGGAATACAACAACCACAAAGAAAAACAAATCCATCAGAGGTGGGGGTGGGGAACAGCTCTATCCTTTGTTCCCAGTGCTTCTTTTTAAGTTTGCTGTTTTTTCCCCCAAGGGAGGCAAACTTGACATTGAAACAAGGGCAACTGGATCTGCTCACTGGTAACACCCATTCAACATTAAGGCTTCAGCCCCCCACCCCAAAGTAAATGTTGCAGTGTTGTGCAACAAGGTTGTGTTCAATGTTGGTCCTACTTGGAGTAGACCCATTGAAATTAATGGACATGAGTAATGTAGGCCCATTCATGTCAATGGTTCCATCCTTAGATGGGTACAATGCACAGTCAGTTTTACAGGGACTTCAGAATTCTGCACCAGTCAATCCAATTTCTGCAATAGTGATAATTTATACCAGCCAGTGAAGTTTAGCAGAAATTGTGGGAGGTAATTAAATGTATGAATCTTTGTTACCCACTTGTGTGGGTGTAAATTTAAAATATTTTACTTACAGATTCAAAGGTCTGTTTCATACGTTGTTCAATGCAGCGGCAAGGAGGACACAGGCAAAATACTGTTGGGTGGAAAATGCAGCAAGATAGTTTCATACTAAACATAGTCATCTCCCAATAGGCCAGCCTTCGCCAACCAGGTGCCCTCCAGATGTTTTGGACTACAACTCACATCAACCCAAGCCAGCATGGCAGTGCTGGCTGGGGCTAATGGGAATTGCAGTCCCAAAACATCCAGAGAGTATCAGGTTAGTGAAGGCTGTTGTAGACCATGGTTTCCAGACTCTCCACAATCAGGGTCAACCTTCATAGGAGGGCGAGAAATTTGATGTTGCTCTGGAAAAAAAATCACAGTAGACCTTCTTAGGATTTTGAGCTGCCAACAGGGAATCTGATAGAGGCCTTATCTAATGATTCCTAGTAAAAAATTGCCTAGTACCCAAGAAGTCCCCTATGTGAAGGTTAGATGGCTGGAAGCCACCAAGGGTGTGTGTCAATGGACCTATAGTCCTTTTTCCTGGGAACAGAGCTGGTTGGTTTGTTCTCTCTCTGCAGGGCAGCTCTCCCAAGACAACATCGACCAGCTCTGCGGCTACTGCAAGGCGCTGGTCCCGGCCAGGCCACCACACTGACAGCGAGATGGATGCTAGTGTTACAGGTAGGCAGATAGAATCATAGAGTTGGAAGAGACCACAAGGGCCATCCAGTCCAACTCCCTGCCAAGCAGGAAACACCATCAAAGCATTCTTGACATATGCCTGTCAAGCCTCTGCTTAAAGACCCCCCCCCAAAGAAGGAGACTCTACCACACTCCTTGGTAGCAAATTCCACTGCCGAACAGCTCTTACTGTCAGGAAGTTCTTCCTAATGTTTAGGTGGAATCTTCTTTCTTGTAGTTTGAATCCATTGCTCCGTGTCCGCTTCTCTGGAGCAGCAGAAAACAAGCTTTCTCCCTCCTCTATATGACATCCTTTTATATATGACATGTTATTTCTCCTCTGCCCTCTTTCCCCTCGAGGCCATAGTACCATAATCTGGAATCGCAGCAAATCCCAAATATCAGTGCTCTGTTTCAGCACTAGGGTCACATTCCCATCTGGGCAACTTTCCGTGGGCTATGTGTCAGTGGTGGGAGAAGCAGCACATTTAATTTCTGCTGCTGTACATGAGGCTACACACTCTCTTGCTGTCTTCATCCAAACAAGCAAGAGGAATGATCAGAGTTCAAGGATACATTCCAACCAGGCAAAATGCTCAGGGGGGGGGGGAGAAGCAGGACCACTGAGAGGAGGGGCCTGGGGAGAAGTCCAAGGGCTGGGCATATGGCCCCCTATCCTTGCTCTTGAGGAACAATCTCAGGTCCCTGAAGGCAGGCTTCCTTCATCACTGCAGACCCCAATATTGCACCCACAGGGCTTGGTTCTCCAGGTCAGCACGAGTATGAGGAAGTGAGGCTGCCTCGGCAGTATGAAGAAATGAAGCCTCTGTATGAGAGATGGTACCCTCAGGAGGAACCGTGGATTTATGAGTATGCTGTGAGTACCTGGGGAAGAGGCTTAACGGTGGGGGCAGAGTCACAATGGACTCTCCTTCTGAACCACGTCCACAGGACTTGTCCCCTCTTGTATGTTTCATTGTGAGTCATGGATTCGCTTGTTTCCTCCACCTTCCTCATTTAAAAACAGACACCCAAAAGGAAGTCAGAGAGTGGCCCACCTTAGCCCCATAGTGTATATCATACAGGAAGATGCTTTGTATTGAGTTAGCTCCATGTAGCTCAGTGTTGTCTACACTGACTGGCAGCAGCTCACCAGGGTTTCAAGCAGGAGATTCTCCCAGCCCTATCTGGAGATTGAATTTGGGACCTTTCTACCAGCAACCAGATTTGCCCAATGAGAAGAGGAAGTAGACTGGCAGCTGCTGGACTGGTAGAAAAAAGGACCCCACAAACCTTTTTTCAGATTGAAAAACAAGTTCTGGAACATAGAAAGCTGCCTTATACTGAGTCAGACCAGTACTGCCTACTCTGACAGGCAGTGATTCATCTCAGGCAGGTCCTTTTAGCTGGGGTGCCAGGGTGGAGCCTGGGACCTTCTTCACGTAGAATAGTATAGCTCTGCCTCTGAGCTATAGCAGCCCTGCCTCCTTAGGAAGCTGCTTCAGACAGAGTCAGACCAATGATCCATCAACTCAGTATAGTCAGTGCAAGGAATGGGGAGCCTGGCGCCTTCTTGAGGTTGTTGGACTACAGATCCCATCATCCCTGATAATTGACCATGCCAGCTGGGGCTGATGGGAATTGCAGTCCAATAGCATCTGGAGGCCCACAAGTTCCCCATTCTTGGTCTACTACACTGACAGTCAGCCACTCTCGAGGCTTTCAAGCAGGAGTCTTGCCACGTCTTGCCTGGGGATGGCTGGGATTAGAATCCTAGAACTGGAAGGGACCATGAGAGTCATCTAGTCCAACCCCCTGCAATGCAGGATTCATTCGCCCAGTGTGGGGCTCTAACCCACAGCCCTGAGATTAAGAGCCTCACACTCTACCAACTGAGCTATCCCCAGGGATATTTTACCTGCTATATTTTTCTATTTTAGGATTGAACACACAAAGCAGATGCCCTGCCACCAAGCTGTGCCCTTTCTCATTAAAGGAATGGGGGCTGGGGCTTTGGCCTTGATAGATGAGGCCAGAATCCATTTAGCCCAGCTCTTGTTTGTCAACCTGGGCTAACCAGATGCAGGACATGTAGGCAATGGCCTCCTGCTGTTTGGCCTCAGTGGCTGGTGTTCAGAGGCAGAGTGCTTCCACACACGGCGGCTCCATTTAGTCAGAGTGGTGGTGAGTCATTGATACCTCTGGCCTCTACCCATTGGGAAACGGTAGGGAACCTCAGCAGGTCTTTCTTTCCTAATGTCTAGGGTGCTTATCAGCGAAGCAGAAGACCTGTGGATGGCTATGCGGAAGTGACACAGGTCTACGACCCTGTGGCAGATTTTCTGCCCCTGGATGGGGAGCTGCCTTTTGAGCAACGAGGGGAGCTGGTCTGAGCAAAAGCTGCAGCAAGGCTGCTTCTGATCTGTCACCCAGGATTCGAGTCCTTACTCAGCCATGAAGCTTTGCTGGGTGACCCCTTGGGCCAGGCATCGTCTCTCAGCCTAACCTACCTCACAGGGTTGTTGTGAGGATAAAATGAGGAGGGGGGGATAAAGAACCATGCACACCCACCGTGAACTCCTTGGAGGAAAGGTTGCAATAAATAAATCGACCATATATAAAGTGATTTGTTTGTTCGCTATGAATTTGGACACCTTGGAAGATACCGTAACCCTATTTTGGATGATGGCTCTGAGACCGGACAGCAGCTTTTTATCGATGTCTGGATACAATCAGGTGCCATTTTGAATCAAGATGGTGGACTGAAAAGAGACATGCTCAATATTGAGGGGGCCCAGTGTGAGTTGTGTGTGTGTGACCGATGCATTGTCCAGAGGAGGCCACTGCCACCATACCTGGCCTGAGGAGAGAAGGTGCCGCCCTACACATGCCCCCGTCTTCCTTGCTGCTCCTTGGCCCCCTCTACCACCTCCTCAGGGACATGCCACCTTCCTTTTCTTCCCCTGTAGCTTCCCCTTCCAGCAGCTATGGGGGGAATGGGGCAGCAGCAGTGCCACTTCAGCTCCCCTCAGCCTCCCCACACCCCAGAGGTACATTTCAGGAGGATAAGGCCCCACAGCCCTGACTGCTGCTCTCCAGCGGCAGTGGCTTCCTGCCTGACACGGCCCCTGCCTTGCTAGCAGCCTTAGTTGCTCCCTCCACAGACCCTTAGCCTGGCTCCTGGTATTCTTCAGTCGCGGAGAGCTGCCTCTTCCTCTTCCTCTTCCTCCCTGCGTTCGGCCTCCTCCACCCCCTCAACCTTGAGGGGACCCAGTCCCCTGCCAACAAATATTGAGGGGGACAAAGACACCTCGGCCCCATAGAGTTGGCACGCCCATTCAAACCTGCCCTGATTTCAACCACTGATTTCCAAGCTACACTGCGCTTTTGCTTTCTCCGGGTTCCTGAGAAGCGCCAGGTACATGGCTGCTAGCAAAATAAACAAATTGTCTGGGGCTTGGCTGTTTGGCATGAAGTCGCTTCTGATAGCAGACCTCAACCCTTCCCTCTCTTGTGTTTCTATTCCCTCTTTCCCTCGGTCGTGGGGCTGAGTGGTCCAAGGATGCTGGCAATGAGAGAAAAGCGGAGGCAGGCAAGCGCCAATGAGTTCACAGGTTCTGCACCAGGTCCAGAGTGTAGGCAGCGTGAGACGGAGACAGCGGAAAAGATTAAAAAGTGTGCTTCTTTATTGCCACAATTAGCTTGCTTCTGTTCCAATAACATATGGTTCATCATAAACCCTGGCATGTCCTTGCCTCCATTTAAATATTCCATTAACACAAGCTTGGCGTTTTTATCAAGCTGAACACAGAGGAGGGCATGTGAAAGGTTGCCAGAGAGAGAGAGAAGAGAGAGAGAGAGAGAGAGAGAGAGAGAGAGAGAGATGGGAATGGGGAGGGATAAACAAGATTATAGGAAGTTGCCTTCTACTGAGTCAGACCACTGAGTCTTTCCAGCTCAGTATTGTCTGCAGTGACTGACAGCAGCTCTGCAGGGTTTCAGGATGAATTTTTTTTAGCCCTCCACAGAGACGGACTCTAGGACCTTCTGCATGCAAAGGAGATGTCCTACCACTTTGCTGTTGGGAAGAGTTCCCTCCTAGTTAGTGAGCAGGGATAATTCTTGCAGCAGCTGAATCTGCAACAGTATTTTGCGGCAGAAGAAGCTGCAACTGCCAGAATTCTCCCTTTCTTCACAACAGTTAAGAAATTCCAGGGAGACTGGCAATTGCAGATGGGCTGATCTACTCATTTCGGTTTCTCTTCCCTCCCCACCCCAATCTGAAGTTGAGTTCTTTGCATTTCCGCATTAGTTTGCAGTTCATTCACATTTGAAGCTGGCGAATTAGGTTGGTTTGCCTTTAAATGCAAACTGGATCTGATTTCTCCTTACCCAGCAACAGGAGTCAAACTCCTCAAAGAGCTTTGGAGAGCAGGAATTGGTGGGACGGCATGGCTTAATAAGGCGAAACGGCCAAGAAATGGGATGGGTGGGGAGGATAGGAAAAGAAAGGGGAGGTGAGTTAATTTCCCCACTTTGTGGGGATACAAGCTGATGCAGTCATGGGGAGACAGAGAGAGAGAGAGAGAGAGAGAGAGAGAGAGAGAGAGAGAGAGAGAGAGAGAGAGAGAGAGAGAGAGAGAGAGAGAGAGAGACTGCTTCCTTGGCAATGAGCCAGAGATAAGAGTGTGAGCTACACAGAGCTCTCTCAATTAAGCCAGGGACCTGGCTACAGGTTTCTGCACACAGATGCTGTGAGCGGGTGCGTCACAGGCCGGAGCCTAAATCGAGAAAAAACACGCAGTGTTTATCCCCGCAGCTTAGAACTCGGAAGGCCCCCATCTTGCCTGAGGGCCTCCAGACCGATTCCAAGCGTCAGAGGGGCAGCACTGAAAAAGTGTGCATATTGTCATTTGCCTCAGGTTATTTTGAGGCGTAATTAAGTCGGCTGCCAACTTCATCTCCTGCGAGGGCACCTCTAACTTCTTAAAAGGGCAGTTCTCTACCACAACATTGTTTCAAGGCTGGCTTAAGTGCCGCAGCTCCTGCCTCGCCGCAGGGACTCATGGGAACTCTCATTTGGGTGAAGGAGCAGAGGCTCCTCTTAAAAGACCACTCACTGGAACTATAGTTCCAAGGGTTCCCCGGTTCTGGAGAGAGAAGGAACAACAATTAAGCCGGTTAATTTGGTAGAGAAATACCCGGAGGCGGGGGCAAGACACCCACAGCCCTCCAGATGTTGCTGAACTTCAAGTCCCATAATCCCTGATCTCTGGCCAGGCTGGACACCGCTCATGGAAGTGGTGATTCAGCAACATCTGGGTACCACCAGGTAGCCGCCCGTGTCCTAAGATTTGCACAGAAGGGATAATTTCGGTATTTGCGACTTGGAAGATCACTCCCATGCCACAGTTGCGAGAAGCCTCAACCAGTGGAATTTCCTTTCCCCCTTCTGTGCAATTCTTTGAATTAAAAAGTTACAGGAACTCTCTTAGGTTTTAAGACGTAGCATCAATAAGTGGATCACAACAGAGATGGCCTAAACAGCAACTCAGTTTCACCAAAGTAATTCCTCTGGCAAAGGCCAGCCCTTTTGATCCAAATTTTGCCAAAAACCAATATGGTTCAATTACAACGATCCATTTCACAGAAATGATACTTGCGGCAGCTAAGAGGATAGATAGAGAGGGGCAAACCTGGCAGCTGCCTCCCCCTCCCTTGCATGCAAGGATACCAAACAGGAGCACTTAGAACTCCAGTGGGGGAAGCAGCTGGTCGACAGGATTCACACTCAGAGCCTCAACCGTTTCCTTGCTGATGAGGGTGAGCCCAGTGGTGCTGGGTAGTGGTGAAAGAATACCTTTGTTCCCTGCCTGCTCACTAGCCTGAGGCTGCACGGATCCAGTGACAGTGGAGAAGGCAAAGCCCTCCACACTGCCAGCATTGCAGTGGATCACCTGTAGTGGGAGATAATCCGGCGTCACTGGGGATAGACTACTGGCCGGCATCAGCAAGGAAAGTCAGGCACACAACCCTCCCTATCCAATAAGTTAGTTAAATACAGGCAGCACAAGGCAAAGTTTCCTTGTCAAATAAGATAAAACAATATAAACAACAACGCCCCCCCCCAATTGACACTCCTTCACTTCCTGGGCGGCTGAAAAAGAGACGGTCTTCTGCTGAGGAGTGTAGCTTAACAGGAGGTCTTCATGGGAAAGAGGGGAGATGAGCTGGTCCAGGGCCCAAACGGCGGCTCCTAAGCAACAGGCGTAGCTGCAGAGGGAAGGAGACAACAATCATTCAAAGATGAAGGATAGCTATTCCTTCGCTAGCTGTCCTGATGCAGCTGGGGATGAACAGATCTGCCCATTTCGGTTTCTCCCAGCTTCTCATCCTTCCAGTCTTCAGTTCTCCACATTTTTGCAACAGTCTACTGATTTATTTTATTTTTTATTTTGCAACAAGTGCACTTGAAAATTCATCAGCTTCTTAGTGTGCATTTCTCCTAATGCAGACATGCCTGTAGGCGATTTTTATTCAGCGCACACATTTCTTCCCAAGCAATTTCCCCTAATGTCATGCATTTTTCCCCAGGGTACGTTAGTTCCTTTAATCACACACAAAAAATTATGCCTCCTTTTGTTTAGCATATGCATTTTTTGAGCAGGTTGGAGAACTCCATTGCAGAATTCGGAGAAGTGCGAATTTCTCAGGTCAGCTGCATTTTCAGCTGCGTGTTGCAAACTTGGTAGGTCCTGATGAAAATGCAAAGTGAACCAAATTTAGCTCCCCTTGCCCACTGTCACCAACCATAGATCTACCCCTAGCTGACCTGTTCTGTCGCTGGGCCTGGTGCCAACAGGTGAACTGGTTGTTCGTTCTCCAGGTTCCGCGCACTGGGATCAGCCCAGTGATGCAGCAGGAAGCGCACAATCTGCTCCTGAAAGGGGTGCCCATGCAGACCAGCGGCCATGTGCAAGGCGGTGTTCCCGTGGGCCTGAGGACAGAGATTTCCCCTCCAAGTTAGCCTGCATAATAGTCATTTATTGCAGATTTATTAACCCAAACTTACTTGAAGCAGTGTGCAATAAAATAAGACAAAATGCAAAAAGATTGCAAACTCAGCGATGCTAAAAGCAGTAAAGCAATTTCTACCATTGTGCAACTATTGTTTTTTTCCACATAAGCAACCGCTTCACACTTCGGAAAAGGCTTCTTAAAGAAAAAAAAATGTCTTCAATAGCCCCCTAATTGCTAAAAGGCTAGGTGTTTGCCAGATTTTGGCGGATAACTGATTCCAGGCGGCTGGAGCTGCAACACTAAAATCCTGGTCTCTAGGGCACACTCAGCTCATCTCTGGGGCATGTGGTACTCTCAGCAGTACCCCATCTGGGGAGTACAATTGCTGGACATGGATGTGTGGGTCGAGGCAGTTCCTCAGGTCCATTGCAGCTCTTTCCAAAGTTCCAGAAAATGCTGACGGACATGTCAGAGAATTCTGACGAAGAAAGAAATGGAATCAGAAATTGCCGATGTTCATTTCTTCATCCCATGGCCAGAATGAAACTCAGTTCAGTGAACACAATGGGCATTTGCTGTTTCCAGTTGCTTTCAGTCCTCCTCCTTAATTATCATCACCTGTTTAGCCTATCCCTTGTGTAATGATGTACATATATACTTCCTCCAAACACAGTAACTTTGGTTAGTTAATAAATGCTTAAGCCAAGAAAGAACTTAGCATAGGAGGTGTAAGTATTGATTCGCATATTAATTTTTTTCAGAAATTATATAATGAATGTTTAAATATTAATCAGGTTTTGGTTTATATCACCAGTGAATGCGTATATACTAAAACTTTAAGGGAGAATTTTCCGAAGAAAGAAATTTAACGTCGTAGCTTAAGCCAAGACGAGATGTAACATATGAATTGCAACTATTGCTTTTTGTACTTGTCTGTTTAGATATCAATTAGAAATTCTGTTCAAATGTTAATAAGGTTTGGTTTATATCACCAATGTATGTGTACAAATATATCAAAACCTTGAGACAGAATTTACGGAAGAAGCCCGAAACTCTTCATGGGCGAAATAGGTGACGAACGCTGGCACCCTGTCTAACTCTTGTGCGCAATACCGTTGAAACGTCGTTTGATCAATTTTACCTTCGTTGATATCTACAGGAGCCTGGCTTAAGGAACTCTAAAGACTGAAATTTCCTTTTGGACAAAATTTGTATGCGTTGCCTGTTTGTGGCTTCTGTAACAGTTTTTGTACATTTCTCTCTCTATTTTCGGATCATTAACATTAGATTTAGAACGTGGAATAGTGAGGTAGCTTTTTGTGTGCTGTCTTTGTGCTGCTTATTTCATATCGGTTCAGTCCACAAATGACATGTAATTGATTACATCGCCCCCCCCCCCCAACTTGCATTGTGTTTCCTTTGCGTCCTGCAAGGCCGTGCTTTGGTTTCTGAATGTTTTGGAAATCGAATGGACTTCCAGAACAGATTCGACTTCCAAGGTACAACTGTACAGGGCAGAACAGAAAATGATAGCTTCTTACATCCCTGAGGAACAAGGCACCTCAGCAGCACACTTGTTTAACATGCCATTTCTCCCTCTCCTCTTTTAGCTGAACCTCTGTGCTACTCAGGATCAGTCCTGGGGAAGCTGGAGCAGCCTTTGGGCCATGGCAGCTGCAAATCACCTCCCCAATATCCCTCTTTGCTTTTCAAGGGAAGCATGCATTGGCATCAATAGCATAGAACTGCAGAGCTGGAAGGGTCCAACCCCCTGCAATGCAGGAACCTTTTTGCCCAACGTGAGGCTCGAACCCACGACCCTGCGATTAAGAGTCTCATGCTCCCCTCGCAATGCAAACTTTCCCTCTCCCTTTCCTAAGGTCCCAAAGCTGCGACTGACATAGATAAAAACCTGCATGCCAGCTGCTAAGGTCCAAATGACCTCACATGACATTTGATTCTCAGAGCTGGGCCCTCTGTTGCAAGGTGCTGAGCAAGCTTGATCCGCTCTCTGAGGACCACCAGTTCTACTCACCCTTCTGCCTTTCATGATACAAAAGAACAATGCCATAATGGGAAAAACTCCTTTCTATCCCCAGCCTTGGACAACAGCGCCCCCTAGCAGAGGAAACCCAGAAGCACACCTTCATATTGACAAAGTTCTGGAGTTCTCCTTCGGGCAGCTGGAGAAGGAACTGGATCAAAGGCAGGTTTGCAGCTTGGACGGCCAAATGCAGAATGGTTTTGCTGCTCTTCAGTTCCTAGAAAAGGGAGGAAACTGTCAGGAGGCCAGATGCTATCTCCAGAATGGGCTGGCCAAGCTTTCTTGGCTAATCACAAAAGAGAGTCTTATCTTTGAACCATTCTGGGTGGTAGAACATCTGCTTTGCATGCAGAAGATCCCAGGTTCAATCCCTGGCACCTCCAGGTAGGACTGGGAGAGAAATTCTAGAGAGCAGCTGCCTGCCAGTGTAGACAATATTGAATCAGATAAACAAACGGTCTGACTCAGGGTAAGGCGCTTTGCCAGTCCTGTTTAGAAGGCCTTCCACAATGTCAGTATGTCATAATGACAGTGGGAGAGCTTCAAGTGTATACGAGAAATCTAGATTTATGCAATTAAAGTGAATTAAAGCATTTTCTTGCCCTGGTGAAACAAATCCACTTTTTCTTTTTTCTTTTTAAAAAAGACTTTTTGCAGTTAGGAAAGTGATGAGGAAAGTCACCGAAAAGTGTGAGAGGAATTAATGGGGAAACACTAGCAAATGAAGAATGCTAATTGTTAAATAAATCAGAAGGAATTTCCAGGAAAAACACAGGTCGTAGTCCAGGCATCCCCAAACTTTGGCCCTCCAGATGTTTTGGACTACAATGCCCATCATCCCTGACCACTGGTCCTGTTAGCTAGGGATCATGGGAGTTGTAGGCCAAAACATCCGGAGGGCCAAAGTTTGGGGATGCCTGTCGTAGTCTAACCTCCGTGCAAGCTTTGTGCAAACAAATCAGGGTGAATGCTCAATAAACAGGCCATCTGGAGGATCGCAGAATACCCTAAGTGGTACACATTGCATGGTCACATTCTTCCCCACGATGGCAAGATCTATTTTTCTATTTTAATTTTGGCAACATTAGCCAAATTCTGCAAATGCTTTGCTATGTCTCCTTCTTTTGCTCTCTTTTTGGTGGCCACCTTGGTCTCCTGGCCTGGGGAGAAGGAACCCCTCCCCAGAGCCCGCCCACCCACCCACCCACCTACCTGGCTCTTGTAGTTGGCCCCGAGTTCGAGGAGCAAGCGAACACAGAGCAGGAAGTTCTGGAGCTGCTGCTGAGACAACGGATCCATGCTTTGGGACTGGAAGGCGGCATTGTGAGCTATGACAGCGCAATGCAAGGGGGTCAGACCTACCGGAATAGTACAGAAAGGGATGTCAAAGACTCCACACATCAGCAGTGTGTACCACCCCACCCCCACCCCAAATATTATGCATTCTCAACTTGAAACTGTTTCTGGGAATACACAGCACTCTCTGATCATCTTACCTTCAAAATTTCTGGCATCGACATTGACTGGGACACCAGTCACCATGACGGCCTGGGAAAGAATCCAGAAAAGAGGTTGTCATTCTGACATGTGCTTAGAACAGATCAAATCCCAACCTAACAAAAGCCCAGCAAGCAGATGTTGGCCACGGACTGAGTGGCTCTAACACCTAGCAGCTTCAACAGTATTTGTTGGAAAAGCAGAGAAAAGGGGCAGGAGGATGACTATACTGTAAATATATAGACCTTTCCCCTGCTGTAGTGTCTATTGCATCACAGCCTGTTTCATTGTGTTTTAAAGGTACTGTATGCCATAGCTGCCAAGTCTCCTGTTTTTCGCGGGAAACCCCCTTATTTTAAACTGTTTCCCGCTGGCAGCCCGGATTGGAAAAAATCCCGTAAATCCAGATTTCCGACCTGCCAGGGGGGTTCCATTTTGGGTCCTGGTGCCGCCAGATTTCCGGTGCACAGACATGGGTAGCGCTGCACCGGAAGTCGCTTCTGCGCGACATGCGTAGAAGCAACTTTCGATGCCGCGCTATCCATGTATGGGCACCAGAAATCGGGTGGCGCCGGTGCCGGAAGGGCAAGACATGCGTAGGAGTGACTTCCGGTGCCGTACCACTGCTGATCCCGCATTTTTCAGTGGGAGACTTGGCAGCTATGCTGTAAGCTGCCTCAAGAACATCAGTTGGTAGGCAGGCTATAAATACTCCTAAATGAATAAATAGTATTTTATTGGATACCCATTGTCCATGCGTGGAGATCAAGTGATGGGGGGAGCATTGGCCTGTTGTATTTGTGTGTGCTATCGTGCTGCTAACATTTGCAGGAGTATAAAAAGGAACAAATGACGGAAACACTGCTGTAATTTGAACTCTGCGATGAGGCACCATGAGGTCCAGCTCCCACCAACCCCAACTATTGGCTCTGTTGGCTCATGGGAGTTGCAGTTGGTGGTGGCTGGGTGCTCTGAGGGAATGGCCCGACTGCTGCCCTTGAGCTTTTGCCACCTGAGGCAATTGCCTCACTTTGCCTGATGATAGGGCTGGCCCGGCCTTGCTAGCAGAGATGGGGACCATAGGCAGTTGGCCTTATACAGAATCAGGCCATTAATATTGTCTGCAGTGATTGCCAGAGGCTCTCCAGAATTCCAGACAGGGTATATTTCCAACAGGGGTGTAGCTAGCTGCTCTGGCACCCGGAGCAGCGGGGGTGGGGCGAGCCACGCACGGGGACGCAAGCCCCACACTTCTGTTTTGGGCAGCGTGGGGGCCCGAGCCACCGCATCACTCCCAGGAGAGACATGTGGCTCGGGCGCGCTGCAGGCCAGGCCTCGTGGTAAGTGCTGCCCCCTGTGGTGTACCATTTTGTCACCCCCTCAAAGATGACCCCTGGGTCGGACCGCACCCCCCCGAACCCCCTTCCTACGCCCCTGATTTCCCAGCCCTACTGGGCATAGCTGCCAAGTCTTCCGTTTTTCGTGGGAAACCCCCGGATTTTAATCCATTTCCCGCTGGTCTCCCGAATTGAAAAAAATCCTGGAAATCCCCCGGATTTTCTACCTGCCAGGGAGGCTCCATTTTGGGTGCTGGCGCAGCCCGGTTTCCAGTGCCCAGACATGGGTAGTGCGGCGCCGGAAGTCGCTTCTACAGATGTCCGGAAATGCGTAGAAGCGACTTCCGGTGCCGCTCCGCCCATGCCTGGGCACTGGAAATCGGGTAGAGCGGCACCGGAAGTCGCTTCCACGCATGTCCAGAAGTTGCCACACCGCTGCTGATCCCACATTTTTCAGCGGGAGACTTGGCAGGTATGCTACTGGGAGATGCCTGGGATTGAACCAGAGACCTTCTGCATGCAAGGCAGGTGCTCTACCACTGAGCTATGCCCTTCCCCTGTGGCTCTCCAGGTATTGTTGGATAGCGACTCCCAGCATTCTTCAATGTTGGCCATGCAATAGGGACACTCACCTCAATGACACTGGGCAGCCCATAGGTGGCGCCAAGGTGCAGCACAGTCTGCCCCTTCTGGTCTGCAGCATTGGCATCCGCTCCCAGCACAATCAGGTCCTTCACGATCCCAGGCTGATTTGCTGCAGCCGCCACTAGCAACGGAGTCTGGGTGCACAGAGAGGAATAGCAGTGAGTGGCTGTGGCTGGGAGTGGCAGAGCAAAGCCTTACCAGGCTCCTGGTTCTAGGCAGCTATCCAGGGCAGCAGTTAATAGGTGACAGGCAGCAGTTGACAGAAGGGAGCATTTGCTACTTCAATGCATATACACCAGGGCGTGCAACGCCTGTTTCAGCCTGAGGTCCACATTTCCTTTTGGGCAACCTCCTGAGGGCCACATGCCAATGGTGCACGGGGCCATAGGCAAAAGTAGGTGGAGCAATGAATGCAAATATCACCTTTGTAGCGTAGGCTAAGTTTCTGCACACCCGTCCCCCATCCCAGCAAACAAGAAGCATTAGTGGACTGCAAGGTGTCACAGGGGAGCTGGACAGGAGGCACATTTAGTGACGAGCAGAGAGAAACAAGGCCATGCAGCGGATTCCAGCTAGCAATGCTTTTTATTAGCATTAAAACAGAAACACGCAGAGATTCGTGATGCGTACTCCTTCAAAGTGAGCTGTTGCCCACAGTGTCTTGCTCCTCCCATCTAGTCTATTTTCTACATTGGGTTCTGAGCACAATTCAAAGTGTTGGTGCTGACCTTTAAAGCCCTAAACGGCCTCGGACCAGTATAACTGAAGGAGCGTCTCCACCCCCATCGTTCAGCCCAGACACTGAGGTCCAGCGCCGAGGGCCTTGTGGCGGTTCCCTCACTGTGAGAAGCAAAACTACAGGGAACCAGGCAGAGGGCCTTCTTGGTAGTGGCGCCCGCCCTGTGGAATGCCCTCCCATCAGATGTCAAGGAAATAAATAACTATCTGACTTTTAGAAGACATCTGAAGGCAGCCCTGATTAGGGAAGTTTTTAATGTTTGATGTTTTATCACATGATGATGATGATGGTGGTGGTGGTGGTGATGATGTTGGGAGCCACCCAGGGTGACTGGGGAAACCCAGCCAGTTAGGCGGTGTGTGTGTGTGTGTGTGTGTGTGTGTGTGTGTGTGTGTGTGAGGTCCCTCCCTCCTTCTGCCTACAGCAAGTCCCAAGGGACCCTCTCTGTTTCTGCTCAGTTTTCTGTTCTGTTACGTGGAGCAATCGTCTTGTTTTAGGGGTGGGAATTGGAGCTGGCAGACTTTCAACAGACACACTTTCAGCTGGTGTTGCCTCTATTAAGTCTGACTCCTGTCTTTGCTCAAGGCTGGTGCATCTGCTTGCTTGTCCCTGTTCCTCACCCTCCAATATTCCCTGCTTCTACTCATCCTCTGGGGTTTGTCGTGTCTCCCACCACCAAGAAAAAAAAATCACCCAGGGTGCAAAGCTGGAAGTGCAGGCTGGGGAGATTTCTGAGGGACAGACAAAAATGTCTGAAGGGCTGCATTTGGGCCCCAAGCCTTCAGTTCCCCACCCTGAGGTACACTCTTATTCCTCGGGAACAGCTCGACACACACAAAAAAAGACTGTGAACTGGCCTGGAGTCTTGAACATCTCAAGAGGCAGACATGACAAAGTAACTTCAAGTGCTTCAAGAAAATGATACGGGTTGCTTTAGTTGAGATTCCTGCATTGCAGCGGGTTGGACTAGATGACCCTCAGGGTCCCTTCAAACTCTACGATTCTATGATCTTTTCAACTAGCTCATATAGCTAGGCTATTGGCAGCAGTTTTGCTTGGATAGCACAACCGTGAAAAAGGGCTGGGGGAGGGGAAGTTTGAATAATAATAATAATAATAATAATAATAATAATAATAATGATTTATTATTTATACCCTGCCCATCTGGCTGGTTTTCCCCAGCCACTCTGGGCGGCTTCCAACAAAAGATTAAAAATACATTAAGACATGCTTCCTCAACCTCTGCCCTCCATATGTTTTGAGACTACAATCCCCATCATCCCTGACCACTGGTGCTGCTAGCTAGGGATCATGGGAGTTGTAGGCCAAAAACATCTGGAGGGCCAAGGCTGACGAAGCCTGCATTAAGACATCAGTCATTAAAAACTTCCCTAAACAGGGCTGCCTTCAGATGTCTTCTAAATGTGAGGTAGTTGTTTATTTCTTTGACATTTATTTACTTTTTATCCCTTTATTGTATAAATTGCCTGATGGGTTTTAAAATAGCTGTCACAGCGGGATGCAATATGGAATAGCAGAGAATATAAATTGAATTTCTAAACATGTATGAACAATAAATTAAGTACATATACTGTTAGAATGGCAGAGTAAACGCATTTGAAAACACACACACGAAAAGAAATCAGAACCATCAGTGAATGTCACATCAAATAGGTTGCCTGGATACCTGTAGGAAAGAATAGAGTGATATTCTTCTAAGATACTCATAGTAGACCTTCTGAAATGAATGGACATAACACCACGGACTGCTGTTTGACTGACCTTGGATATATTCCATAGCAAATACGTAGCTTATGAAATAAATTCTAAATGCTATAGAGCTAGTCCTACTTAGGGTAGACCCATTCAAATTAATGTGACAAGTCTGTCTTTAGATCCATTAATTTCAGGTGAGTATGCTGGATTCAAATAATAAGCAAGGAGATTCTGACTAAACATTTGGAAGAACTTTCTGATGGTAAGAGCTGTTTGACGTTGGAACAGACGCCCTCGGAAGGTGGTGGACTCTCCTTCCTTGGAGGTTTTAAGACAGAAGTTGGATGGCCATCTGTCAGGGATTCTTCAGCCGTTTTTCCTGTATTGCAGGGGGTTGGACTAGATGCCTCTATGGGTCCCTCACAATCCTACTGTTATGTACTAAGCTTGGATCCTAGAACAATAGGCAGGTAGGATCCTAGAATGCAACAACTGATTGGCTTGCGGGAGAAGACCAATCATACTATTAGGCTGGTAGGATCGTAGAATGCAACAACTGATTGGCCTGCAGGAGAAGACCAATCAGGCTCCAGGAGGGAAGCAGAATCATCCAATCAGATGGGACTCATTGTGTAAATAATGTATATCAGCAACGTCCAACAGGTAGATCACTGGACATCTGTGGTAGATCACTGGTAGATCACTGGCTCACCCCAAAGAAGCTCAAAAATTTTGGCTCCCCAAAGAAAAGCTCAACATTATTGCCCTGCAGCCCCCCAAAATGGGGCTTTCCTCCTCCCTAAAAACTCAAGAAAAGCTCAACAACTTTGACCTGAACCCCCCAAAAGGGGGTAGATCACTGCCAGTCTTTAACTCCGTGAGTAGATCACAGTCTCTTGGGAGTTGGCCACCCCTGATGTATATAAAATCCTGAGGTTTTGTGGGAAATTCAGTCACTGTTTTACAATAAAGATGTACACATAACTACGATTACACAAACCCACCTATTAATCTACCCCCCCCACCCTACACCCACCCAATGTGATAGACTTCCAATCACATAAACTATAATGTATTTAATCTCCATTATTTTCTTTTGCATATTACTAATTGTAATTATGTATGTCTGATTGAGTATACGTAAGGTTTTGTATTGCCTAATTTTCAAACATTTTTTTTTAATATCACTGTTTTACAAGCTGTAATAAAGAGCATGAAATCAATGCAGGACTCCGAGTATATTTCATCTACAATTCTACGATTCTATGCGTAGGACTTAGTTGGAGACAACCCTATGACGACAGCTGGAGAAAGATATTCATGTGCCTCCTCCATGCAAGGATAATTAAGCCCAGGCCTCATCCTCACCTTCCCCCTGTGCTCTTTGACGTCAAGCTGGCCACACTCCCGGAATACCTCAGCAGTAGCATATGCCAGTGGCCGGTGTCCTTTGGCCACATATAGATGCAGAAACCTGAAGAGGAGAGGGGCACAGCATAGTTTAAAAACGTGATTGACAGACAAGGCTCTTCTCCCCTGACAATGCAGCGAGAGAACCGCCTGACATACCGGTAGTGGCTGGAGTCTCAGACTAGGACTAGGGAGACCCTGGTTCTGAGCCCTGCTCAGCCATAGATTTCACATGGGCCAATGGTTACTCCTCTTTCTCAGAATTAGCCTGCCTCGCAGGGTTGTTGGGAGGATAAAAGCTGGGGACAGAACCACCTATGCCACTCTAGTTAGAAAGGTGGCATCTAAATGTCAAATAAATGTAATAAACACACATTATAACAATCTATACGTGTATAAGATGCAAATTTTGAAACAATGACTATAAACAGAAATAGAGTACATTTCACCATAGTGGGGGAGACTGTGCTGAGGCATACCTGCTCAGAGTGACTAAATTGTGGGCAATTTCCCTAGTCTCCCTTCTTAGGATTCTTCGTCTTTATCTGTCCAACTAGGGTCATATCCACATGTGCTCATACATTTAGAGCACATGCCTTCCCCCAAAGAATCATGGGAACTGTAGTTTATAGCTGCATTTCCCCGGTACCCATATCAAACGACAACTCCCATGATTCTTTGGGGGAAACCATTTTTTAAAACGAATGTGACCCTGGGCCAGACAGAGGACTATCTGCTATAAAATAGGACACACAGCCACCTTACTTTGAAGGGGACAAAGTGACCACCTGAGTGGGATGGTGTTCAACGCGATGGGGGGGGGCAGGAATCAGTGCCCTCACCACTGGCAATAGACTTACGTGTCTCCATCCTCATCTTGATGTAGCAGAAGAGGCAGCTCTGTATTCCGGATCTCCGCCCGAGCTTGGGCCAGTTCCCCTGGATCCACCTCCAGGGATGAGGCCGGAAAATTCTCCTCGGGAAGGAGGCAGGGGTTGTTCAGTTCCTGCTGCAGGCAGATGCCCCCAGGAGCGGGGAAGAGGTCCAAAGGCCCAGTTTCAGAGACCGCCGTCTGTGTGCAAGAAACCATGGTAAAGAGGCATTGCAATATTACCACCCTTTCCCCCCAGATATACATCAGGGTTGCCAATGTGGGCACATATATGTTCACAGAGGCGTTCCCTGGCATTTCTAGGGCCCCCTCCTCCCACCAAAATTAGGCTTGGAAACAGCTTCTGACTCTGAACCTCCCTGGGGCAAGCATTCCACAAATGGGGAATGGAGATACATTCCCAAGGATTTCCTTGGAACAGGAAAACTGCTGTTTAAAAAAAACAGATTAAGATGATAGCATGAGCCAACTTCCTTGTCTCCAGTTTGAGCCACTCCTCACCCACCCATATCCCCTCATAATTCCACATTCACCTCATAATCCACCGCTGACGCCATCTTGGAAACGTACATTGCCTCGGTGGGACTAGGTCCTCCTGGCCCATAAACACCGGCTTCCAAAGAAGTAAAGGGGTTCATGATGCCATACTGGGGCCCTGGAGGTGGGAGGAGGTAGTTCTTGGTGGGGTCCACCGGCTGGTAGTGGCAGTCGGCAGGGAAGGCGGCTTGGCTTGAGGTGTCTGGCTGCCAGGTGGGAAAGGCCGCGGCCGGGTACTCGGGAGCGGCTGTCTGTCCTGGAGTAGGTCCTCTTCCCTTGACTGCTCTGGGGGGCTCTAGGAAGAGGGACTCAAATGAACAAAGAATACAGAAGCAGAAGAAGAGCCCTGTTGGATCAGGCCAGTGGTCCCTCTATTCCAGAATCCTGTTCTTACTGGGGCCAACCAGATGCCCGTGGGAAGCCCAAAAGGAAGACCAGAGCGCAAGAACACCTCTCCCTTCCTGTGGTTTCCAGCAACTGGGACGCAGAAGCATACTGCCTCCACCAGTGCAGACAGAACGTTAGTAGCCATTTCAGGCGCACCGACTGTATGGGGGAAGAAAAGCATCCCAGTGTGTCCATATCCACTCACCTGTTTGGCTGACTTCGAAAACTCCTGGGGGTACCTGCAGAGGAAGAGTAAAAAAAGAGGATCAGTAATGAGCCTGGTAAAGGTGATAAAGGGTTGAGTCTGGACATGCTATAGCCGCCACCCTAGACTAGGCTGCCCCTTAATCTGACCCCCAATGTTCATTCGCATGGTCCCCAATTCATAACGTAGGAAGAAGCCGCCTTCTGCTGAGTCAGAACAATGGTCTTCATGGACGATGGACCAATGTTCTGACTCAGCAGAAGGCGGCTTCTTCCCACGTTATGAATTGGGGACCAAGTGAATGGACATTTGGGGTAAGTTCTATCCCAGGGGTCCCCAAACTAAGGCCCGGGGGCCAGATGCAGCCCAATCGCCTTCTAAATCCGGCCCATGGATTTTTACGTGTTTTAGCGTGTTTTTACATGAGTAGAATGTGTCCTTTTATTTAAAATGCATCTCTGGGTTATTTGTGGGGCCTGCCTGGTGTTTTTACATAAGTAGAATGTGTCATTATATTTAAAATGCATCTCTGGGTTATTTGTGGAGCATAGGAATTCGTTCATATTTTTTTTTCAAAATATAGTCCGGCCCCCCACAAGGTCTGAGGGACAGTGGACCGGCCCCGTGCTGAAAAAGTTTGCTGACCCCTGTTCTATCCTATGTGGTGGACCTGTAAAAGGGTAAAAGAGTATTGGGAAATAATTCATAATGAATTGAAAAAAAATGTTTAACATATGTTTAAAGAAGATTGGGAAATGTTTATTGAATATATGGGGGGGGGGGAATTGTGTATATTTGAAAACATGGGGAGCATTAAGATAAATCCAACAGTGTAAATAAGTTTTGGTGGATGTAATAATGGAATACTGAATGGTTTAGTTTATATAAAATATGCAGGGATTTATGCTATGCAAAATGAACCATGGAAAGAGAAGAGGGAAAGTCATCGATATTTTAAGGTTGTTTAAATGAATATTCTAAAATGTAAATCAGAATACTTAATAAAAAATACGGGATGGAAAGAACGTTGGCCCATCTAACTCTCCACTGACTGGCAGTTGCTCTCCATGGTTTCAGGCAGGATCTTTTTTCCAGCCCGACCTGGAAACGCTGGGGATTTTATTTGGGATTGAACCCTGGGCCTTCTGCATGCAAGACAGATGCTCTAACGCAAGGCTACAGCCCTCGTCTCAAAGAATGCAAACCAGGTGTAGCTAGCCTAGGTGATGGGCCCTAACTTAGAAGGCTGAGACAAATTCATTGGACGAGAAGGCTGTCAAAAGGTACCAGTCATGATGGCCACATGGAACCTCTATGCTCAGATGCAACAGCCACTGAATGCCCGCTGTGGGGAGCAATAGCAGCAGGAGAGGGCTGCTGCCTTGCTGTCCTGCTTGGGAGTTTCCTGGAGACATCTACCGGTAGCTGGAAGGGGCTGCTGGAAGCAAGGAACAATCACAACTGGTTTCAGTGGATGACTCACCTGGGGTCCAGTGCTGTGGCCAAGGACCGCCTGCTGTTGCCTTTTTTGTTCCAGTAATTCCCGCACAGTCTGGGGTGCTAAATTGCTGCGTGGAACTTTGCAACCTGAAAGCAGAGAGAGCAAATGGAGTTGTCAGGATTGAGAGGAGGACAGCTCTAGCCTGGGATCAGAATCAGATCATTTCCTAAAAGCATGTAAGTACCCCACCTTCAGAGTGTCTATTTCAGGGGTAGGCAACCTAAGACCCATGGGCCGGATGCGGCTCAATCGCCTTCTCAATCCAGCCCACGGACGGTCTGGGAATCAGTGTTTTTTTACATGAGTAGAATGTGCCCTTTTATTTAAAATGCATCTCTGGGTTATTTGTGGGGCCTGCCTGGTGTTTTTACATGAGCAGAATGCATGCTTTTATTTAAAATGCATCTCTGGGTTATTTGTGGGGCATAGGAATTCGTTCAACCCCCCCCCCCCCCCGCAATAGTCTGACCCACCACATAGTCTGAAGCATGGTGGACCGGCCCACGGCTGGAAAAGGTTGATGACCCCTTGTCTATTTCATCAGTGGGGAAGCTACAGCCTAGTTAGCCCCACCAGGCACGACCATTTGGCCCATGAGGCCATTTTTGCCAAGCCATACTGACGTACCCCACTAGGGCATGTTGAATTTTCCAAAACCGAAGGCTCCTAAAACTTTGTAACATGGATTGGGTCTTCAAAATATATTTTGTTTAAATTAATATAATTTAGTTTTGTTTGGTAAGCAAAATGTGTGTAAAATTGCATAGAAATCATTTAAAATGATTTGCCCAGTTAGATTACATTCCTATTATTCTTATTGTTAAGCATTACCTGACATTTTCAGAAAACAAAATGGAAATTCTTTGCTTTCCTGAAAGCCTCATGTGCTTCTTTGTCCAGTCTTTCAAGCTAAATGTTGTCCAGTTGTAAAAAAGAATAACAGCTCTGAATTTCTCACATCCCAAAACCTATTTGTTTCAGCGACTAAAATGGCACTCCCTACTACACCACTCTCGATATCACATATAATATCAGTCAGATGTAGGGGAGGTAAAGCTGCAAATTCCTACCAAAAACAGGGTTTGAAGGCCCTGGCAATCACCTGAATGTTGGCTGTTTCAAAGCCCTGTGCATTTGCCAGGCAGAGGATGTCAGGTGATTGACAGGTAGGTCAAAGTAGGACACCTGTCAAAGCTGGCCTTACTGGGGATGAGGAAGCCAAGAATCTGATCTACTAGTCCAATCCATTTCCCCATCCCTGGTCTACTTGAAAACGGACCCACCACAAAGCTTCCCTGCTTGCAGAAAGCTAATCTGTCAAGAAAAGGATAAGCATCTTCCTTGTGATGCAACAACTTCCCTGCACAAACTCTAAAAGGAAAGTTAAATGGCATACCTACACCAAAATTGTCTGCACCTAGCTAAACTGCACCCAGCTAGCACAAACCTTGCACTGAGAAACGCTGATATCTGCACTTCTTGCAGAAAAGATGGTGGGCATTTTCAGGCCAGCACATCTTGAGTTATTTTGCAGTTTTCTGCTTCCACTGCACATTGCAGGGCAAGGTAGCTCTACCCTGCAACTAACAGAAATCCTATTTTGGGCCTAGTGCTAATTACAGGACTGCATTTTCACATTGCAACTGCAGAATTCTCACACTGCTCTGATTCCACTATTTCAGCATGTCAGGGGCAGAGATGTGTGAATAATATGTCAATGCCTGTTTCTCTCCATTTCTAGCTTTTCCAATCTGAAGTTCACTTTTCCACATTTCTACATCGGCCTGCATTTTTTTTTAAAAGCTCATGAAAATTCATCAGCTTTTCAGTGTGAATTTCTCCTAACAAACAAAATTTCAGTATATAAGTTTGCCTACTACACACATTTCTTGCAAGCTAGTTTCCCTTAATATAATACATTTGTATATGTTATTTCACCAATTTATGCATTTTTACATGGACTTTACCGCAGTATATGCTTTTTGTACATACCGTATTTTCCCATGTATGTACATACCGTATTTTCCCGACAATGTTCTTTGCTTAAAAAATAGTCAAAAATTGGGGGTTCGGGCTCTGGTGCAGATGGTCTGGACTTGGGTTCAGGTTCAGGCTCTGGCCAAATTTCTTAATTTTGGGCTCCAAAAAATAGGGGTCGTCTTATACATGGAGGTGTATTATACACAGGAAAATATGCTATTACTTGGCTGGAGAACAGCATTGCAAAATTCAGAGAAGTGTGGATTTTGAAAGACAGCGGTGCTTCAATTTGTGTATTGCTTTGGAAAGCGTGAATTAGGCAGGTTCTCCTTTAAATGTGAACTGAATCAAATTTCTCCCCCTTCCCTAGTCAGAGGTTGGGAACCTGTGGTTCTCCAGATGATATAAGACCACAACTCCCACAATCCTTTGCTCACAGAGGAAGCCATGACTTTTTAAAGTGGTAGCCTAGTGCTTTGAATGCATGGTGGGAATGTGGTCTTGAGGCTGGTTCGGCTTCCTCATCCATTCTGTTGGAAACTGTAGCTCTGTGAGGGGAATAGGGTTTTTTTCAGTGCTCTTAATGAACTACGGCTCCCAGAATCCTTTGGGGGAAGTCATGATTTATTTGTAGGATTAGACAATGATGGCTGTCTAATGAGCCTTCATTCTGATTTGTTTGCTGGGAGGTTAGATGACATTACATCAACGTAAGTGTTATCTCACACTTTCCAGGGCATTTCCCCATCACTTTCCTTTCTTTTTAAAATATATATTTAAAAAAACCCTGATCTTTTGGGGAAGCAGTTTTCTTGCACAATTCAGCTACAATTGCACAACCTGAAATTGCTAGTAGGTGCTTGCATCCCATTCAAGAATAGCAACAGTCCAGAAGTGCCCTTGAAATATTTGCTTTATTCATCAACGTAAAGAAGCAGAGTATATCAAAGCAAAAATTAGACATTCCTACAAAGCAGATCCTTCAAAGACTGTCCATTTCAGCTTTCCAGAAATTCTTGCATGGGGTGTCTCTGCCTGCCTGCCTGCCTGCCTGCCTGCCTGCCTGCCTGCCTGCCTGCCTGCCTGCCTGCCTGCCTGCCACCTATACACATGGCCATTGTTCTTACCAACCTGCCAGCTCCCCTATCTCACATGCATAGGTGCCTCATCAGTGGGGCACCACCTCCTCCAAACTCTGGTTTCTCATTCAAAAATGGAGAGAGTTTTCTAGCTACCAGGAGACCATGTCCTACAGCCCATTGAAAAAAATACCAGCAAACCATTCTGGGCTGTTACCAGCAATCTAACCAAGGAACAGCGGATCTGCAGTGCCAGTAACAATATATTTCAGACCCAAGCCTTGACAGCAAATTAATCTTTCCTCCAGGCAACCTGTATATTCAACATTCACCCTCATTACACTAGCACAAAACTTGCAGTGCGGCTAGAATGCTGGGTCTTTTTTGAGCATCCACTCTGACTTGTTTATGGGATGGACAATGAGCATTTATCCTGCATTCACCTTGATTTGTTTCTGGGGTCTTCACACGTCTTCCTGTTATTCATTATTTCACACCACACTTTTCAGTGCATGTTCTCTTCCCTTCCCAAAGTGCAATATATAACAGTAATTACAAACTCCCCACCCCCCTGGCCAATGGACCACTTGATAATTGCTGAGGGTCTTAGTGGACCATTTCTGCCCATTGCAGCCATTTCAATGTGCTGTGTGATTTTTAATTGCATTCCTATTGCTTCTTTTCTTTTGCATGTACTGTATTTTACTGCATAACAATCTGAATTCCACTGAATTCAAAATACAACACTATAAAATGCAACATAGGGAACGATGAAGCAATTAAAAACTAAAGAGCGATAAGGAAGCAATAAAAAGGCAATTAAAGATCAATATAAGAAATAAAAGAAGCGATAAAAATACAGCTAAAAATCAAGGTAGATCTTTAATGGGGAAATATGAATGAAGTCCGTGGACCCCAGTTTGAGAAGCCCTGTGCTAGGGCGACAGAGCGATTTGATCCAATTTTTATTACAGAGACCTTCACGTTCCAGTATGTGCTCGGGTTCCTCCTGCAAAATAGCGACAGTCGCGGAAGGCCCCTCTTAAATTGCTGAGTGCTCCTGTGACATGATTCAGAGTTTGCCCTGCCTGCTACAGGGGCAAGGCTGCTGGCAGAAAATAACAGCTCTGAGCTGCTCATGAATCCTGCTTTGCCCCAACCTCGGCCTTTCATCTCCCTCACTTGTGGTTTCCCTTCTTGACGCACAATGGATATTTTCCAGAGCAGGTGATGCTCAAACCCAGATATTGTGGCCATCCCCCACCTCCCCAGTCCCCTGTTAAAAGCCTTCCAAGAGCAATGTGAGGAGGAGGGGAACGGCAGGCGGCATGCCAGCTCAAAGGCATGTGCTGTGGTTGTTGTCCTGGCTGCCTGTGTGAAAAATGAGGCAACTTGCAGCACCGTCGCTTCCGTTGACGGAAGGCATGACACTGTGAAGGAAATGATGTGAAAGAAAAACTCAGCCGGCAAGGGCTGCTGGTCAGAGCTTTTCCTCCACTCTGCTACATTTCCTTTCCGGATTCTGTGACCTGAACCTGCAAGGTTCAGGGTGATTCCCCTGGTGCAGGTGCAAGTGTGTAAGTCAGCAGGGTGCTCTCCTCCAGTTGCTGGACTCCAGCCCCCACCAGCCTCAGCCAGCATGACCCATGGCCAAGGACGTTGGGAATTGTAGTCTACAGGGTGGTGTAGTGGTTGGAGCATTGGATTAGAGATAACACTTAATACTGGGGGGAAGGAAACAAGCTGCCTTTGTGATTATAGAGAGAGTACAGAGGAGAACAGTGCAAGACAGGCATTGGGAAATTTGAATCAGGGGCACAGGCAGTGTTTTGGCACTTCAAATCCCTGTGGGTGGAAGAAGTTACTGTTCTGATCTTTCCCATGCTGCAGCGCCACCCTTGTAATGGTCAGAGCAAGTACTGCAGATCCAGGATTCCGTCCCAAGTCTGAACAGGATTCTCTCTGTTTCTCAGTTTTCCAACCTAAAGTTCATTTCTCCACATTTCCACATCAGTTTGTGTGATTCTTTCTTTTTAAGGGTTCAGGAAAATTCATCAGTATTTTTGTGCAAATTTTCTTTGATATGCACGTTTGTATGCAATTTTGCCTAAGACAAGCATTATTATTATTATTATTTTGCAATCTCCCCTAATTAATGCATTTTCCCTATGTTATTATCACAAATGCATGCATTTTTAAAATACAAACTTTACCTTAGTATATGCATTCATGTACACATAACTTGGCTGGAGAACTACATTGCTGGTGCAAGGAAAAATATAGGTATAAAAGGAGAAATCCTGGATGCCAAGATCCAAGGCTGGGGCAAGTACTCTGCAATGAGAGAACCCCAGCAGAGATTTAAACATAATAAAAAATGCAATAAAGTAAATCGTGGAAATATGGGCTTAGGCCATTAAAATATGTCCTTGTGAGTTCCAAAACTTCCCTCTAACCCCACACATCTGGTAAATTTAAAATGCCAGATCCGTGTGCTTTTCCATACAACATTCAGGAAAAGTTGCACAGGCAGTAAAACTTAGTTTAGTTCCAAAATGGTGAAAGTAAAGTTTGTAAATTATTGGTATGGAACACAAGAATGACTTGTGAAAGCCATTCACACAAGCTTTGCCTCTTCACACACCGAGATCATTAGGTAGACCGAGAGGAGGAACAATAGTCTTGATTACCTATATCCTCCCAAGGTAAGGGAAGTGAACACAGCTAAGGACAGCTGGCAAGACAGCTTACTCTATGGTATTAACCCCTTTATGCATTAAATAGACTTAAGCACGTTGGTTAAATGAGGCAGGTTATCCCCCATACATTGCTAAATTTGGAGAAGTTCAAATTTAGAAAGGATGTCTGGGTTTCAGTACTCTTATTGTTTTGGAAAGTGAAAATTTAAGAAGTTCACCTTTAAATGTTTACAGAATTGAGTTTTCTCTGCAACACGACTTTCATGCTTGACTCGAGGGTGACAACAATTAGTCCATTCTTGGACATACCTTTTGCCTTTCCCAGAGCTCCACTTCAAGTCTCTCTTGGAACTTAGCCAAGGCCTGCTAGCAAGCTTTGCTGATTTAGATAAATAGTAGAAATAGAAGCAGAGCACTAGATTTAGGACAGGGAGGTTTGTGATGAAAACCCCTCTTTTGCTATGGCACCTCAAGTTGCCATCATTTTGGGGGGGGGCAGTAAAATGGGCCCCCTCCTGCATACAATCCCATCCTATACATACAATCTCATGCATCATGAAAGAAAAATAACATCTCCTAGATTCCTGAAAATGATATATTGGTTAAGAGCACAAAATAATCATTTCTGTTTTTAATTCATTCCCAGGATTCCTGCCATGTCCCCAAATACCCCTTCCCTTTCAGCTATCCTAGCCGCTCACAGGAAACATCCAGGCTGGAGAAGAGTCCTACTAGGCTTTTCTTGGTCTTTATAGAAGTATTATCTTGCCAAAGTTTTGAATTAAAAAAAATTCTGGTGGACCAATATGTCTGCAAATATTCCATAAACTAGGAGTGGGAAATCTCCAGCCTAGGGAACAAATGTGGCCATCAAAGCCCCATTATCTGGCCCTTGGAATTCTCCCCAGGCCACCCCCCTCCCCAGCCACCCCCTTGGATCAAAGTCCAGGGACACATTCCAGCCAGGCTGCAAAATGCATAGGAAAGAAAAGAAACACACACCTCTCGCTTCAATGGAATTCCCTGCCTTCCCCTTGCCTCCACCCACCACTGTACGGATGGAGAATGTAGGGCTCCTGATTTGGATTGGGACCATAGCAGAGCACAGCTAATGTATGATCCGGTTTCACCCCAATTAGCAGACTGTTAATCCAGAGTAGATGCTAGGAAGCATTCCCAACAATGCAGCTGTCAAAATTATATCATTAAATAATCTTAATATTATTGATTAGTCCATTCGAGTGGACCTCATCCTATTCTAGGTGCCCCCATCCCAGAAGTCGTTAACAAGGTCCTTCCTTGGTAACGTCTTCTGCAAAAGTGGCTTCTAGAGGAGGCTGATCACTGCAATCATGGGATAATCACTGTTGATGGAGACCTATCCCTCTTGAAATTGCTCTATTCTTTTCGAAAGCCATCTCAGCTAGTAACCATCAAGCAGCAGTGCCAAAGCTATGGAATCATCTCCCTGGAGACCTTCGCCTGCTTCTATTTTTGTGCCAACTTAAAACACGGAAGGTCACCTCCTGACTGCCTGAATTTTGCGGGAGGGATTGACGTGCATGCTGCAAATGTAGGTCTGCATAATTCAAGTGGGTTTAAGCACTCTGTCACCTTGGTGGAACAAATCCACTTTTTAAAAAGAGAGAGAGAGGACTTTTTTGCAGTTAGGAAAGTGATGGGGAAAGTGTACTGCAAAGTGTGGGGAGAATGATCTACGGGAATTCATTTAACCATCACAAAAGCAAATAAGGATGAATGCTCATTGCTTTATCACCTCCCCAATGAATCAGAACCCATACCCAATAAAGACCAGATGTAAACTACCCACTAGGAGCTACCCACTCCTGGCGTGCTATGGTCCATGGGGTCACGAAGAGTCGGACACGACTAAACGACTAAACAACAACAACAAAGCTACCCACTGCACAAGCTTTGCACAAGCAAATGGATATGAATGCTAATTCAATAGATCACCTGGAGGGGCCCTTATTTGAAAGAGATTTTAATATCAGTTAGCTGAATGAACTTTATGTTGTTTGCAAACTACTGGCAAAAGCAGCTGTTGCAGACATAGTGCTTGCCTTGCCTTGCCTTGCCTAATCAAGGCTACCCATGTAGGAAATGTCAGTCTCTCTCTAGTCTTAAATTGTTGAGCAAGAGGTCAATATAATAGATATAGCATCTTTTATTATGGTGGGAAACCCGTGCCCCTCTGCATGCTGGTATGTTTTATAGGGGTGGATGAATTTGTTGATTATGGTTTTCTCAGTTTCTCATTTTTCCAATTTCATGTTCAGTTCTACAGCAATGTGTTTTATTGGGAAAATTCATAAGCATTTTAGTGTAAATTCCCCCTAATAAGCACATGTTTCTATGTAGTTTTTTTAAACTAATATACACAGTCTTGCAAGCAATCTCCCCTATCATAATGCATATTTGTACAGTGGAACCTCGGTTTATGAATACCTCGGTTTATGAATTTTCGGTTTATGAACACCGTGGACCCATCTGGAATGGATTAATTCATTTTCCATTACTTTCAATGGGAAAGTTCGCTTCGGTTTATGAACGCTTCAGTTTATGAACAGACTTCCGGAACCAATTACACCCATGCTTCAGTTTATGAACGCTTCAGTTTAAGTACTCCGCGGACCCATCTGGAACGGATTAATCCACTTTCCATTACTTTCAATGGGAAAGTTCGCTTCAGTTTATGAACGCTTCAGTTTAAGTACTCTGGAACGGATTAATCCACTTTCCATTACTTTCAATGGAAAAGTTCACTTCAGTTTATGAACGCTTCAGTTTATGAACAGACTTCCGGAACCAATTGTGTTCATAAACCGAGGTACCACTGTATATTGTTTTCACTAATATATGGATTTTTATGTACACCTCCCCCATATATGTAGAATCATAGAGTTGGAAGAGACCACAAGGGCCATCCAGTCCAACCCCTTGCCAAGCAGGAAACACCATCAAAGCATTCTTGACATATGCCTGTCAAGCCTCTGCTTAAAGACCTCCAAAGAAGGAGACTCCACCACACTCCTTGGTAGCAAATTCCACTGCTGAACAGCTCTTACTGTCAGGAAGTTCTTCCTAATGTTTAGGTGGAATCTTTTTTCTTGTAGTTCTTGTACATTGGTTGGTTGGCGAACTCCATCGCAAAATTCAGAGAAATGCGAATTTCAGAAGATAGCTGTGTTTCAGTTCTTGAACCACTACTGTACACCAAGTGTGAATTAGGGAGATTCTCATTAGATAGAGTATCATTAATTAGTTGGTTTTGCTTCTATGTTAATGAGAATCTACCTATCTCCCCTTTGTCTATCACTGTAATGGGTAGCACGTTAGATTTGAACATGGGGATGAGGGTTAAAATCCTCACTCAGCCAGAAAACTCCCTGGATGACCTTACTTCAGCCACTATGTCACAGCCTAGTGGAGCAAGGGGGGTAGAGAACCATTTCCCCCTCAATCTTATCTCCTTGGAGTAAAGGTGGGATATAAATGAAATACATAAATATTTAAATGTGCTGTAAATGTAGGTGTATATGCAGCCTTCAGCCTCAGCCAGCATGGCCGGGGATGATGGAAACTAGAAAACAATTGTGAATTTTGACTGCTGTTTTGTGGGGGGAAGGAGATCTCTGCGGGAAGCAAACCAGCCTATCAAGGACAAAGTTTTCTTCCCTTCCACATTACTTTTCTAACCTACAGGGCATCTGTGAAACAACAGATCCCCTTGGATAGCTCAGTTGGTAGAGCATGAGATTGTCAATCTCAGGGTTGTGGATTTGAGCTCCACGTTGAGCAAAAGATTCCTGAATTGCAGGCGGGTTGACTAGATGACCCCCCGTGGTCCCTTCCAACTCTACAATTCTTTGAATGATAGTGTAGCAATTAGCACAGAGGGACCACCTGTGGTTTGCGAGAAGAATTTCCACCCACTTTGTGCGGTCAGAGCCGTCAAAACCCCAGAGACCCAGACTTAACCCTGAGAGTGCAAGGGGCTTTCATGGGGAAGCCGGAGGACATGGGGATTCCAAGTCTCTGGTTAACCAGCAGAACGGCAGACATTTGGGCCTGGCTCTGAGCCCAGTGCTTTCTTTTTTTTCTGGCCAAGGGACTACCATCGCCCCCCTGCCCCCGGTGGCAGGAAAGAGACAAAGCGTTCTGCTGTGTGTGGCCATGTGTGATCAGCCCCCGCACTCGGCAAAGTGAGGAGGCCGCCTGCAGAATGGAATCCCCAGCGACGCATCACTGGGAAACCCCAGATTGTTTCCTGTCTTCTTGGAAGCGGCCAGATGGTTCAATCTCTTGAGATGGTGTGTGTGTGTGTGTGTGTGTGTGTGTGTGTGTGTGAGAGAGAGAGAGAGAGAGAGATCTGGGGGAAGCCACCCACCTCAAGGGGTTGACTCTGCCCAGGACCCTTCTGAAACAAGAGGAGCAAGAACCCAGGCGTCCTGGCTCTTTTGCCCCCCCCAATCAATGGAACATCAAGGCCCACGGTTGCATTCTTTGCTGATACAGCTCTCTTCCTGTGCTTGCCGTGTGAATACACAAGCAGTCCAGGGGTGGTGGTGGTGGAAATCTGTGGGTCTTTAGATGTTGTCAGACTCCATCAACCCATGACTGATGGTCATCCTGGCTGGGCCGAGGGGATCCCGAGACTAACAACATCCAGGTTCTTTACCACAGCATCGCTCCTTGCGTGTGTTAGTTGCAAAGTTGCCAAAAAAGCAAGACACTCAAACACAACAGCCCAATCTGTTCTTACACCTTTGGCAACACTTTGCTAGACAGCAGGTGGCAGAGCCTGAAGCTTTTCACAACACAGTAGCTCCTGAATACCTGTGCACATCAAGCTGCTGATTAAAGGTACAACAGCAGCTTTTTCAACTTATGATTGGAGCGGGAGGGAAGTAGAGGGTCCTTAATGAAATAAATCTGCTAGGTGCACACCCAGGGTTGTATCCAATACTCAGAGTAGATCCACTGAAATTAATGGGAATGGTGATATTTGGTTCATTATTTTAACTGGGTCTAATCTGAGTAGAAATCAGCTTGGGGCAAACCCAAGACCCTTACCAATTATAGCCAAAATGTACTCCCCAAAACAATCTTTTTAAAAAAGCATAGTGAGGGGGCACCAGGAAAGGCCAGCCTTCGCCGATTACAGCGGTACCTTGGTTCTCGATCTTAATCCGATTTGGGAGTCCGTTCGACTCCTGAAACCGTTTGAAAACCAAGGCGTGGCTACCGATTGGCTGCACGAGCTTCCTGCACTCAAGTGGAAGCAGCGTCAGACGTTCGGCTTCTGAAAAACGTTCGCTAACCGGAACACTTACTTCCAGGTTTGCGGTGTTCGGGAGCCGATTTGTTCGGGAGCCAAGCCGTTCGAGTACCAAGGTACCACAGTACAGTGGTACCTCGGGTTACAAACGCTTCAGGTTACAAACGCTTCAGGTTACAGACTCCGCTAACCCGGAAGTAGTACCTTGGGTTAAGAACTTTATTTCAGGATGAGAACAGAAATAGCGCCGGCGTGGCGGCAATGGGAGGCCCCATTAGCTAAAGTGGTACCACAGGTCAAGAACTGTTTCAGGTTAAGAACGCACCTCCGGAACGAATTAAGTTCTTAACCCGAGGTACCACTGTACTTCTAATTTGAGCACTGAAAGCCATGAGTCAGAATGATGCAATTCATGTTGCATAATGTGGCTTGTGCAAAGAGGCTCTTTCTCTTACGCCGGACTGGGCTCCCCATGGGGTTGGTGCCACTTGAAATTGTGTACGGCAGGTAAACACCTGTCTGGCAAATGCAGTTGCGTTCCAATCTGCTAGTTTTAGGAGCCCGAGCACAAATGCCCTTCCACAGTATGCCTGTTTGTTTATTTATGAAACAGTACCCTGGCATGGTGACATGTGAGAGTGTAGATCAGTCTCCTGTTCCAACTATAAATGTGTCATTTTAGAGCAGCAATTTCCCAAAGTCAACCTGCTCTTTTTTGGGGACAAGGGCACTGGGTCACCTCCACACTGTATACACTAGTACCTCTACTTACGAATAACTCTACTTACGAATGTTTCTACTTATGAATGGACCTCTGTCCGCCATCTTGGATGCGGTTTAGATAGGATTTTTTCTACTTACGAATTTTTAGATAGGATTTTTTTCTACTTGCGTTTTTTTTCTCCCAATGCATTCCTATGGGATTGGACTTACAATTTTTTTCTACTTACAAATGTGCGCTTGGAACGCATTAAATTTGTAAGTAGAGGTACCACTGTATTTCAAGTATACAACTCCCTCCCTCCTCCAAATAATCCTGGGAACTGTAGCTTCTGAAAGGTGCAGGGGATTTTAGCTCTCTGGGGAATAAACAACAGAGCCAATGATTCTTTTGGGGGTGTGTGGAGTCATCTGCTTTGAATGTATGGTGTGGATGTGACCCATAACGGACACGGCTGTAAAGGAGGGGGACGGCAGAGTGCCTGCATGTCAGTGAATCACCACTGCATGTCCCTTCAAAAGCGTGGAGAGGAACCAGATCAACAGGAGTTTAGAGACAACCAGAGTGTGTGGCACCCTAGCTGAGTCACATGAAAACGTGATGGGTGGAAAGTAGACGGCATCTCTGAAGAACGCCATCACTTTTGTTTCCTAGCTCTTGTTACTTTGAACAGCGACTTCACCCTCCAGCAGAGTAGGCCTGCGACCTCAAATGCTCTTACCGCGGACTGGAACCTCTGAATAAGCATTTCTTAGGGTTGCCGAGTCAGTTTCCCACGTCCCTTTATTTCCATGCCAGGGGGGGGGGAGTATGATATTCCCCCTTGCATCCCTAATTGCAAAATGTAACCATTGCCTTAGCATGCCAAGGGGGCAACTCCAGCACATCATGGACATGAATACTGCACTGAGCTCAAGGCAATAAAGGTCCAATCAAAAAGCCCAGTTCCACAATGATCTTCTTTTGGAGAGAGAGTCCACTTCTAATTGTTAAACGGTATACCAAATCCATTTTTTAAGAAGGCTTGCCACTGAGGATTGCTAATCTTTCCTTTCTGGCAGGCATAGCTGCCAAGTTATCCCTTATTTTAAGGGATTTCCCCTTATGCTGAATAGGCTTCCTCGCGAGAAAAGGGAAAACTTGGCAGCTATGCTGGCAGGGCTTCTGTGCTGGCTCTCTCTCTCTCTTTTAAATGTTTATTTATGGATTTCTGAGTGCAAGTATTGCAGGTAAGTAATAGTGCTGAAACAAACATTTAGGTGCACCTAGTAGTCCTAACATGTCAGCATAGCTGCCAAGTTATCCCCTTTTTACAGGGATTTTCCCTTATGCCGAATAGGCTTCCTCGCGAGAAAAGCGAAAACTTGGCAGCTATGCATGTCAGGAGCAAAAATAATAAGCTTGAAATAGCCATGCTCAGGACCACACATAGGGAAAGCAAAAATGTTTACGGCTGTGTTTCTAGTAGAAAATCAAGGTCTATCCCAGAGCTGGAGAAAAGCTCATGCCATATTTAGCTTCTGTTTATTTACGTTGACATAATCCCGCCAGATGCCAGATTGCCAGATTACCATTGGTTTAGCTCAGGCATCCTCAAACTTCGGCCCTCCAGATGTTTTGGACTACAATTCCCATCATCCCTGACCACTGGTCCTGTTAGCTAGGGATCATGGGAGTTGTAGGCCAAAACATCTGAAGGGCCACAGTTTGGGGATGCCTGGTTTAGCTCTTCCTTTAGCAAGTTTTATGGTGAAAGTTGGTTTCTGTGCTCTTTAACGGCTGCAAAAGCAGGCAGAAATTCAACTAGCAAAACTTTTTAGCCCATGCCAGGGAAAAGTGTCACCTGCTGAATTGCCTGCCTTGCAGCTGTTAATAAGAAGCCTTCTCTAGAAAAAAGCTGAAGCAATTCTTTTGCATCTAAAGGGGACTGTTTATACCCCAGAAAAGCCAACAAACCGATTACACCTCCCCACCCCACCCCAAAACCAAGGCTTCTTAAGGAATCTGCCACTTACCTTTCTGTAGTCTCAGACCCATCTCCAGCCCTTGTGGGGCACCAGACCCCTTCCCTTCCTCCGCCACCTTCCTCTGCTGCTTCTGACACAACGCAGCCGTCTCACAAAGGAACTTTTGAGCTCATGAAGAGGAAGCAAAGCTTCAGTTTATACTAGCGAGAGGAAGTGGTTGCACAGCCCCTTTCAAGAGAACCACGCCTCCTTCCCACCTGTCTAGAACTAACACGCTTTTTAAAAAGGGTAGCATGCAGGGTGGCCACAGAGTCAGAAATGTTGTGGAGGGGAGGCTGAAGGCAAAAAATCTTAAAGAGAGAATGCTGTGTTCTGAATCTTCACTTTGTTTTTATTCATTCTGGCTTCATATAATTGTATTTAGATTATATATACAGTGGTACCTCAGGTTACAAACCCTTCAGATTACAAACACTTCAGGTTACAGACCCTGCTAACCCAGAAATAGTACCTCAGGTTAAGAACTTTGCTTCAGGATGAGAACAGAAATCGTGCTCCGGTGGCGCAGCGGCAGCAGGAGGCCGCATTAGCTAAAGTGGTGCCTCAGGTTAAGAACAGACATCCGGAACGAATTAAGTTCTTAACCGGAGGTACCACTGTGTGTGTGTGTGTGTGTGTGTGTGTGTGTGTGTGTGTGTATGCACAATATTTCATTTTAATATTTGTTAAGTGGAACAATGCTTCCTTTCAGGGCTGGTCCAGCACATTTGCCACTGGAGGGAAAAGAAGAAAATTATGCCACTGCCTCCAACATTGATGGTTCTCCGCCACTGCCGCCCTCCCTCCCTCCCTCCCACCTACCTGCCACCTCCTGAGAAAAAAAGGAGGCCAAAAAGGAGGTCTGGAGGCAGTGGCAGAGTCATTGTCATCATCATTGGTGGAAGAAGAGGAGGAGAAGAAGAAGGCAGGGGTGGCAGCAGAGAAGTTGGCAGCGAAAGAGGAGGAGGCAAATGCAGGCGATGGCAAGTGGCATGCTCCTCACAGGCCCAAGCTGTCGCCACTCCCAGCTGTCCCGAATTTGCCGCCCAAGGCAATAGCCTCACCAAGCCTCCTGGGTGAGTCAGCTCTGCTATTATTATTATTATTATTATTATTATTATTATTATTATTATTATTATTATTGCTGTGATTTGCCCAGAGAGCCTCTTCTGCCAATCTTAACACTTGAGAAGGTCTGTGGAGAAGGAGGCAGTCTTTCAGATATCTGGGATCAAATATGTTTAGAGCTTTAAAGACCGATTGAAGCACATTGAACTGGGCCGTTTGGAGGTTATCTACCAGAGAATGGAGTAGCCAAGTCATCTCTGTCCAAATCAATACATGACTGCCAGAACCTAAAAACAAGTAGCTTAATATGTTTACGGTTTAGTTATGGCTGACATTCTAAGTACACTTAAAATGGAAGTAAGCCTCATGGGAACGCAATGAGAGGCATTTCCAAGTATGCAAGGATAGCGTGGCGTTGCACTGTTACTGTATTAAATTTTATTGTAAGCAAATCTATTCCCAGCCTTTCCTTTCCATATAGCTCATTCTAATAGTCCACAGAACAGTTCCATCCCTCAGAACATTCAAGATTGCCCCTTGTACATTCCTTCTTCCAAACAGATTCTGACAGTTTATCCATAGCTGCCAGTTCAATACATTTCAAGAACCATTCCTGCCCATCCATTTCCCAGCCCAAACGATTTCTGTAGCCATTCTTAAGATAGAAACTGAAAGTATTTGTCTTTTATCAACAGGATCAGCAATATTGCGGGTCCTATTACAAAAGCCAATTATATCTGGAACACATTGCAGGGTTTTCCTCCGATAATTTGTTACAGACGGACATTTTCATTGCACGTGTGTATTGTTGTGTGTGTTTGCCTGGCACTTCCAACACTTAAAGTTGTCAGCTCTATAAATTCTTTTTCATCTTGCTGGCTTTAGATACCATTTCGATAGCAGCTGATACTGTGTTATTTTAATTGATAAAGCTAAGTTATCTATTTGGTTCCACACTTCATTCCAGAATGGCTCTCTAATATTCCTCCCTGGTTCTCTTTCCTATCTCAGCCCACAGACTATTTCACTCTCTTGTATCCATCAATACCTAATAGTTTCTTGAAACAGATCCCTTTGTATCAGCTTTGATACTTTTCTTCCATGCTGTCTTCAGCCTGGGGGACAACCTAAGCCCCAGCAGCTCCATTAAGAAAACCATCATTTGAAAATATTGATGCCAGGATGGTAGCAACCTCCCTGGACTTAAAGATATTTCATGTCTTGTTAACAGACATCCATCTGGAATAAACTCACCATAGCACAACATCCCATTTCTCAACCAATCCGAGAAATCCGATTTCTCCTAATAAAGCTGCAATGCAAAATCACCATGTCATGGATGAAATGTAAGAGCTCAGTTTTGTTTCATACTTATCCCTTGTTTTTAAAAAAAATAATTTCTAAGGAACTATGGGGTTTTTTTTCCCCCTCCCCGATCCTCCCCTCCATCCTTCTTTTATACCCACATTAGATTTGCTAGAGGGGAAAATCTATAAATAGCTATCTTACTGATGCAGGTCTTCCTCTTTCTTCTGGGAAATCCGTGACTTCAGCTAGAATAGCTGTGCTGCTTCGCAATATCTAGCTAGAATCAGGACTGCGAGCCCTCCTTTCTGTTTTGATGTATGCATGCTGTTACTATCTGCTGTAGGATGCTTATCTTGCCAAATAAAATTCTCAAGACTTTTCTCCCAGCTTTTCAGCTCTCTCGAGACAACCAGCAGGGGTAATGCAATAAACAAAAATAAAAAATCTCTGTAATATTCTCATCTTTATTGCATTAATCCTGGCTAACCAAGATAACTGCAGCTTACTCTGCCTATCTATATCAGACTTCGCCGCCTATCCCAGAGGATCATAATTGATCTTCCCAATTTTATTGACATCATCTACCAGCTTAACCCCAAGGCACTTTACTGCTTTTTTTTGGGTAACTAACTCATATAGTTGCGTGATCTGTAGTTTATCCTGTGCATCAAGCTTGACTGCAATAACCTCTGTTTTGTTTTTCTTCTCACCACATCCAGAAACAGGCCCAAAAGCTTCTATAACATTAAAAACACAACACTGCAATTGTATTGGGTTTTCCCGAGACGACATTATATCACCCACAGGCAATGTTATATTAATTTGACCATTTCTTAATCCAGTGCAGTGGAACCTTGTTTCTCGAACGGCTTAGTTGACAAACAAATCAGCTCCTGAACGCCATAAGTGTTCTGCTTTTCGAACATTTTTTCAGAAGCCGAACGTCCAATGAGGCTTCTGCTTGAGTGCAGGAAGCTCCTGCAGCCAATCGGAAGCTGCGCCTTGGTTTTCAAATGGTTTTGGGAGTCAAACGGACTTCAGGAACAGATTACGTTGAAGAAAACCACTTCCGCTGACACGGAGGTGGGGTTGTGGGCTTGGCCCGACTGAACTCTCGCGATGAGGGCTGAGATTTAGCCCTCTCGCGAGGGGGGGAATCCCCGCCGCGTCATAAGCAGGCTGGCCAATCGGGTCAGCCGGGGCGGGGCTTCCATCTATTTAAATCGGATCCGGGCGGGAACGCGTCCTCTTTCGCCCCGGATCCCAAAGCGTGAAGTTCAGCTCTTGCTTGGCCTTCGTGTTTTTTTTGTTCGTGCTTCTTTGCTTGTTGCCTGGCTGCCTTGTTTTTGTTTGCCTTCCTTTTAGGTTCGTCATTTCGGAGCCTCGATCGTCCCTCGTCTGCAGCGGCCGGCTCCACCCGCAGCGCCGATCAGCAGGGAACGCAGCGCCGATCAGCTGGGAAGCGGCTTGCGAGAGCGCTCGCGCCGCGTCCGAGCCCCTGTGGGTCCGAGCGCACGTCGTCCTTCAGCCGCGCTTCTGCGGGCACTGCCCGGCCGCAGCCATCCACCCCGCTGAGCCAGCTTCCGTGCGGGGCTTCCCCCTAGGGATTGCTTCGCAGCCCGCCGCGCTCCGTGCCTCTAGCCGCCCTTTCATCGTCAAGCTCCGCGGCTGCAGCGCGCGCCAGGGGCCTCCGCGGTTGCTTGGTGCCTGCTTCGGGATTATTTTGTGCGCGCCGGAGTCCTCCCTAGCCCGCAGGACGCCTGGAGCGGTCGCGAGAGTTCCCCACGTGCGGGCACTTCCGGGTTGCGGCGGCCGCTTCCTGCTTCCCTGGCTCTGCGCGCTCAGCCGTTTACACCGCTGCACAGCTCATCGCGCCTCTCCGCCTCCCAGCTGATCGCGCCGATCCGCCTCCCAGCTGTTCGCGCCGATCCGCCTCACAGCTGATCGCGCCAATCCGCCTCACAGCTGTTTGAGGCCCCCTTGCTCCAGCGCTCCGGGTCGCCGCCGCTTCCTAGCGCCTGCTGGTTCTGGGGTCGCAGTGAGTACAACTTCGCCCCGCCCCAGGGGCCTCTCCTTAGTTGTGTGCTGCCGCTCGGTCGCCATCGTGTCGCCACGTGCGCCCCCCCCTACGGCCATTTTTGAAAGGGGCCACCAGCCCTAGCCTCAGCGGCCATCTTGGGAGGGTCCAGGTGTCCGATCCGGGGCAGCCATTTTGGGTCCCCTCTTCCCGCCCACCTTTCCCTTTGCAGCAGCATATCTATCACCGTTCATTACTTGTCCTGGGGGCTGGGGGCTGGCTGCATTGGTTGTACCTTCGCTCATTTAGGGATCCTTGGCTGTTTTGATCTGCTGTTTTATTCAGGCATATAACCCGCATTACTGTTCCTTCGATTTGCGTCAGTACTGAGTTGGTCCAGGGAATCCTGGGAATTGGTGCTTGCATTCCTCTCTTAGCATAACCTTTTGTGGTGGACCTTACTAAATATTGGACCTTGGGGGCGGCGAGGACATTAATTAATGCACGTAGTAAGCTAATATCTATTTGTTTGCGCTGTTCCACATTATTTTCATTGCCTCCTTCCAACGCGGCCTGTAGCCTGGCTATATATTCTTTATCTTAGTATTGATCTTTTGCCTTACCGTCATTGGATTGCAGTTGATTGCTGCTTTTGTAGGGAGCTAGCCTTGGGCGGGCGTCACTGCACACATACGTACAGCGCTTTAGTTAGGCCTCGCTATAGCTCGCAGGACCATGGCTGGCCGCAGCCTGCGCAACAAATCTAAGAGTGCAGCTCCCCCCGCCAATGCTGACCTCGCGGCTGGAGGGCCTGGCCCGGCGGCTGCAGGGCCTGGCCCGGCTTTCAACCCCGAAGCCTTGGCCCAGGTGGCTTCTAATTTGCAGAATATCTGCAACCAGCTAGGTCCATTGTGCAGTACTTTGGCCCCTTTGTGTGTCTCTCTCGCCTCTGCGAACCGGGCGTCACAAAATAATGTTGCCAGTTCCCAGGCCTGTGTCCTCGAGACTCCTCTGGAAAATAGTCAGGCATCTAGCTCCTCTAATTTCTCCCTTCTTAGTTCTCATACTAGCAGTGGGGGAGCTCTTGGCCCCTTGCTTACCAGCACACAGCAGGACGATGGCGCCCGCCCGGGCACATCTGCGTCTTTCACGTATAATTTTTCCCAACTCAGTTCTCAGGCCAGTAGTGTGGATGCTATCAGTGGGTCTGCCGCTTTGTTCTCCAGTCAACGTCAGGACGCGGAAGCGCGAGGGGGCACATCGGCCTCCTGCTTGCCCAACCCTCATCAGGTCCAGGCTGCAGCTGCCTCCTTCATGCCTAACCCTCTTCAGGTTCAGGCTACAGCGCAGCCTTCTCAGCAGGCTATGGGAGTCTCTTTTATGGCTAACCCGCATCAGATACAGCCCTTACTGCAGCCCTCTCAACAGGTTAGTGGTGCTTCGCAGGGTTCATCTTCCTTCATCCATAACTCTCAGCAGGTTGCCGACGCGGCGCAGGCAGTACAAGCAGGTGTTCACATCACCCACCAAGGTCCACGTGTCTCCTCTCAGGACCTGGTTCGTCCCCCACCGTCCCCCCTCCTGTCTGCTCAGTCTGTTTCAGATCTCCTCAGGTCTCAGGCGGCTGCAGGTTCAAGCTCGGCACCAGAGGCCATCGGCCCAGGGCCCGGGCCCGCCAGTGTGGCCCCAGCCACCGAAGAAGAGCATCAAGGCGGGAAGGCGAAGAAGAAGACCGACAAGCGGAAGCGCAGCAGGAAGGATGACTCCGATGATGAATCTGGTACGTCTTCCGACTCAGACGCGGAAATCCCTATGGAAAACTATTGGGGGGAGGCTGAGGACCAAATGGGCCTCCCGGCCTGGGTGCATAGGAGGAGGGCTAGCTCCCATCGGAAGTCCTTTAATGGTACGATAGAGTGTCGGGGAGGTGCTGTGGTTCCTGATGTGAAAGTCTCCACCTGTGCAGACACTGATATAGTGCTGGGGTCCCACCTTTCAAACCGTAAGCGGGAAAAGATACTGAACGGGGATTTCATAGATGTCTTCACTCTCCTGCCCTTGTCGCACATGTTAGGAAAAGGGGAAAAGAGGAAGCAGTATGGCAGGCGCAAGTTTAGAACCCCGCGCGCTGAGCGTACATTTGACAATTGGCATGAGGGCATACATATTTGGGTGGCCGTGATTTCGGCAGCGTACCCCAAGAGGGCCATGCACTTGATGGCTTACATAGCGGATGTCAGGTTGGCCTATTCAATGGCTGGGGAGGCGGCGGCACTAAACTATGATGAAGATTTTCGTAGAAACGCCTCTCAAAACTCAAAGACTCGCTGGGACCAGAGGAATCAGCACTTCTGGAGCAACCACGTGGTCCCCTATGTTGAAAAGAAGCAGGCGGAGCCACAAAAGTCTATCAGGTTGGAACCCAGGAAGGACCCCCGTCGTAGGGTCTGCTGGGAATTTAACAGGGGCCTTTGTCAGAGGCCCAATTGTAAGTACGCGCATGAGTGCGACAAGTGTCTCGGACAGCACCCTGGGGTATCTTGCTTCAAGGGGAGGCAGCCCTTTCGGGGGGGAAGAGGCGGTGGCTCCAACCAGGGCTCAAGGAACCCTCAAGGAAGTGCGCAAGGACCAGCCCCTGGCCAAAATAGATATTAACACATCCCTAACGATAGCACACTCCCCCATAAAGCTTTCCCCCCTGCGTTCACTCTTAGATCTCTACCCCAACAGCAGTGCGTCCACCTACATCTGGGAAGGTTTCTCGCAGGGCTTCAGAATCCCGGTCCTTTCCCCGCCTTTGTCGGGCGACCCGCCCAACCAAAAGTCTCTGCGGGAAAGGCCAGACATAGCGGTTAGGAAAATCAATAAGGAAATAGCTGCTGGTCGGGTGGCGGGCCCCTTTGAAGCACCACCCATCCCCGGACTCCACATTTCCCCCCTAGGTATCGTCCCAAAAAAGACACCGGGTGAATTCAGACTCATTCACAACCTCTCTTTCCCTATTGGTAAATCGGTAAACGATGGAATCCCGCAGGAGCTTTGTACCGTGAAGTACGCTTCCTTTGACCAAGCCGTTAAGTTGGTAAGACAATTTGGAAAAGGGGCCTTGATGGCCAAATGCGATATTGAGTCGGCCTTTCGCCTTCTGCCAGTGCACCCTCAGGACTTCAAATGGCTGGGCTTCCGGTTTGAGGGGGCGTACTTCGTAGACAAGGCCATGCCCATGGGCTGTTCGGTTGCGTGCGCAGCATTTGAGGCTTTCAGCACGTTTCTGGACTGGGCCCTCCGCTTTAGAACAGGACTAGCGGGCGTCACACATTACTTAGATGACTTCCTCTTCGTGGGTAAGGGAAATAATGCGGACTGCGCAGGCCTTATGCAGGCCTTCGCCGCCCTTACTCAGGAACTGGGAGTGCCCCTGGCGGCCGATAAAACCGAAGGGCCCGTGGTTAGGTTAACTTATTTGGGGATAGAGTTGGACACCGTGGCGCAAACATCGCGCTTACCCATGGAAAAGCTCACTGCCCTTAAGGAACTAATTTCGCAGCTCATCCTCCTCAAAAAGGTTACCCTTAAACAAATTCAATCCCTGCTTGGCCATCTTAACTTCGCATGCAGGGTCATTTCGCCGGGACGCCCTTTCTGTCGTCGTCTAGCCAGGCTGACTGTGGGTCTCAAGCGGCCATACCATAGAGTCCGCTTGCCCAAGGGGGTAAGAGCCGACCTTGAGGCCTGGCTCACCTTTCTGGACCATTTCAATGGGGTATCACTTTGGCAGGACAATCTGACCTTGAGTTCCGATTTCCAGGTGCAGTCTGACGCAGCAGGCTCCCTGGGTTTTGGTGTTTACTTTAAGGGCAGATGGTGCGCCCAGCCTTGGCCAGCAAGTTGGCATGCCTCAGACATCACACGTGATCTAACCTTCTTAGAATTCTTTCCAATAGTCGCCGCGGTGCACTTGTGGGCTGAGGAATTTAGGAACCGCCGGGTCTGCTTTAGGACCGACAACCAGGCGGTGGTTAGTGTCCTTTCACGGCAATCTTCCCGTTCCAACAGGGTCTCTGCCCTTCTTCGGGCTTTTGTGCTGCGCAGCTTAGAATTGAACATGCAATTCACGGCAAAGTTCGTCCCGGGGGTAAATAACGATATTGCGGATGCATTGTCTCGTTTCCAGATGGACCGCTTCCGATCATTGGCACCAGAGGCACAGCAGTGGCCAGAGCCATTCCCGGAGTCCCTATGGAGCCTTGGGAGCGAGAAATCTTGAAGGGAGTATTTGCGTCTGTTGCCCCCTCCACGTTGAGCTCATATAGGCGCGCGTGGAACGAATTTTTAAGTTTCAGACGTAAAGGTCCCGTTTCCGCACCGCTTGACCCCCCTTCAGAAAGGGAGGTCATGCAATATGTGGTTCATCTCAGGGATCTGGGTCGCGCAGCGAAAACACTTAATTTGCACACAGCAGCCATATCATTCTTTTGCAAATCACTATACTCCAAGGACCCTTGCGATAATTTCCATCTTCGCAGGGCCATGGAAGGTTGGCGCAGGTTGCAACCGCCGGCTCGCGACTCAAGAAGGCCCATTACGTTCGATCTGCTGTGCCAAATTCACACCCACCTGCGCACCCTCTGCTGGTCCGACTACGAATCTAGTCTCTTTGCAGCGGCCTTTTCCTTAGCATTTTTTGGAGCCCTAAGGGTTGGAGAAGTAGTGTGCGAAGACCACCCCAATGGTCTTTCCCGGGGGATCAGGATGCAGGATGTGTCACTGTCAAATTCCTTAGCGGTCGTGCACATTCGACGATCAAAGACTGACCAGCGGGGAATGGGGGCCGCCATTCGCCTACCAGCAACTGGCAGTCTCGGCCCTTGTCCGGTGCTAGATCTAAGGCGTTTCCTTTCCCTGAGGCCGGCTGGCGCTGACCCTCTGTTGGTTCACGAAGACAAGTCCAAGCTCACGCGTGCCCAGTTCACTCGGGTTCTACGTAAGGCCATAGCAGCTTGTGGCCTGGAACCCAGCCAATTCTCTGCCCATTCCTTTCGTATTGGGGCAGCCACCTCCGCTATGCACATGGGTTTGTCGTCTGAAAGGATTCAGGAACTGGGGAGGTGGAAATCGAATGCTTACAAGGGCTACCTGCGCCCCACCCCTTAGCCTTCTCCTCAAACTGATTCCCGCCTGTCATTTTTCCTTTTTCAGGTGGGCACCACATCTCGGTGTGGATAGCGGGTCACAGCATCATCCATTGGGCCCAGAAAAGGGCGGTTGAAACGGGTCTGGGGAACGGTCTTGGCCTCCCAGAAAATGTGAAGGTTTCGTGGATTTCCCAGAGGGGGATGCGTTGGAGTGAACTCTTACCAGCAATCCAGGCCAGGGCTGCTTCAGTTGGGCCCCCCCACGCGCTGGTCATACAGCTGGGGGAGAATGATTTGGCGTACAGGAACGCCGTGGACTTGAAATTGAGCATTTTTGAGGACTTTGATAAGTTGCTGGCTTTCTTCCCTGGGATGACGCTGTTGTGGTCCTGCTTGTTGCAGAGGCGTGTTTGGCGTGACGGGCACTGCCCTAAAGCTTTGAACAAATCTAGGAGGCTTCTGAATTCGTTTGTGATACGCAGGGTGCTGGACCTTAACGGTCAGATAATTGATCACCCCGAATTGATACGCACTGAAGCAGCCCTTTATCGAGAGGATGGGGTACATTTATCACCACTGGGAAACGATATTTGGTTGGGGGACCTAGTCAGGGGATTAGAGCGTTGGTTGCGGGTGTGAGGGTATTGGCGGCGAGCCTTTGGGGCTCGATTGGCGGTTAGGCATTGGAAATTTGCATAAGAGAATTGGGGGGGCAGATTGCGTCATCCTCTGCCCGCAATTTGGAGATTTAACCCCGTTAAAGGGGTTCCGGGGGCGGTTGCTTTGTCCTGGGCCTACGGAGGTCAGGGCCTGATGGCACCCCCCAGCGGTGGCCACAGGAGGTGTCTCAGTGGATTTACATCATTGGGGCTCCTTTCTGGTGGTTAATTTCTCCCAGACTGTAACACACGGTTACAGGTAGGTAGCCGTGTTGGTCTGGATCGAAGTAAAATAAAAAAATTCCTTCAGTAGCACCTTAAAGACCAACTAAGTTTTTATTTTGGTATGAGCTTTCGTGTGCATGCACACTTCTTCAGATACAGTGACACACGGGTTACAGTCGGATTTAGTCGGTTAGGTTCCAATGCCTAAGCCAATACCGCTCAACATCCGAAACCAATAAAGTTGTGGCCCTTTCGCCCACTTAAATTTAATTCACCGTGTCCTGTGTTTTATTTCTCCTGTGTTTTACTTCCTGGGGAGGGAGGGACATTGCTACACAAAACCACTTCCGCTGACACGGAGGTGGGGTTGTGGGCTTGGCCCGACTGAACTATCGCGATGAGGGCTGAGATTTAGCCCTCTCGCGAGGGGGGGAATCCCCGCCGCGTCATAAGCAGGCTGGCCAATCGGGTCAGCCGGGGCGGGGCTTCCATCTATTTAAATCGGATCCGGGCGGGAACGCGTCCTCTTTCGCCCCGGATCCCAAAGCGTGAAGTTCACCCACCCTCCTGCCCTTTAGGCTAGGCAGGTCAGGCAGGTTAGGCCGACGCTGCTGTGGATTTCGGTCGGTCGCCTCGGTTGGCCGGGGGGCCGGGTAGGACTTTTTCCACTTGGGCTAGCCAAACTGGTTTTTTCGCCTACCTCATGGCAATTCGTCACAACTTGGTTTTGCGGTTAGGCATTGGAAATTTGCATAAGAGAATTGGGGGGGGCAGATTGCGTCATCCTCTGCCCGCAATTTGGAGATTTAACCCCGTTAAAGGGGTTCCGGGGGCGGTTGCTTTGTCCTGGGCCTACGGAGGTCAGGGCCTGATGGCACCCCCCAGCGGTGGCCACAGGAGGTGTCTCAGTGGATTTACATCATTGGGGCTCCTTTCTGGTGGTTAATTTCTCCCAGACTGTAACACACGGGTTACAGTCGGATTTAGTCGGTTAGGTTCCAATGCCTAAGCCAATACCGCTCAACATCCGAAACCAATAAAGTTGTGGCCCTTTCGCCCACTTAAATTTAATTCACCGTGTCCTGTGTTTTATTTCTCCTGTGTTTTACTTCCTGGGGAGGGAGGGACATTGCTACACAACCAAGGTATGACTGTACGCTGTATCTCTGGTTCATATCTAAGAGGTTACAGGCTCTGTTGTTCATGTGAACAGCAGCAGTGACACTGGACAGCCTTTTCTTGCATAGCCTCCAACATTCCTCAAATGAAAATAGGGACATTTATCACTCAGTCTCCCCATTGACCCTCCACAAGCTCCTCCCCGCTGTAGTTTATTAAGGCTGCTGAGAGTTTTTAGGATACCCTGTATTCCCCTCACAGAGCTAAAGTTTTCTGAGTTACCTGGGAGGAGGGATTGACTGTGAATCCACTCCAAGAACGGCAGCTCTGTGTAGGGTTGCCAGACTCAATAGAGGACAGGACTTCTGTGCCTTTAATTGCCCTGCTCTCTTTTGAGTCTGGAAACCTTAAAGAGGAACCAGCAGACCCTTTGCTTGGAAATTAAACAAAGGGTCTGCTGGTTTCTCTTTAAGGTTTCCAGACTCAAAAGAGAGCAGGGCAATTAAAGGCACAGAAGTCCTGTCCTCTATTGAGTCTGGCAACCCTAGCTCTGTGAGGGGGTCTTGTAACGACTCTCAGCACACTTAACAAACTACAGTTCCCAGGATCCTTTGGGGGGGGGTAACAATGGCTGCTTAAAGTGGTAGGATGCTGCTTTCAGTGCATAGTGCAGATGGAGTAGTTTATAGGTGTCACATTCAGGACCCAAGGATGTTCTTCTTTGTTTAAAATAAAAAAAATATTCTGAAGGCAAATTTCGAGGATTGATGGAGAATTGGAAAATGCTCTCAGCAGCTTAAAACCAACAGAAAATAAATAGATTAAAAATTGGTAATGAGGCAAGTGGTGCTCCACAGTGTCGCCTTGTGGATATTTGTGTGAATTTCCTGCATAATCACAGTGAATATGGAGACATCTGCTGTATAATAATAATAATAATAATAATAATAATAATATTTATACCCCGCCCATCTGGCTGGGTTTCCCCAGCCACTCTGGGCGGCTTCCAGCAGAAAAAAACAAAACAAAACAATCAATTAAACATTAAAAGCCTCCCTAAACAGGGCTGCCTTCAGATGTATAACATTTGACTTGGGAAAGGTTGTGGCTCACTGGCAGAGCCCTGGAAAGCTCGATCTGCAGCGTTCCCAGGAGGTGCTGGAGTGCCATTGCCAGTCAGTGTACACAATAGGAAGTTAGATGGGCTATTGGGTCTGACTCATCATAAGGCCTCCACCTGTAACAACAGCTCACCAAGCCTGACCACAGAACCTCTACTCTGTTCCTCTGAGCTTTCTAAGAAATGTATTCAAATTCACAAACAGCTCCTCGCCTTTCCTGAGAAACCAGTGGACTCACCATTTCTCTCTCTCTCTCTCTCTCTCTCTCTCTCTCTCTCTCTCTCTCTCTCTCTCACACACACACACACACACACACACACACACACAATTGTTTGTTACGTGAATGCTGGCACGAACAGCTTCTCAAAACTCTCAGCCCTGTTGGTCAGCGGGAATTTCACAGAATTTATTTGGGGAGATAAATTCCCCCAACAGCTCAGTCAGGGGCTAGGCTCACTGTTAGCAATGGTGACAGAATGGCTTCCTTTCCCTCAGCCCTTTTGCCACTGGCACCAGCAGCAGGTCTGCAGACACCCAGGCTTACTTTCTGGCATCCATTTGCAGTGTCCTGGGCTGAGCATCATTCCAGGGAAATTGTGTGTGTGTGTGTGTGTGTGTGTGTGTGTGTGTGTGTGTGAGAGAGAGAGAGAGAGAGAGAGAGAGAGAGAGAGAGAGAGAGAGAGAGAGAACGTGGTGCTGGGAATGCTGGCTGTTCTCAGTATATTCTTGTGAAAGTGGCCTTGATCTAGGGAGTTGAAGTAAAAATCCCCTAGGCAGATGCGTACAGAGAAATTCCAGCTCTGTTCAGTGCCTTTCTCGAACACTTATTTGTGATTGTTTATTAAATATACGGCCCACCCCTTCCTCCCAAAGGGCAGCAAACACACAAACGATAAAAGTGTCTCAACACAATTCCGACTGGGGAAGATCTCTGCCCAAGCAACCCATCTCTTGAATATGGTCAATGACTTACTGTTCCAGAAAAGAAAGGAACTTTGCACAGATATACAGAACAACACCAAATGAAACAAGATAGAGAAACGTAAAGACAGAATTACTAATACCGTAACTGTTGTTGTTTAGTCGTTTAGTCATTTAGTCGTGTCTTCATGACCCGGACACGACTAAACGACTAAACAACAACAATTATTAGTACAGTAATTCTGTCTAATAACTGTATCACCATGCAAAATGCCTGACGTACAGAACAAAATTCTAAGTTTGTAAAACAAGTCCCTGGCAAGTTTCACATGCAGCAGCAAAATATTTAGCCACAGTCTCTGCTTAGAAGAACATACTCTCCAGAATCTTTCAGATGAAAGTTGGGATATTTTCATCTGAGGAATGCAAGGTTTTTTTGGTTCAGGAAAAAGCAGGATGGAGGTGGGGATACATGTGCGCCCACTCTTCACATGCCCAAAGGTGATAAAACCACTTCCGCATTTTACGGAGGTGGTGTTGTGGGCGTGGCCCGTCTCGACCCTTGCGAGGGGGCTGAGAGTTCAGCCCTCTTGCGAGATGGGGGTTCCCGCCTCCGTCATTCCCGGCTGACCAATAGGGCCAGCCGGGTGGGGCTTCCCCCGTGTTTAAACCAGGCTGGAGGCGGGAACTCTGCCTTACAGCTCCCAGTGGCGCACTGGTGAATGACATCAGACCGCACCGCCTAGCTTGGAGCCCGCTGCCATGTTTTGAGGGGCAGAGAGTCAGGATGGGTGAGGTTCAGATCCAAAGCACCTACCTTGGAGAGTCAGGGCCCATGTGACCTCCGTGATCTGCCGCCGCTCTCTCTCACTCACTTGCTGCCAGAGCTGCACTGTGAGGGAGGGAAACTAAGCCTTGAAATCAGGATGCCCGGTTTCAAGTCAGAAGCTGTGAGGGCAAAACTGTGGCAGTTAAGGGGTATGAAAGGCTTGTTGGAAGAGGAAGGTTTTCAGTAGGCACTGAAAAGAAGTGGGGAAAGTTGCTGTTGCCCCCAGGACCTGCTTTCAGGCTTCCAGTTGACCTCTGGTTGGCCAGTATGAGAACCAGATGCTGGCCTGATCCACAGAGGTCTTCTTATATTATGTCCTGTGGCTATGGTCGATAGGTATTGTAGTCCAGCAAGGTCTTAAGGACCTCAGATTTCCCCATCTCTGATCTCAAGTTGCCTATAAACCCATGATGTTGACAATTGCTTCATTAAATGTTCCTGTAGTTTCTAATTGTTAGACACAAACAGTGGGATTTCGAGTGGGGTAGCCACATTAGTCTGTTGCGCCAAAAATAACCATCTTGTGACATCTTAAAGATTAACAAATGTATTATGGGATATGTTTCTATGGACAGTTCACTTGTTTATATAATGAGAAGATAGAATGATGCACCAATTATTTTATACTGTTCCGGAGGGTCAATATGCCTCTGAGAAAGATTGAGGGCACAAGGAGAAGGGGACAACAGAGGACAAGATGGTTGGACAGTGTTCTCGAAGCTACTAACATGAGTCTGACCAAACTGCGGGAGGCAGTGCAAGACAGGAGTGCCTGGCATGCTCTGGTCCATGGGGTCACGAAGAGTCGGACACAACTAAACGACTAAACAACAACAATCAATGCCTCTGAGATATGACATGGCACCATTCTCTCTTAAAAGAGTTCTTTCCTGACTTAGGCCTGGCCTAAACATGCAGCAGCATGACAGACAATAATTTCAAGGTTATAGGCAGGTGCCTGGGTGGGGTGGGGGGTGTCTTCTGTGAATGATCCACAGTATGGAAACTCCTTGCTAATTAACAAAAATGAAAAAAAAACACCTAGCCTAGCACATCCAAGAGAGGTTCTAGCCCCAGACTGTTCCCTAATCTGCTAATTTTCTAGTTGGAAGGGGTTCAAGAGTATAAAACAAAATGCCTTCCCTCCACCTGTTGTCTGCAGTGGTGTAGTACATTCTACCACTTGCCCCCTTCATCAGAATCACCTCATTCTCCTGAAGGACAGTCCAGGTTTGAGAAGCACCTTCTGCCGGGCTTACTTGCTGTCCCAACTGTCCATGCCCACCATTTTTATGACCTTGGCTGCGCCATACTAGAAAGCCCCACTCTAGTCTACACCACATGAACTGCCTTGGACAGACTTATTTGACCTCACTTTTAAAAGTTGCATTTTATAGAAGCGGCAATTATAGCATGCACTGAAAACAAGGGGAAGTGATGCGTCACTGGGCGACGTGAACAGGAACTGGGAACAGCGAGGGGCTGTGGGTGACTCTGGTGGTCTCTCACTTCATTACTCAGAGAAGAGGGGGGAAAGGGGGGGGGGTAGGATGCAGCCATAAACAACTGAAGGGCTTTGCAGTTCCTCACATTTGGGGAGGTGGAGGGGGGAGAACCAAAGGAGGAATGACGACAGCTTCCAAAACTGAAACCCAGCACTCATCTCTTGACTCGTCAAACTCCTGAAAGTTGGGGGTCTCTTAACTGGTGGAGGGCAGCAAGCTGATTCATGTCGGGTTTTCCTAAACGAGCTAGCTTGGTGCTTGAATAAGTTTCAGTGATGTTCCCCTCTGCAGCTCAGATGGGGCACCTTCTACTGGGAATTTCTCCTCGACAAGCCCTTGTTGGAATGAACAGAAGGGAATTGAGGTGGGAAACTCCTGGTGGACAGTGTCAGAGGCTAAACACCCTTCCACAATCCACTTACAAAGGCCAAGTTGAGCAGTGTTAAGAACATAAGAGCCCGGTAGATCAGGCCAAAGAGCTGTACAGTCCAGCAGTAGTCCACCAGAGGCATTGGGAAGCCCACAAGTGCTACAGCATCCACTCCCGTTGTGTGTCATCGTCCTGTGCTGAGCACAGAAGGAGCAGAGCTCAGGGGAGTGGGAGGCCAGCCAACCATAGAGTCTTGGAGGTGTACTTGCCTGAGGCAGAGTCAATATCCAGAGTCAGGTCCCAATCCTAGGGTTGGGCAAACAGCAGTCCTAGTGTGGTCAGACAGTCCAGAGGTCAAGGAATCCAATGATCAAGACGAACAGGAAACAGCAAGGACAGGAATGACAAGCGTTGCTTCCAGCATCTGACTGAAGCTCTGCTTAAGAAAATAATAATAATAATAATAATAATAATAATAATATATTTCCCAGCTACTCTGGGTGGCTGCAACAGATTAAAAACAGAATAAAACACCACATATTAAAAACAGGGCTGCTTTCAGATGGCTTCTAAAAGTCAGATATTTGTTTATTTCCTTGACATCTGATGGGAGGGCGTTCCATAGGGCAGGCGCCACCACCGAGAAGGCCCTCTGCCTGGTTCCCTGTAACCTCACATCTCACAGTGAGGGAACCGCCAGAAGGCCCTCGGAGCTGGACTTAAGTGTCCGGGCTGGATGATGGCGGCGGAGACGCTCCTTCAGGTATACTGGGCCGAGGCTGAAGCCAGCTGGTTCTCATTAGTGCCTTGTCCTCTGAGTCCTTGAAGGCTGATCGGCTGCAGGTAGAGACCCTCTGCCTTCTCCCCCTTCAGGCTGCTGTTTAGCAGGCGAAGCTGGCCCATGAAATTGCGGTTCCAGCAACTCATACTCCAAAGTGTACTCCCTTCCTACTGGAGGTAGCACCCAGTTATCATGATTTGTCTTGATAGCCTTCTCTGTGAATATAAAAGGTAAGAAATAACAACCCCATTCTGGAACTTATTTTTAACGAAGAGCATTTCATAGACTAAATAAAGATAATCTCAGCTCATCAATGCAACAGGACAGCAATGCTCACTGGATCTAGAAGGGGAGTAGGTTAGCTGAGGGGGCACCAATTTAAGCCGTTCTAAAAAGGGGATTAGATAAAACACAGATAAGGCTATCAAGGTCATGATGGCTTTGTACTGCCTACAGTACAGATGGTAAACCTCTGGCCAATGGGCCTAATTACTGATTGCTCTTACGCATGATTTTGCATGGACACTGTGTGGGCAAAAGCTGGTTGCCTGACATCATTGTGACAGCTGATGATTGACAGTTGGGCAACCTTGTCAAACATGGCCCTCAGAGGGTGGGAGAGATAATGAAACAATTAATTAAACAATTGATGGCCTTTTAAATTGGGGAGGGGGGCACTTATTGTTTTTGTTTGTTATGATATATATGTGTTTTTATGTTGTAAACTGCCCTGTGATCTTCAGATGAAGAATGGTTTAGAAATTTAATAAATAATAAATATTTTTAATGTATATAAAAACCCACCTCTCGTCACCAGTGAGCAATGTATTTTACATTTTGACAGTAGGAGAAACAAGATAAGAGCAAGACTTAATTCACAATTTTGGTATATGTGTCTGCTGGAGACGGGCAGAGAATCATGTTCGTTTGTTAGTTTAAAGAAATATTATTTACAGATAGGGCTGCCAACTGACCAGAAAAAAACAAACCTAGACAGTCCTGCTCCTCCTGCGTCCCTCATCGCAGCGAAACCTGCAGAAATCAGCAGGCAAACCTCTTTTACAGAGCAGTCTGCAGATCCAGCTGCTGCGAAAGACAGAGACACAGTTTTCAGCTGAAAAGTTGGCAACCCAGTTTGCAGCGCTCTCCTTTCATCTGCTGCAGTTCAGCCACCCTGAAGCCAGCTGAAGCCAGAGACTCGTGGCTTTGGGGAAGTCAGTGGGATGCAACAACACAGATGGCAGGGATCTCCTGCTCTTTGGTTTCGTGGAACTCAGGTCTCATGTTTCTCCATGGGCCATCCCACATCCTGCTCAAGCATCAGAGGATGAGGCAACACATTTTTTAAAAAAGAACCTCATATCTGGTTGTGCAGTCCGGAGGCCAGTCTCAGAAAGACCATGTGGGGCTTTGCTGTTTGCATTTTCTCCCTGCTTGCCGGTGAGTGTCTTTGGATATATATTTTTTAAATGGTTGGAGTTTGTACTTATGTGCCTCCAGGCTCCCTGTAGCTCTAGGCAAACTAAACTGGGTAGGCTCACGGACAGTCAGAGAATCAGCATGTTTTTACATGAGTAGAAGGTGTGCTTTAATTTAAAATGCATCTCTGGGTTATTTGTGGGGCATAGGAATTTGTTCATAATTTTTTTCAAAATATAGTCCGGCCCCTCACAAGGTCTGAAGGACAGTGGACCGGCCCCCTGCTGACCCCTGCTCTAGAAGCTTGGCTACAAATAGTCCCTTTATCTGCTTTGATGCTTGTTGGAGACTCAGCTCATGAACGTCACTCTCTCAATACTGCCCTGAACAGGTAGGGCCATAGCTCAGTGGCTCAGTACATACTTAGGGAGCAATCCAAACCCAATATACCTTGGGATGAGTGAAGTTTGGAAGAGGGAGATCTCCAGCTGGGCTAAGCCAGGGCTATGCCAGCCAAAGTCCTACATCCTAACTCAGCTACAGATTCACTGGTTTAAGTCCTCCATCCTGGCTCAGCCTTCTCAACCAGAGCTCAACCAAGGCAGGGGTAAATCTAAAAAAAAGGGGGTGTTTCAGGGGTGTGGCCAAATAGGACAAGGGGAGGCTTATCTTTATTCCAAACCTAGTTCAGATTGTTCACGTGCAAAGCTCTGATATTGTGATGGACATTGAAAAAAACGTGTTCTGCATTCCTTTCTTTCCCTCTGATTACTTTCCTTGTTGTGTTGCTTGGAAGCTTAAAAATACAAATTACTAAAAAGAAGCATCTGAAATATCTTGAAAAAACTTCTCTGCCTGAGACCATGGAGAGCAGCTGCAAGTCAGAGTAGGCAGTATAGGGGGGGTTAAATGAACTAACTCAGTATAAGGCAGCCATGTGTGATGCAGCTGATGGCTTTGCCCACTATCTACTTCTTGTATTTGGTGGATTGTTTTAAATGATAATTGATTCTAAAAAAAAAAAAGATATTCCTTTAATTGGTGCTAGAACCTATTTGTTTATTTCATAAAATTTATACGCCACACGATAGCAAACATCTCAAAATGGTTTACAAAAGATGAAAGAGTAAAATCAAGAACAAAATTGCAACTCTACCTTAAAACATACGGAAGTTGAAATACTAAAACAGATTAAAATGGCCTCGACTTTCTAAGCATCTGGGTAGGCTTGTCTCAACAGGATGGTTTTAGCGGGTGTCAAAAAGAGTACAGCAAATGCACCAGCTTAATCTCACGAGGCAGGGAATTCCAATGTATAGGTGCTGCTGCACTTTATACCAATGTGGAACAGGTATTATGGGGCACGTATAATAGTGCCAATTCAAGTTAATACATAGAGGAAGGGCACCCTGACACAGAATCCTAGAATTGAAGAGTTGTAAGGGACCACAAGGATCATCTAGTCCAACCCCTGCAATGCAGGTATATTTCATCCAATGTGGGGATTCGAACCCATGACCCTGAGATTAAGCGCCTCATGCTCTACTGATTGAACCATCCCTCAGCACAACAAGCAAACTCTTTGTGTGGGATTCTGCTAGCTGTCTTCCAGTGGTTTGAAAGTTCATTAGCTTACATCTCAGCTCAGCCCTTTACTCATGAGGTGACCCTAACCAAACTGCTTCTCTCTAAGTCTCAGACTCTCCCCTGCCACTCCCGAGTATTATGGAGACCACAATACTGGGCAACTTTACACTAGTGTTATCAGGATTAATGAGATATCCTATATAATGTAAAGGTATAGTGACCCCTGACCATTAGGTCCAGTTGTGACTGACTCTGGGGTTGCGGCGCTCATCTCGCTCTATTGGCCGAGGGAGCCGGCATTTGTCCGCAGACAGCTTCCAGGTCATGTGGCCAGCATGACTAAGCCACTTTCTGGTGAACCAGAGCAGCACATGGAAACGCCATTTACCTTCCTGCTGTAGCGGTACCTATTTATCTACTTGCACTTTGACATGCTTTCGAACTGCTAGGTTGGCAGGAGCAGGGACCGAGCAACGAGAGCTCACCCCGTCGTGGGGATTCGAACCGCTGACCTTCTGATCGGACGGCAAGCCCTAGGCTCTGTGGTTTACATACACATTTAAAGTGCCCCCCGCCCCCGGTCCAAAGAATATTGGGAGCTGTAGTTTTTTAAAGGCTGCTAGGGATTGCTGCTTGTTGACGGGCAAACTACAGTTCCCAGGATTCTTTAGACACGGAGTGTGTTTTAAATGGGATTTAAATGTGTGGTATGTATGGAGCCATAGTTTAAGAGGGATCTCGTTTCAGCAAGTGCTTGCCCTTATGTAGCTGAAACAGTGCCAGCTATGTCAAAGAGGGAGGTAACAGAAGCTTCAGGGGAATCCCAAGGTTTACAGAAGTACAAAAAAAGAGAGAAACCATAAGAGGAACCTTTCTCCCCACCCACTGCTGAGAACTGAGCATGCTCCGTGGCTGTTCTAGAGAAGTGGGGAACCAATGGAAAGCTAGTACAATGGGAGAATGGAACAGACTACCTGGAAGAAGGTCAGTGTGCCAGCCATGAAAAAGAAGCTCCCCACGCTGCAAAATTTTGTTGCGGGTCCCGCTTAGTATTCACCACACTTTTCTCCTGCTTGGCCACACAAGGAGCTCACACCCTCAAGTGCAGGCCTTTATCCACAGAACGACCTTGTGAGGTAGGCTCAGCTGAGGAAGCATGGTTGGCCGATGTGGATGAGTGGGGATCCTAACCCCAGTCTCCTCAGCCTAAAATCAACACCCGAACTGCTACTCTCTTGAGACTGTGCATGCAAACGGATTTGAACACCCGTGCAACATGCATAAAGTCATGTTGCTGTTATGGGTGGCAATGATGACATCACGTGCCGTCGGCTTCGTGCCAATTTGGCTGTGCAAAGCTGAGGTTAAGCTAAGGGGGTTGTGGGTCTGTCTTACGTGTGGGGGGGAGAGGGTCCCCTTCTCGAAGATGTTCTTTGCAGAGTGTGACAGGGGGTTTGCCCATGTGTCGGAGGAACTGAAACTGCTAGCAGCGTCTGTTTTCGTGTGTGTCCGGTGGGAGGAAAGGGGGTGGGAACGCAAGATGGTGTGGCAAGAGGAAGTCGCAGCAGCTGACAGGAAAATTATATGCACTGTAACCACCACTCTTTCAGCCTTCACACAGTCTCCCTTTCCTTCAATGCATCTAGTCCCCAGAATTCCCAGCTTGCCCTCCTCCCATGAAAAAATAGAGGTGAGGAACCTCAACCTCAGGGGCCAAATGTAGCACTCTGGGCCTCTTTTCCTGAGCCTCAGGAGTCTCCACAGGTGAGACCTCTTCTCCAGGCCCCATGCTCTCTGCCTAGGCCGCTACCCTCCCCTGTCCTGCTCTATGACCCATAATTGTGGCAATGCTTCTCACTTGGTGGCCTGCACAGACCACTGGCTCTTGTCATACCATGGATAGCTCAGTTGGTTGGAGCATGGTACTGATAATGTGGGAATGTTCAGGGAGGCAGGAGAGGATATATTGTTTATTAATATCCTTCCTTACTTGCTTTGCCAAGTTCCTTTACTCAGCAGGGTTTAGATTGCCCCTCAAATAGACAGCAGATAGCTGGTTGCAGGCTTGTGCAAGCCTCTCACTATCATACAATTCAGTATTGAATTGTATATTCCTGGTAAGTTCCCTTTTATCCCTCTTAAAAAGACTAAAGGCACGGCAATCTTATTTAAAGTCAATAAAAGTTGTTTACTCAACATCAGTTTACAGTTGGATCCCTGAAGGTAGGCTTAGTTACAAATATGTACATGTGGATCTACCCCATATTGGGTGTGTGTGTGTGTTAATCCCAGTGCTTCTGCTAGCTGGAAAGCTAGCAGGGCATTTCTAGGTAAGAAGCTGGTCCAACAACGAAGGAAGTGAAAGAGAGAGTGGCAGCTTGCCTTGGCCTGTTGTTACCTGGACAGGTAAGGTCACACCCACCTCTAGTCATATGCAAAAGGAAGGATGTTCCAGCCCAGGAGGAAACAGGAAGTTTTGACCGGCTGGACCAAACATCCCCTTCCTGCCCACTCTAGGAAAACAAGGAATGTTGTATTTGACGGCTCCCAGTGGATTACATCCCACAGATAATGCCAGCATTGCAGGTTCAGTCCCTGACAACTGCATATTCCTGCGTTGCAGGGGTTTGGACTAGCTGGTCCTCGGGGTTCCTTCCAACTCTATGATTCTATGAAACACTAGCTGGCCCTGCATGCGTTGCTGTGCGTTCGTCTGTCAAATGGGGGGGGTAATAGGCCCCCTTCAGATCCCCCTGAGCCTCGTGGCGGAGGCGGGGTTTGTAGGTGTGACGCGTTGTTGTGGCTAATCCCTGTGACTGTCCCCACGTGTCCCGATCCATGATCTATTCTGTTTGTCCCCCCCCCCGGTGACCGGCGTATCTCATGACGTTTTGAAGGATGGTATTTATTTTTGTCTTGTGGTTATTTGGTGGGGGATTTTGGGGTGGTAGTGGTGCTAAATTTTAAAGTAAAAACCCCTTGTCGTGCCCCCAAGTGCATTGCTGTGGGTTACCCCCCCCTCCCGGGCCTAGTGGGGGCCTGGCAGGGGCCTACATAAAACAAAGGCCATGCTGCGGCCTGCGATCCATGCGCTTGTCCTCTCCCCCCCAGGCCTAGTGGGGGCCTGGTGGTCTGGCAGGGGCCTACATAAAACAAAGGCCGTGCTGCGGCCTGCGACCCGGGCGGTCGCCCTTCTGCCCCCCGGGCCTAGTGGGGGCCTGGCAGGGGCCTACATACCTACATAAAACAAAGGCCGTGCTGCGACCTGTGATCCGGGCACTCATCCTCTCTCTCCCCCCGGGCCTAGTGGGGGCCTATCAGCCTGGCAGGGGCCTAGGGGTCTGATAATGGCCGCCTTGGTGGTTTCAGTTGCTTGGTTGATGATGTCATTATTTGGTTTGTGGGTGTGGTGTAGATTTCACAGGAAGGGAGGGGTGTACTGTGGGAGGAACTATACTTGAGGGCGCTGTTTTACTTTGTGGAAAAGCAGGTCTGTACCTGTGCAGGTGTGAAATTTGAGAGATTTTTGTTTCTAACAACACTCGGGGAGTGACCTGGATCGTTGTGTCAAAATTTCAGGACAATCGGTCAAGCGGTTACGGAGAACAGAGTAAACATATTTTACTCTGAGCATGTTTTTGCCTTTGGCCTTGCCAGCCAATGATATGCGGACCCCAGAAGGATGTCCAAGAGGGAATGCAGGCCTCAGTCTGAAAGTGCTTCTCCATCATTGCACGAGAAATTAACTACAGTGGTACCTCGACTTCCGAACGACTCTACATACGAATTTTTCTACTTACGAAGGGGGCAAATCACCGCGCGCTTACGAATTTCTTCGACTTACGCTGCCCCGTGCTCGCCACCGCAGCTGCTCTGCCGGCCTCACGCAATCAGTCGCTGCTGCAGCTGAGCACGCAATCGCGCTCTCCCCGCCACCGCTGCAAGGGCGGGGATCGGGCCCGCGATCATGCTCTCCCCGCTGCCTCCGCCGCTGCAAGGGGCAGCCTCGGGGGATTGGGCCCGCGATCGGCCACTGCAAGGGGCGGCCTCGGGGGATCGGGCCCACAATCGGCGGCCCCCATTGTGGCGCACGCAATCGTGCTCTCCCCGCCGCCTCCGCCGCTGCAAGGGCCGGCCATCTGCCAGCCTCGGGGGATCGGGCCCTCACTGCCCCGCGCCCGGCGCTGCCACTGCCGACCGTGCTACCTGCTGATCTGGCCCTATGGCCAGATCGGGCCCTCGCCGCTGCCGCTCTGCCGGCCTCCTGCTGCCCCGCGCTCGCTGCCCCTCGCAGGCCTCCTGCTTGCCTTTAAAGTGTCTTTTTTAAAGGCCCCGGAACGAATTAATCCATTTCCAATGCATTCCTATGGGAAACATCGTTTCGACTTACAAATATTTCTACTTACGAATGTGCATTCGGAACGGATTAAATTCGTAAGTAGAGGTTCCACTGTACTTGCAACTGCACCCGGCTTTTCCTTCAGGGAAGTGATGCATGAAGTTACTACCCATTTTGTTTTCAACAGAGCCTTAGAGAGAATGACTGACTGTAAAGCATGCATGGAGCTTCATAGCTGAATGGGGATGTGAATCCAGGTCTCCTTCAAAGTGATGGGGAGAAATTTGATTCAGTTCACATTTAAAGCCAACTTTGTCACATTTACACTTTCTGAAACAATGGGGGAACTGAAACACAGCCACCCTTTGAAATTTGCGCTTCTCTGAATTTTGCAATGCCGTTTTCCAACCAACTAATGTTTGCAAAATGCATTGATGAGGAGAAAGTGTGCCCCAAAATGAATATATATTTGAAGATAATATACAAAAATACAAAAATGCTATATATATATATATATATATATATATATATATATATATAGCATTTTTGTATATTATCTTCATATATATATATAGAGAGAGAGAGAGAGAGAGAGAGAGAGAGAGAGTCAAATGTGTCAAAATGTGTCAAAACTGCATAAAATGGGCTAATTTGCAATATATATATATATATATATATATATATATATATATATATATATATACACACACACACACACACACACACACATATATACACACAAATCGCTGCAGAAATGTGAAGAACCAACATTAAGATTAGAAAAATGAGAACCTGAGAGACCGAGAATGACAGATCCTTCCATCCTTGTTTTATCCCAATGTACCACCCCCACGCTGGGTATACCCAAAATAAAGCCAAACTTGTTCATTTTCATGACAGTTCATTCAAAATGCCAATTGTTAGTCACACATTTTTCCTTTGCATATATACAATTCTTCAAATTGTCTTACATTCTCTCCGTGAACCTTCTTGCAACACTCCTCTAAGGTTGTTGTTGTTTAGTCGTTTAGTCGTGTCCGACTCTTCGTGACCCCACGGACCATAGCACGCCAGGCACTCCTGTCTTGCACTGCCTCCCGCTGTTTGGTCAAACTCATGTTCGTAGCTTCGAGAACACTGTCCAACCATCTTTTCCTCTGTCGTCCCCTTCTCCTAGTGCCCTCAATCTTTTCCAACGTCAGGGTCTTTTCCAAGGATTCTTCTCTTCTCATGAGGTGGCCAAAGTATTGGAGCCTCAGCTTCACAATCTGTCCTTCCAGGGAGCACTCAGGGCTGATTTCCTTAAGAATGGATAGGTTTGATCTTCTAGCAGTCCATGGGACTCTCAAGAGTCTCCTCCAGCACCATAATTCAAAAGCATCAATTCTTCGGCGATCAGCCTTCTTTATGGTCCAGCTCTCACTTCCATACATCACTACTGGGAAAACCATAGCTTTAACTATATGAACCTTTGTCGGCAAGGTGATGTCTCTGCTTTTTAAGATGCTGTCTAGGTTTGTCATTGCTTTTCTCCCAAGAAGCAGGCGTCTTTTAATTTCGTGACTGCTGTCACCATCTGCAGTGATCAAGGAGCCCAAGAAAGTAAAATCTCTCACTGCCTCCATTTCTTCCCCTTCTATTTGCCAGGAGGTGATGGGACCAGTGGCCATGATCTTGGTTTTTTTGATGTTGAGCTTCAGACCATATTTTGCGCTCTCCTCTTTCACCCTCATTAAAAGGTTCTTTAATTCCTCCTCGCTTTCTGCCATCAAGGTTGTGTCATCTGCATATCTGAGGTTGTTGATATTTCTTCCGGCAATCTTAATTCCGGCTTGGGATTCATCTAGTCCAGCCTTTTGCATGATGAATTCTGCATATAAGTTAAATAAGCAGGGAGACAATATACAACCTTGTCGTACTCCTTTCCCAATTTTGAACCAATCAGTTGTTCCATATCCAGTTCTAACTGTAGCTTCTTGTCCCACATAGAGATTTCTCAGGAGACAGATGAGGTGATCAGGCACTCCCATTTCTTTAAGAACTTGCCATAGTTTGCTGTGGTCGACACAGTCAAAGGCTTTTGCATAGTCAATGAAGCAGAAGTAGACGTTTTTCTGGAACTCTCTAGCTTTCTCCATAATCCAGTGCATGTTTGCTATTTGGTCTCTGGTTTCTCTGCCCTTTCGAAATCCAGCTTGCACTTCTGGGAGTTCTCGGTCCACATACTGCCTAAGCCTGCCTTGTAGAATTTTAAGGTAGGCCAGGAATTATTATTCACCCTTTCCCCGCTTCCCCTCAAATTCTGATGTTGATGGAAAGTAGTGTTCTGAAAGCCATCTAGTAAACTCAAGTTTTAAACTGGCAAAAACAACATAGGGTAATACCCAATTTTAGTCACACTCGAAAGCAAACCCATTTAAATCAGTAGACTCTGAAAACTTGTCCATTAGTTACAGTGGGTCTACTTTATGTATGATAGAACCATTCCCCAGGCAATCTTGTGACACCTTAAAGACAAACAGTTTAATTTTGATATCAACTTTCAAGCCATTATAAACCTGTTAGTTTCTAAACTGCCACGAGACTTCTTGCTATTTTTTGCTGCAGCAATCTATTTCACTACTGTTTTGGAAGGTCTGCGTCTAAGCGTTCCTGATTTCACACTCACAGACAGTGCTATCCTATGAGTCACATGTAGGTCTGCGTAAACACCATATATTTAAAGCACATGCCCCCCTCCCATATTCTGGGAACTCTAGTTCGTTAAGAGTGCTGGGAATTGAGGCTCTGTGCGGGACAAGCTACAGTTCCCAGGATTCTTTGGAGGAGATCATGTACTTTAAAATGTGTTTGAAATACGTGGTGTTTGAAATACGTGGTCAGTTCAGGCTGAATCCCAAATTAATGTGCTGTGTATAGGATCTCAGTCTCTTAGACTGTATCAAACCTACCCTCTGTATCAAACCTACCCACAGGAGCCTGTTCCATTAACCAATAGTATAGAGCGGTATATAAATGATGATAATGAAAATAATAATAATAATAATGATGATGACTCAGCTACATTAGTCAAAAAACAGTGATTTGAATGTGTTATAAACACGCCACACCAGATAGCACCAGAGAGCAAAAAACCTTTCTATAGTGTTTTTACATAGGGTTATTTTTCCTTTTGTTATAACGATTTAATTTCTGACTTATAGCGTTTCCCCCCTGACTTATTTATAGCGTTCCACCCTTATTTGCCACCATTTTGTTTTATTCTATTTTTAAATGTCCTTTAGAAGTGACACTCCTTTGCACAAACATGATGCTCATACCCGTGTTTCTCTGAAAATAAGACACCGTCTTATATTTATTTCCCCTAAAACACACACACACATACTATGGCTTATTTTCAGGGGATGTCTTGTTTTTCCCCTCTTCCTGCTGCCGCGGCTGGCATTGCTGCTGTGCCTATCACTATGTCTTATTTTCGGGGTATGGCTTATATTCCTTGACTGCTTAAAATCCTGCTATGGCTTAGTTTATGACTATGTCTTAAAATAGGGGAAACAGGGTATATATCTTTTAATCTACAGACTGTGAGCCAACCTCCCCTCTCTCTTCCTCAGAGGTGATTGGTGGCTATCCATCTAGGCACATATTCTTCCCTTAAAAAGGAGAATTTACCCTAAGAATACAGTGATGATCTGAGTGCCCTTCAATAAAAGTTCCCAGGGTGGTGTATGGCAGGGTCAGAATGGGATCACACAAGTAATTCTTGGATTATATGTGTTGATAACATTTGCATCCTTCTGCCTTGTCCAAAAAGCTCAGGGCAGTATAATTGGCTTCTTCCCCCATCTCACTTTCCGCGGTTAACTCACCCTTTAAAGTTGGCAAGGCAGCATAATATTACTGAAAGCCTAAGAGCAGAAAGGAATTTGTCCAAAATGTTTCTGATAAAAAACTTTCTGAAGGTGGCTGACAAACTAAAACAATAAAAGCATGAATAGTAAAATATGTGTAAAATACAATTAGCTAAAATAAGAGCTGATGGGCTGTACAATTTTAATCCCTTGAGTTGTGTGGGACCAGAGGAACTGGTTGCCACTAGATATTGATCGGGGAAAGGCTAACAGGTTTCCTCCTCTCCAGAAAAAGTTGAAAGGAACCTATTATTATTATTATTATTATTATTATTATTATTATTATTATTATTCCATTTGAAGATGTACCAAGGAAGTTCAGAAACAAATAAAAGTCAACAGCAAAATACCAGGAATAAAACCAAAACCAAAAAATAAAAACACAACTACCAATAAATTAAAATATACAGTAAAACAACATTAAAACATCCATACTCAGGGCCAGCCCTAAGGCAAGGCTGGGTGGTGCAATGCGCCAGGGCGCCGGCCCACCAGATGGCCGCCGCGCTGTGTGCAGCGCCCGCCAGACAGCCGCCCTGGTAAACGGGGGGTGCAGGGGGCGCCGGAGGGATCTTCGCACCACGGCGCCAGGGCGCCAGATATGCTTAAGACGGCCCTGTACATACTAAACAAGCCCCTTAAAACAGCATAACAGTTAAGTCCATTATGGCTGTGTTGTATACTTATCAGGCTATCTATGTTGGGCCGGAAAGTGCCACAGTAGTTGCAAGTTAGGAAGCCACTCCCTTCTTGCCAGAAGCAAGTCTGCAGTGCACAGAGAACCCCTTCAGGCTCAGCTGGCCCTGTTGTTACCAAGAGGGAAGCAGCTGCCTCAGGCAGCAAATGTGGAGGGCGGGGAGCAGGAGCGAGGGGCTGGAGGCCAGCTCTGTGGGTGCCACGTGGTCTTCTCCTGTGCCCTGTAAACTAGTCTGGCTCCGGCATTGGGGAAAGATTCAACAGCCATTCTGGGCAACAGAAATGGAGGGAGTGGGGCAGCTATTTTGTTCTTTGACCCAGGCAGCAAAATGCATTGGGCTGGCCCTGGCTTTTGGGAATCACCCATCCCTCTATCTCCACCATCCACGCAAGCAAGAGGCCTCGTCAGAGTTCAAGGACATGTTCCAGCCAGGCAAAAGCATCCAAAGCAGGGCCAGCGAGAGGAGTTCCAGCAGTAGTATTCAGGGACCTCCAATGATGCTGAATGTTGGAGGAAGATTCAGGGCAGGTACAAGAAAGTACTTCTTCATGCAACGTCTAGTTGAACTAGGGAACTCACCCTGGCAGGAAGCAGTGGTTGTCACCAACTTGGATGACTTTAAAACAGGATTATGGAGTAGAAGGCCATCAGTCAGAAGCAGTAATGCTTCTGAATCCCAGCTGCTGGTAACCACAGGGGAAGAGGGTACTCTTGTATTTGGGTCTTGCTTGCAGTGGTTGACCACTTTGAGAACAAGATTCTGGACTAGCTGGGACCTTGAGCTGACCCAGCAGGCTCTTATGCTTTTAGGCATGGCTGGGAGTGGTGCATGGCCTTGGGAGAGTCCTGAAGGCCTGACAGAAGGTCTTGGAGGGCCACATTTGGTACCCCGCCCCTGGGAGATGGAAAGAAGGCTTGCCTTGTGGGAAGGGATTACGCTGGGATTGTTATACCTCTGGAGTAATAGTATTGTTTTCTTTCCCTCTATCCTTTTCAGCAAGCGCTGCCACTGGGACAACAGGTGAGAGATTTCAGCACATCATCACGGGGTCCGGAAGGACAGCTTCATTTTCTACGAGTGATTCACACATATGGAAACAGCTATGCAGCCAAGCGTGTGAAAAACAACAAGTGCACTTGGGCCTTCGAAACCACTGGGTTTCCCCACCCCAAACTCAACCTGTACCCCTGGGGAATTGGCCTTTGAGTCAATGCTTTCGAGCTGGGAAGGTTAACCCGATTTTGCCTTTGAGCAAAGACCAAGGAGCTCTTCGTCAGGTGCCACACCAAAGCAAGACTCATTGGGTTTCCCCTCTCCCTCTAGGCTCCTTGTTGTGATACGGTAGTCTGATTAAGGCATCCGTGTTCCTAAAATTTGGGGGAAGTACAAGGGAAGCTGCCCACCCAGAAGAGAACTCCCCTTCATGGGCACATGTTAGTACAGGCATCCCCAAACTATGGCCTGGTTCCTGGATACGGCCCGAAGGACTCATTTATCCGGCCCGTGGTGACCCCCACTGCCCGCTGCCACCGCCCGCTCTTACCAGTGTGGGGCGACTGCCCACTTCTGGGTTGCAGGAGCACTGGAAATAGTTTGTGCACATGCGTCATTTCCGGTGCACTTCCAGGTCGGAGGAGGCCCGTGTGCATGCGCACAAGCTATTTCCTGTACTCCTGCGACCCAGAAGTGTGCTGGAAATAGCGTATGCGCACGCATATGGGCGCACGCTCCCCCGCCCTCCGGCCCGCCGCACGATCGGTGCTGCAGGCACCAGCCCGAAGCGCGGTAAGTTTGGTGACCCCTGTGCCGTCAGAGGTTAGTGAGGGAGCCACAATCTGACATCTGTATTTATGCACGGCTGTGCAAAGGAATCTGCCTTATACCAAATCAAACCAATACTCCTTCTAGCTGAGTACCGTCAACACTGAATGACAGCGACTCCCTATGGTTTTAGACAGGTAGTCTCCCCCAGCCCTACCTGGAGATGGCAGGGATTGAACTCGGGACCTTCTGCATGCAAAGCAGATGCTCTACCACTGAGCTATATGGGGTGTGTGTGTCCGTGTCCTGATGAACAGTGGATAGATCTTTAGCAGATGTAAAGAAGATTTATTTCAGCAGGTGCTATTTTTTCCTCCAGCACCCACACACCAATCTTTTTGGTATTGTTGCTCTGCTGAAATTTCCCTTTACAAGACAGAGGACAACTCTGACGTGAAATTACTTGCTGCTTTCCTAAACATTCTTTGGGGCTGAGCAAAAAAGACCCCAGCCCAATTCTGCGTCCTGCTTACAGGTGGTGAAATTGGGGTAGAGGCATTTTGTTTAATTTTGTTTTTTTGGTGGTGGTGGTAGGATTCATCAACAATTTCTTGTGAGGGTTCACCATTCACACCTGTGGCAGGCAGTTTAATTTCCTTCTTGTTCTCTCGGTTTTGTTATCCTTCCACCACAGGTTACAGCAGCGGCAACAGCAGTTTGGGGCAGTCTGGCAGCCATTTTGTGGCCCTCCCCCCACAATACCCTCACCTAATTTGGTTTTGGGGCATTGTGGGGATGGTGTGTGTGTGGGGGAATGGCCTCCACTATAAAAACGGCAGAGCAAATGTTTGACAAAATGACCTTTTCTTACAAGGGGGCAGGGGACTGAAGGGGAAATTTTTTGGTGAATTTTGCATTAAAACTCTTCTGAAAATGCTTGGTCTTGGTCTCCCACTTCATGAGATCCACTCATAGCCTCTGATACAGGCTTCCTCAACCTCGGCCCTCCAGTCCCTTTTGAGACTACAATTCCCATCATCCCTGACCACTGGCCGTGCTATAGCTAGGGATCATGGGAGTTGTAGGCCAAAAAAACATCTGGAGGGCCAAGGTTGAGGAAGCCTGCTCTGATACCATGTAACCTGGAGATCATGAATAGGGGAGGGCTATTGTATTCATATTTGTGAGTGGGAAAGGGCTACCATACTTTTCCATTGAGATTGGACTGGTCATTGTGAGAAGAGATTGCTAGGCTAAATGGGCTTTTGGCCTGATCCGAATCATAGAACGGTAGGGAAGGGACCACAAGGGCAATCTAGTCCAACCCCCTGCAATGCAGGAATCTTTTGTCCAATGTGGGCCTTGAACCCATGACCTTGAGATTAAGAGTCTCATGCTCTACCAACTGAGCTGCCCATCTAATAAGTTCTACCACATCTTAGGGCTTATCCACACTTACTTTTTGCGCCACACTTTCCAGTCACAGCTCCACATTTTAAAGCTCTGTGTCTGAGCATCCTCTCCCCCCCCCACATTCTGGAGTCCCCCCCCCCTGAAAACCCACTCTTTAAAGCTGAAGCACAACAAACGCCAATTCAGGTTTTCAGCAGATTACCGTTCGCTCTGATTCAGCAGTAAAGAGCGGGATTTTGCGGGGAAAGCTCTGGAGGAAAATAAAAATAAAATAAAGTGTGCTCAGACACGGAGCTTTTAAGCACAGGCTGTGCCTGGAAAGCACGGAAGGAGGGTAATTGTGCATAAACCTGATTCTCAAGAGGAGGGACAACTTGACAACAAATGGTGACGCAGTGCCCTCTGGTTGTGATCTGGGGTCACTGCATTTTGCTGCTGCCTTGACTCGAATGGGAGAAGAGAAGCTGATAGATCCATGACTGGTTCGTTCCTCTCACTTACAGGGCATTATGAAGACTGCTACCACATCACCACAGGCATCATGATTGCAATTGTGGCCGGAGATGTTGCTCTCACCTTGCTGTTCCTCATCCCTGTCTATTACTGCATACGTCCAAAGGGCATCAAAAATAGGGACTCTGGTAAGTGAGGCACACTCAAGCTGGTCTCCTGCAAGAAGCAAAACAAGCCAAATGGTGGGATCTGTTCTGAAGAACTGTGCCAGGTTGAAAGAATGGCTCTTTGGAAGCAGGGGCGGAGGAAGGGGGGCGGTGGGGGCGAAGCGCCCCGGGTGTCTTCATTTGGCGCACCACCCGCCCCGTGACTCCCAAGCCTACAACCAACCCGTCAGGGGAATGGGGGACCTGCGTCGTTTTGCCGGTGGCATTCCCCCCTTCCCCCTTCATTTTGACAGCTTGGGGGAAGCTTGGGAGTCGTGGGCAGGCGGTGCGCCGAATGACCGCCATCGGCAGCTCGCTCCACCCCCATGGGTGGCTTGCTTCAGCCCCGGCTGCAGGGCTTGTGTGCTGCTCCGTACACCCGAGCAGCTATCCTGCACCTGGGTGGGCACCCTCTGCACCCTGCCCCCCCTCAAGAGTGTGACCGGGCCCCCTCAGGAGTGCGCCCCTCCCCCCTCGGGAGCACGGGCATATGCTCTGCCACTGTTTGGAAGAAGAGCAGATTCATAGCTCTTAGCATCCCACAGGTGGTTTCTGAAGCCTGTTCTGTGGTAGAGTAATTTTTATTGATTGACCTCCCACTTTTCGGCCAAGGAGTTCAAGGTTAGCAGACTTAGCACCTCCTCTTTAATTTCCCCCTCACAATAGCTCTGTGAAATAGGTTAGGCTGAGAGATCATGACTTCACTAAGGTCACCCACTAAGCTCCATGGCTAAGTGGGAATTTAAACATTGGTCTCCTAGGTCTTAGTCCTTGCTTTAACCTCTACACCAGTGTTTCTCAACCAGTGTGCCTCCAGATGTTTTGGGACTACAACTCCCACCATTCCTGTCTTGCTAGCTAGGGATGATGGGAGTTGTAGTCCCAAAACATCTGGAGGCACACTGGTTGAGAAACACTGCTCTACACCATACTGGCGTTCATAAAAGGTCTGATTGAAAGTGCTAATAATTTACACACACTCCACACAAAAAGGGTAGGGTAAATCCAGGGCAGAAGTTATTCTCATTTTTTCTTTAATTCATACGTTTCAAGTTTATACATTTCACTAATTTTACAATCATTTTGACATTTCAAAACATGACTTCCTTCCCCCTTTTTCTGTGGTTGCTTAAATTTGTTTTTAATATCCTCTGCATATCCAAATTAAATTAATTTACTCATTTGTCTTCTTTAAATATATACTCTTATAAAACTGCAGGTTATTACAATAATCCTGGCCATGTTTCTATCTGTTTATAATTTATCTGTAAATATTTAATAAACCATCTCCATTCTTTTGTTAAAAAAGGGTTATCTTGATTTCTTATTCTTCCAGTTAAGTTTTGCCATTTCTGCTTATTCCATAAGTTTTTGTATCCATTCTTCCTTTGCTGGGACTTCTGCTTCTTTCCATTTTGGGGCAAGTAACATTCTTGCCGCTATAGTAGCATACATGAATAAGTTTCTATACATTTTAGGTAGTTCTGTCCCTATAATTCCCCAAAGAAAAGCTTCTGGGTTGTTGTTGTTGTTTCTTTGCAAAGTTTATTTTAAACATCCTTTTCATTTCATTATATATCATTTCCCAGTAAGCTCCAGGGCAGAAGTTATGAGAGATGCAGGGCCGCCACTGAAAGCTGTGACCCTGCGCTCTCACTGGTAAGGCCTAGCAGGACTGGCATAGGACAATTTGTTGCCTGAGGCAAAGGACAAAACGGCGCCCCTGCTTCCATATATAGAAGCCCTGCGAGATCTTGACAGAACCCAGAAGCTGCAGCTGTGCGACCCTGGTTAGCAAGTCTTGGGTGACGGTGGCAAGGATGGCGGGTGCCAAGTGTAGGGCAGCATCCGTCTATTTTGCCTCAGGTGGCAAAATGGAATGAGCCATCCCTCTCTGCTGCTTTCCTAGATAGGAATTGGATGATGCAGCACAGAAGAAGAGTTTGGATTTGATATCCCGCTTTATCACTACCCAAAGGAGTCTCAAAATGGCTAACATTCTCCTTTCCCTTCCTCCCCCACCCTGTGAGGTGAGTGGGGCTGAGAGACTTCAAAGAAATGTGACTAGCCCAAGCTCACCCAGCAGCTGCATGTGCGGACGCGAACCCAGTTCACCAGATTACGAGTCTACCGCTCTTAACCACTACACCACACTGGCTCTTAACCACTACACCACACCACCACAGGACAGAGGTGGGTTCCTTGGTGAGTGTGCAGGATCCATTGGCAGTGGTTGTTTACCTTTCTGGTTTACCTCCCCAGGTAAAGGTAAAGGGACCCCTGACCATTAGGTCCAGTCGTGACCGACTCTGGGGTTGCGGTGCTCATCTCGCATTATTGGCCAAGGGAGCCGGCGTACAGCTTCCAGGTCATGTGGCCAGCATGACAAAGCTGCTTCTGGCGAACCAGAGTAGCACACGGAAACACTGTTTACCTTCCCGGGGTAGCGGTACCTATTTATCTGCTTGCACTTTGAGGTGCTTTCGAACTGCTAGGTTGGCAGGAGCTGGGACCAAGCAACGGGAGCTCACCCCGTCGCAGGGATTCGAACCGCCGACCTTCTGATCGGCAAGCCCTAGGCACTGTGGTTTGACCCACAGCGCCACCCGCTTCCCGCTCACCTCCCCAGGTAAGCAGCAGCAATGCCGTCATAGGGAGGGTAGCTCCATTTTTTAAGATAACATTTTATTAATTTCCCAAAAATAACAAAGATAAAACAATAACAATATCATATTGAAACAAAGCAAAACACATTGACTTCCCCCTAGTCCCTTCCTTGGTTCCATTGTTTATTAACATACTGCATGTCCTTGTAAAGTTATAAACCATTGAATTCCTTATTGTCCATTCAAAATTAAATTACAAGTTGTCTTAAAACCCTGCTAATGTATTAACCTGAGCACATTGCTTCTAAATATATGAAATAAACTCCTTTCCTTCTTCCTTAAATTCGTTACCATCTCTTCCCCTGAGTTTCATTGTCAGTTTTGCTATTTCAGCATATTCCATTAATTTAACTTGCCAATCTTCTTTAACTGGGACACCTTCTTCCTTTCAATGTTGTGCTAATAATATTCATGTGGCCGTAGTTGCATACATAAATAGGTTCTAGTTACAGATAGGTAGCCGTGTTGGTCTGCCATAGTCAAAACAACAAGAACAACAAGAAAAACATAAATAAAATAAAATAAAATAAAATGTATCTGAAGAAGTGCATGCACACGAAAGCTCATACCAATAACAAACTTAGTTGGTCTCTAGGGTGCTACTGGAAGGAATAAATAGGTTCTTTAGTGATCTTGGTAAATCTACTCGTGTAACAGGGAAGCTTCTGGTTTTTTTAAAAAAACAAAAGTTATTTTAAGCATCTTCTTCATTTCATTATAAATCATTTCCCAATATTTCTTTACAATTTTGCAATCCCACCACATATGGAAAAAATGTCCCTTCCGTTGTTCACATTTCTAACACTTTCTTTCTTTTCTTTTCTCCATTTTTGCTAATTTGACTGGAGTTAGATACCATCTACACATCATTTTCAGGGAGGGTAGCCCCTTGGCTGTGCCCGCTATGCAAACCATTGCTGGTGTCAACCCTCTCTGCAAACTTAGCCCCCGTATCCGGCCTAATTGTGAATCTTTCCATCTTTCTCCAGGAGAAATGCACAGTTACATGAACGTGATTGGAAAGGATAAATGACACTCCTTCCCATTTTGAATCTCACCACAAGTATCCAGCAGACATGACCAAAATCAGCACCTCTACAATACATTCGCCGGCAGGGGAGAGGTCCTCTTTGTGTTGGGCAGGCTGAAACCTGACATTTTGGGTGTGCAAGAGCTTTGGTGTCATCTCTCTTAATGGGCAGAATTTAGCTCCATCTGTTGATGTGCATTTTATTGTGAATTTCCACTGATATAGTGATTTTTTTTTGTGTGTATTTTTTATCACTAACAAAAACCTTCTTATCCAAGCTTTATCCTAGTATATGTGTTTTTGTACATACTGAGCTGTCTTCAACTAAACATTTCTCAGAGGAGACCTGTTAAAATTAATAGGCCTAAGTTTGTCATGGTCATTTATTTCAGTTGGCTCTCTTTAAGTAAAAGTTAGTTGAAAACAACCCATAATGTGGCTGGAGTTTTGTATTGCAAAGAAGTGTGAATTTTTTAGAATGGCTGTAATTCAGTTCATGTATTGTTTTGTAAAGCGCAAATTAGAATAATTGAATCATAGAATTGTTGAGCTGAAAGGGACCACAAGGATCCTCTAGTCCAAACCCCTGAAATGCAGCAATCTTTAGCTTGAACCCATAACCCTGAGATTAAGAGTCTCATGCTCTACCACCATATTTACTGGCACTGACATAATGGGTTGAGTTGTGGGGAGAAATGATGTAATCAGTCACTGATGGAACCCAACATAATAACAAGTGGTTTGCTAATTAAAAGGGAAAAAAATCCTTGCTGCTTTTACAATTAAAGACTTGTTAGTTAACAGACAATAGAACCAATAAACGTTGCCTAAAGGAGATGATTTCTAGACCTTGTAATATAATGGCTGATTTTGTGTGAAATATAAACTGACTTTTTAGCTTCTCCCTTATCCTATGTACAAATGCAACTAACTGGAAGCTGTCTGCCTGGAGGTCGGGCAAATCCCTGTTAGCGCTCAGATATGGATTCTGAAGATCCATTATTGGTTAAAACGTATCTTCTTCCCTCTTGGGTTGGCACCCTTAACCCTACTGGATTCTTACCAATCCTAATGGAAAGCTTCACTGCATTAAAAGGTAATAGGCTTGGGGTTTTCCCCACAGGCCCTGATAGCTGTAGGTTATGAGAAAGCTAGAGCAATAACCCACCAACGAATTTGGGATGTGGAATTGCAATGCCACGTGAGTGAGATGAATAAACACCCAGCAATAAAAGATAATGGGAGAGGATTTACCCCAGCAAATTATTTGTCAAAATTACAAATACCTAAATACAGACGGTCATTTACCCTCGCTTGATTCAACGTGCTGCCATCTGCCTTATTGCAGGGCAAATTCGAGGGTAAACCATACGCGGAACGAGTCTGCAGCTGCGGCTTGATGGAGGTAGAAACTATCTCTCGTGCCTTGTTACGCTGCCATTTCTACGTGGATATACGCTCGGTATTTATTACCCCTGCTATGCAAAAATCCCCAAATGAATCTGGACTTCAATGTCTAACATCCCTGGTAGAGGATAAGGTTCCTGAGATCATGTTAAGGGTAGCCAAATTCTGTGCGATTGCCATAAAACATAGGGAACAAGCTGTGCTATCATAATGATTAAGGCCTTAAATGATATTTTTAGGTTATATTTTAGTGACTAAGTTTTAATTTATATATTTTTTAACTACGGGTAGGTAGCCGTGTTGGTCTGCCATAGACGAAACAAAATTTAAAAAAGCCTTCCAGTAGCACCTTAGAGACCAACTAAGATGTTACAAATAACAAACTTAGTTGTTCTCTAAGGTGCTACTGGAAGGAATTTTTTAATATATTTTTATATTTTTAAACTGTTGCTATATCTGTATTGTCCCTGTTATACCTAATTGCAAATTCAAATGTATCCCTATCGTGTTTTATGACTTCCTTGATATTGTATGTGAGCTGGAACTGGTCTGTGACCGAAATAATAAATTCATTCATTCATTCATTCATTCATTCATTCATTCATTCATTCATTCAACTAACTGGTTTTAGTTGAGTTAGAGTCATAAAGCTGACTCCTGCTATTTCTAGCAGAAACATGTTCTAAAATTCCTTGGATTGAGACTGTATTTTGGCACCAAAAAATGCTTCTGTGTGTTTCCTCTGAAATATAAGGCCACAAGGGGAGTCCAGGTGGATCGAACCAAAAGGTCCATCTAATTCAGTATCCTGCCTCCTGTAGGGTCAAGGCCAACCTGATACATTTTGCTGCCTGAAGTGAAGGGCAAGTTGACACCCTCCTGTACCATCTACAGAAGCTCGCTTGACTAGCAGTTAAATTTTCAACACTGGCAATAGGACAACTTCCACTGTATCTGAGGGCAGCGGGTTGCACAGGCACACACCTCCAGCACCTTGCCACCACTTTCTGCCTCTTAGCATTTGCCGCCTGAGGCAGTCATTTCCCTCTGCCTAATGGTAGGGCTGGCACACAGATTGGCCTGCCCTGCTGGAAAAAACAATAATTCATGAACAATGTGCTATTCCACCTGAAGCCTCAAGATGGTGGTACTGCATACATCAGCTATGGTAATTCGCATTCAGCTTATCTTCCCTTCCTGCATGCAGGCTTGCAGTTTGTGGAACTGCTTTCTCTTCCACAAGGTCACCTCTCTGCAATGCTGTGGGATGTGTATATTCAGCACATGTGATCCAAAGATAAAAACGAGCACGAGCTTCTCTGTCTCAATGCGATGAAGGGTTTAACAGAGGCCCGTCTTTTTAGCAAATCGTGTCCTCCCTAAAAGAGGGCATGTGTTGCGGTGAGACCTGGAGACCGACCTCCTGTGTTGTGGGTGCGTAAGGTTGGTCCTCCACAACACCTGATTGGTAGGTCCCTCGATGTTGGGCTCAATCTGGCCAACGGGGCGCAGTCCAAACAGATCGAGGGACCTATATATACCCATGCATGTGACCCAGAACTTCTTTCGGTGTGTGCATTCGGAACAAGCTAACAGCATGTCCTCTGTGCAGCCGAGAGAGATTTACCTTCGGCGGATCGTCCTGGTGATTTCATTCCGTTATCCCTTCTTTCCACTTGATTCCTTCTAGTTGTTTTATTTCCCTCCTTGGTTAATTATTCCCTTCCTTTCCTTTCCACCCCCTTCCCTCTAGAGGGGCTTTCGCCCCACGGGGCTTCTGCCCCCTGAGCGCTCCTGGTCTGTGGAGCTTGCCACTGCCTGCTTAATTTTCCCTTTGGGATCTTTGCACAGTGGCTTTTTTGTTCTCAGTTCCGGCTGTGGCTGCAGCTTTGGGACCTTGGATTTATTGGGCGATTTGTGCGTTTTGTTATCTGGGCTGCTCCGTTAAAAGAATCCAGGGACTCAAATGGTTTGGTCAACCCCTGAGAGGGGGTTGTGCCTGTGCCTGAGTACAGGAGGACATCTGGGTGGTGGGCATAGCCTGTCCCCTGCTTTCTGCCTATCCAGGTGTTCACCCTTGGCTGACCTATGCTGGTGCCCTGGGTCAGCGCTACCTGCAAGGGTGCAGGGAGCTAGTCGAACCAGAGCCTATGCAACCACTCACTTTCTGTAATCAATAAAGTTGTGGCCTAAATTCTGCCAAAAACCAAACTAAAATTTGAGTCAAGTGTTAATTTATTTAGGGGGGACGCCTCTGGGTCTGAACATGCAAAAGGATAGCGATGAGATCTTAGGATACAACATTTAATTGCATCCAGTCTTTGATATACTTAACTGTGTGAAAAAGTCCATAAGAAGGAAGCACAGAGAGTTAGTAGCTTATATAGTAACAGCAGCCAGAATAACGCATGCAAAAAAATAAAAATAAAATGAAGGCAGATGGGTATACAGTGGTACCTTGGTTTGCAACTGCTTTGGATGACAACCGTTTTGGATTACAACCACATCAAACCTGGAAGTGTGTGTCCCTTTGGATTACAACCAATTCTTTTTTGGATTCTTTTTTGGATTACAACCAATTTTTTTGGGGGGGGGGCATTGGCGAAAGCGCGCCTTGGGTTACAACCAATTTTGGTTTACAACCGGACCTCTGGAACAGATTATGGTTGTAAACTAAGGTACCACTGTACCTTCTACCAAAAAATGGTATGAGAAAGTCTGGGAGTTTGCTACAATGGCAAAAACAACCCTGAAGTTAAAAAAAAAGGGCAACAGGATCAGGAAGGACATATTGAATATAGGTTATGGATTCACACTGTTTTGAATGTAAGCACCAGTGGTGGCTTCATTGCTGATTTGCAATACAATGCAGGCTTGATGTTGCCTATGGTTCTTTTTCTTGTCATTTATTTCTCTTTTTAGTCATCATAAAATTAAAAAAATAATGATACCAGGAGTCCAAAGCAGTGCCTGAAAATACCGGTTGATGAAAATACACAAACATGGCTTCACAAAGACATCTTTGGTTATGCAAAGCCAATGTGCCATGTCCCTGTTGGATGCTCTGGTCTGGGTGCTGGCAACCACAGGAGAGCAGTCTTGTGTTCAGGTCCTGCTTTGAGGCTTCCCATAAGGAATCTGGATGGCTGCTGTGAGAGCCAAATGCTGGACTAAAGGGGCCACTGGCCTAATCTAGCAAGCTTCTCTTATGTTTGTATGCTTTTTTTGCATTTTGGGGACATGGAGGGTGGCTGCAGCCTTCTCTTTCCAGGACGAGCACTCCTGGCCTTTTGCCCTAGTGAGAAAGTTGGGGAGGAGGAGAGAAAGAAAGGGATGCCTGACTCTGCCAGTACCCATCCCCAATCGGTAAGCTTAGCAGGGAGTGAGCGGGTGGTCATGATGGAGAGCACACTTTGCTTATGCACAGTTGTGGTCCTTGTTGTGCAATAGGAGCACTGCTCAGTGGCAAAGCACCTGCTTTGGATGCAAGATTGCATTCAATCCCTGGCAACTCCAGTTAAAAAGATTCAAAGGGTCAAAGAAGCTTCTGGGATCAAAGGTAGGGGTGTGTCATTTTTTGGTTCTCCAGGTTTTTGCTTTTCCCAATCTTAAACCAATTCTCCACATTTCTGCAGTAATTTGCAGGGTGGGGGTTAGAAATCCTCATGCATATTTGTAATCATTCTAATGTGATTTTCTCCCAATAAACACATTTTCGTTTGGAGTTTCGACATTCCAATTTGCAAGCAATTTTCTTTAATAGAATGCATCTTGGCATGCAATTTTCACCAAAATATGCACTCATATGCACAATGTACCTATTGTCCGATTTGACAATAGGCATTGCAAAATTCAGTGCAGCACGAATTTCAGAGAATATGTCCCTATCTCAGTTCACATATTTGTTTGAGACATTCAAATTGGGTAATTCCTCGTTAAAAGTCTGCAAACAAAATTGAATTTTAACTCCATGCCTACTGTGGACCTCCAGAGGTTGTTGGTCTCCCCACTCTCATCAGCCCCAGTCACAAGGGGCAATGGTCAAGGATGATGGGATTTGTAGTCTAGCCACATCTGGAAGGCAGCACCTTACAGCTGCAGTAGTGGGTGGACTGCTGAGTTTGATCGCGAAGAATGCCAGTGGTCACTTGGTGTGACAGAGAGAAACTTTAAAAGGAGCCGAGAGAGAGAGAGAGAGAGAGAGAGAGAGGAAGGTCAGATGGTTTGAGTGAGTCACATCATGTGCTTCTTGCTGGGCTGTGGCTTCAGCCAGACAACAGGGACTGTCGTGCTGATTGCACCATGTTCTCAGACAACACAGGAAATATGGTATTACTATAGCTACAGCACACCACACAGCTAGAATAGAGCTTGTCATTAGAGCAGCAAGGAGGCATCAGAAAACCAGGCCTGGCCAATCAAGAGGCTTTTTACTGCCAGCCAACTGTAGGCCACAGTTTCTACACACAGCTGTTCTTGGTTGCACCAGCAGAGGATGCTGAAGCTTGGATACCCATGGTTACTCACTAAGTAAGGTTCCCATCTCCAGAGCCTTCTGTTCCTTCTTGGAGGCTCACAACCCCTGGCATCTCCAAATCAAATCTGTGCTTACTGAACCTGCTCAGCCAACACCAGGTTGGAAGTGCACCAGCTGTGTTCTGGCCTTTGCCTGAACACGTGAAAGGTTAAACATAGGGATAGGGGTGTGCACACAAGCTCTGCCCCCGATGTTCCCTAGTACTTGGATTGCTAGTCACATGACAATTCAAAGAGACGCACAGAGACGTTCGGACTTTTCTCTTCGTAGGTGTATATGGCCTAGGACAAGGAGGGGGAAGCTTTGACACTAAAGATTTTGGTGAATGGCAACTTCCATCAACCCTGATTATTGCCCATACTGGTTGTGGCTGATGCGAGTTGGAGACCAATAGCATGCAAAGGGCCACAAGTTCCCCATCCCTGACCTGGGATCCCTGACCTGACCTACAGTCCAGCTAACAGAATGAACCTGCCTGAGTCCTGAGATGGGCATCAGGGGCCTTTGTCTCTGGCCTGACATTTGCAGGGATTTGCTGTCCCCCCCCGGAAATCTAAAATGCCCCATTTCTCCCCATTTTTAGGAGAGATCTGAAAATGCTTATGTTCCAGAAGGGCTTTAGCTTTATGCTGGTTTCTTTGAAACGGAGATGCCGTTGACCTCTCTGGGGTATGTGTGTGTGCATGCTATATTACAAGTTCAAAATATGTCCTTCAAATTGGGGCAGCCTTAAGCTAAGACGCGGGTGGCGCTGTGGTCTAAATCACTGAGCCTAGGGCTTGCCGATCAGAAGATTGGTGGTTTGAATCCCTGAGACAGGGTGAGCTCCCGTTGCTTGGTTCCTGCTCCTGTCAACCTAGCAGTTCAAAAGCACGTCAAAGTGTAAGTAGATAAATAGGTACCGCTCCGGTGGGAAGGTAAACATTTCCTTGTGCTGCTCTGGTTTCGCCAGAAGTGGCTTAGTCATGCTGGCCACATGACCCAGAAATACAGTCCGCGGACAAACGTCAGCTCCCTTGGCCAGTAAAGCAAGATGAGCGCCACAACCCTAGAGTCATTCGCAACTGGACTTAAATGTCAGGAGTCCTTTACCTTTACCTTTTTTTTAAAGTTAAGAATCATTTGTTTGTGGAGCTAGGAGCAGGTGGAGTGGGTGGCAAGGATGCTGTTCTTCAAAGGGCCATAGCTCAGTGGAAGAGAAAGTAATTTGCCCACAGCAAGTTCCAGGTCCCAATCCCCAACATCTCCACATATGGCTTGGCATGAAACCCTTGGCATGAAACCCTGGAGAGCCACTGTCAATCAGTATTGTCAATACTAATCTAGATGACTGATAGTCTGACTCAATACGAAGCAGCTTCCTGTGTTAAAAGCGCCCTGATGAGGCCACCCACTTTGTGCCATTGCCCACCATCCCTCCCACCCAACATAATTCTTTAGTTCCAGCCTTGGCGCAACTGCTGATTCCTCCAAATTGAAGAGCAGCATCCTCTCTGTAGGAAGGAACAAAAAACCTCTTTCCCCACCCCCTCCACAGCAACAAGACAGCAGGAAGTTGTCTGTGGTCTCACACTGCTTGCTCCTCCTGCTGAGAAAGATCAGATTAGAAGCAAACGCAGCACACAGTGGATGGTTACCCAACTCTTACTCTGCAGCCTGTCTCAAAAACAGGATAGTTAGCCCACACTAGATCTAACACACTAGGTGACTTTGCATCTTATATTCGGATTTCTCAGCCTTGCCCTGTCACCCCTTCTCATACATCAACTCTGATGACAACGATGTTGTAGATCAGGGCTTTGATTGCTTTTCTGCGCTTTCCCCCCACTGCTGAATGTTTACAGAGTTTGGAATCTGAACTAGAGCAGGGGTAGCCAACCTTTTTATACCAACCACCCACTAATGCATCTTGCTTGATGGTAAAATTTCCTCACCGCCCACCAGTGCTCGATGGAAGGAGAATTCAGCTTGTGCCGTAGAACCTCCTACCACCCACCTAGAATCCTGAAACGCCACTAGTGGGCCGTAGGGACCACGTTTACAACCCCTGATCTAGACTAAAACATTCAATCGGATTCATAGCAGCTTTACCATCAAGGCATCCCCACAAAGGAGTTTGGCAGCATGCACTGGTGAGGATGCTTAGAATTCTGTATCCGTACCCTCTGGAGAATGACAGAGTCATGAAAGACAGTTGGAGAGGTCCAGAGGGCTACATTTGCCCCCTGGGCCCCATTCCCCCCACCCCTGTCTCAGGGACACCAAGCACAAAAGAACAGAAGCAATGTGTCATGTCCTATGGGTATCTGGAAATAATTTCTCAATGGTCCTGGTGGATGGGGATTACCAACAGGAAAATCTAGAGCAGGACTGACAAAGAAATAAAGTGATCAAATAGGGGTGGCACTCTTTAGTTTAAAAACAAACAAACTCCTGCCCAACCCTTATTGGGTTATATATTTCAGTCCCAGAGTGCTCTGCCACTGTACTTAAGGAGTCTCTTGCTTCTTTCACTGTAAATTGGACAAAAGCATCAGTTTACAGCAGGAGTAGCTGGGATTCAGGTTTATGAGACAGACTCTTTTTTTTGGTGCTACAACTCCCCAGGTCCATCAGTGGGAGCCAGGAACAAAATAAAAATATCTGGTGGTGGAGCCAGGTGTACAATTTTTTTTTTTGGGGGGGTGTCTTAGGACCAGGGAACATGCTGTTAGACTACTTATTTTTGGTACTACAACTCTCATCATTCCTGGCCATTGGCCATGCTGGCCGAGGCTGATGGGAGCTGGAATCCAGTACTAGCCAGAGAACTACAGGTTCCCTATCCCTGTCTTAATGGCTACTGAGAAGATATGAATTGTGACATATTTGTAGAACAACAACACAAAAGCATATTTGATTTGTTTAATTATTTATTGGAATAATTACCCTGCATTTATTACAAGATATATTTGGCGTATTTGATACAGGCACCCCCCCCCCATTTGCACTGGGGTTACCTTGCGGGCTCATAAGCAAAATTGTGTAAATTGGGGAGCTTCCGAATGTCCATTTCCCCCTGCTCTCCAGCTCTTTCTCCATGATGCTCTGGGGCAGGCTGGAGAATGCACAGGAAAGCGGCAGCGGCTGCAGTGCTACCCCACACATCAGCTAACAGGTGGCTTGCACATTATTTTTTATAAGTCCTCGTGAAAATACACCAGCATCATAGTGCACATTTCTCTGAATAGATTTTTTTGGTATGCAATTTTGCCTAAGATACACACTTTTGCAAAGCTAATATCACGCATGCTTGTGCGTCATTTTCACAAATATATACATTTATATGGACACCTTCCTCATGTATATGGATTTTTGGCTGGAGAACTGCATTGCCAAATTTGGGGAAGTGCAAATTTCAAAGGAGGGCTGTATTTTCATTCATGCATTGTTTCTGAAATTAGGTAAGCTGGCCATTAAATGTCAACTGAAATGGATTTCTCCGCTAGCCTTATGCATGACACAGCATTACCTGGTTTGCAGTGGCATTTGGCCCCCAGCCAGAGCTTCTATGCTTGAAGAAGGGGGTGCTGGTTGAAGAAAGGTGCGCTCACATGTCCCAACCCCTTCCCACCAAGAGCTCTGCATTGTGTCTCAACTCGTGGCAGTTCTGACCATGTTGCAATTGATGCGTGTGTGTGTGTGGCGGGGGGGGGGGGGAGAACAGACTCCACAAAAATAGAGCAGATGATCTCTGTGGAGGAAGTTCTATATTGAGAAGAAGCAAATGAAAGTTCACAGTTAGAAAGCTTTCCTTAAAGTACAACTTCTGAGTAGGCCTGCTGAAGAGGAGAAACTGAACAGCAATCTTGTACGTAGAAGCTCAAAAGAGCAGCACAGAGAAGGATGACTATCTGTAGCTTCCAGGTCTGGGGTTTTTGAGGTCACTGTAAATATCCACCCCACGGACTTGGAGCTCCTGTAAGGTAAGAAAGAAGCAGAGTGTCAAGGCATATCTTCATTATTTGGCTGGCTGAATAGTCATTTCTTCTCATTTGTTGGAAGTGCAACAGCAGCGACAGGGGCGTCTATTATAGGGGGCGGAAGCGGCTTTGGTCCTCTGCCTGAACGAATCTTCTTTTTGATACTTTGCTACTAAGAATGGAGAGCAAGGGGACTTGACTTTACAGTGGGCAGGAGACCTGGCCACCATCTGCACACCCTATGGGGTACATACATATATATTAGTACATGGAAATTTTATGACCGACTGTGACTTCCCTTCTGGACATGCATTTCCTCATTATTATTTTTTGCAACGAATTGGAGGCCACCCTGTCCACTATGTGCATATGCATGCACAATTAAATAAATTTCATAAAGTCTATATACTGCTGTACGGCAAAAACAAAACAAAACAAAAACCTCAAAATGGTTTACAAAAGATAGTAAAATTATCAATAAAAATGTTTTTTTAAGCTATTGAAAATGGGGAAAAAATTAAAAACAGCAATAAACTAAAAACAGATTAACATGCACACCAGCATTCAGTCTATCAGGGTATAATGCCTTGGTTCGGCTTCCTATTGTGGCAATGATTCAGAGCTCATCGTCATGGCAACCACTTGGCTCATCACAACAGGCCTGCTCACTAGGCCTCAGGGTCGAAGTAAGGAAACACATGGTCACACTCACCTCATATGGGGACTCATGCGGAGGATTCTTTAGGTCCCCTAAGAAGAAGAAAAATAAGTGTTTGCATGTGGGAGAGAAACGGTTCTGTTTCTTATTCCATCTGTGTAGATCAGGTGCTGCTAACCCGTCACCCTCTGTATGTTTTGGGTGAAATGCCTGGAGGATGACAGGCTGACACAGATGCTATTTTTCAAGCATAAACGAGACTCTGACATTTGAGAGTTATATCAACATTTGTCAGCTACGTGTCTGAGGGCTTATCCACACTTCCTCTTGTTCTGCTGCTTCCCGCTGCCCCTGGGAAAACCACTCTTTAGAGCTCAATCAGAGCAAACTCCAATCGGGTATTCTGCATAATGCTGTTTGTTCTGATTTAAAGCTAAAGAGTAGGTTTTCCCTGGGAAAGGAGCCTGGCTTTCTAGCCACGGGACAAGCAGAAGTGTGAACGAGCCCTTAGTGTGAGCCATTCCTCTCAGATGTTTGCCCAGCACATACCCTAAGGCGAAACAAGATACAGTACTGAAAGATTCACTAGAAGGGCCAGTTTTTTAAAAAAAGTTGCTATGGGGGATCACCTCAACTTTCATCAGATATGCAAGGAGGAAGGTCCTCCCCTACCATGGTATTGAGGAAAAGAGCCACTTCCCTTTCATGAATGCTAGGCACCTTATAATGAAAACCCCAAGTTCACCCAGTGGGGGGATTTTCATTGAGACTGTGGTGAGAGAGGAAGCATGTTTCCAGTGGCCCCTTCCTTCTGCTCCTCCGCCTTCCATGAAGGGGAAGAAGGGGCGAGGCAGCCTCTCGCCGGTGGCAGCACTAGGGGGAGGCAAAAGAGGAGCCGCATGGCCACAGTGTCTGGCTCCTCCCGACGTCCTGACGTTAGGTGCACAACGCCGGGATGTTGCACAAGTGTGATGTCTCACATGAAATAGTGCCCCCCCCAATCGCCCTCACAACCCAGTGTCTCTGAGCTAGCATGACAATATCCTGGCTAAAACTTGCTTAAGGGCCCTACAAACAGCTGGCCAAGAATAACTAGGACCGCACTGAAGTTTCTAACTCTCCCCACCCAGAGTCATGTTCCTCAAAGGCAAATAGAGAGACAAAAAAGCCTGAGCAGGTGGGAGCTGATGTTACTGCTCAAGGGAGGGAGGATGCAATGATGCTCAAGTCTGTTGTTAAAAGGGTTCAATTAAAACCTCCAGCTGCAAGCTAAGAAGGCCAAATTAGAAGCTAGGCAGAGTTCTGCAAGTCTTTTCCTTGGCTTTAAAAAAGGAAACCGAGTGGGACTACAGCAAAAGATTGCTGCACATGCTTACATGTCACAGCTAGCTAAGCCCTTCTCCAGGATGCTCCATTCCATCCTCCATCCTCCCTTTTCCATTTTCCCCCTTTCCAATTAACATGCAACATCCTGTGGCTACTGAGCATGCTCAGTCTACATTAGTCTGTTTCCTCCTCCATTGCGATTTATTGTCTGCTTGTTTATTTGTTTGTGTCTGCAAACCTCTGGTTCTCACAAACTCGCTGTGGTCCTGTTTTGACTCCAGCCACAGAGGTGCTCTTGGGGAGCGCGACTCCAGCAGTCACATCAAGCACAGAGTTTCTGGGGCACTGGAGCAGCTCTGCCACTATTACTCTAATGGAAGATGAGAGGCGGGGAAGGGCACTGGATTTTGGCATTACACGGAGCGCCACTGAAATAGGAGATACCAAGATCCGCCACTCACCACATACATTTGATATTAAAGGGAGTTATTGAAAGTAAGCTCAGGAACTGCAAACAGTGGCACCAGTATGATTGATTAGTCCTTTCTTTGCCTGCCATTTGCCTGCTTAGAAAAAGAGAATCATCTTCCCAAGCTGCTTTCCATTATCTGTGGGGGAAAGATACTCTTTCCTGTTGTAGAGAGAAAATAGTTCCTTTGCATCTGTTTATTTCTGTGTTTCTAGAAGAGATGCATAGAAATTAGCACAAAGGAGAAGTTGGGGAGACAATTTCACTCCACAATCTTTTTTGCAGGTAGGGAGGAGAAATCATTCAACAGTCTCTTGGGAGTGGGTTCATGATTAGCAGCAACATTTGCACAATTCCTTCCTTCCTTCCTTCCTTCCTTCCTTCCTTCCTTCCTTCCTTCCTTCCTTCCTTCCTTCCTTCCTTCCTTCCTTCCTTCCTTCCTTCCACAAAGCAGTAGTAATTGTGCTGGCAGCCAGCTTTGCATCCTCCCAACACATCCTTCCCAATGCCCAAGACCTAATGTCACTCCATGGCATTGTGGGGGACATGAGATTGGTGGCCACCACCCAAAAAATGATGGAATATTTGGAGAACATTCTACAAAGTGGCCTCCTTTTTCTGATGGGGGTGTGGGAGAAAAATAAGAATCTCAGATATTTTCTCAACCCTCACCCCCCAGTATTTCTGCTCAGCTCAAGTTTCTAGCCTTGTACCCATATCCAATCAAGATACACTGAACTTGTATGGCTAGGTGGGTGGGGAAACAATCTTGGACTCTGCTTTTGGCATAAGCTGTACAGATTTTCCATATATAGGTTCTACACCCAAGTTATGCTAAACTGCAGAGTTGATGGGCAGGGTCAGCAGGAACAATCCCCCACTCCCCATGAGCATTCAGTGGACACCCATGTAGCAGGTTTATAGGCTTCTTGTCTTGTTCACATCTATGCCTGTAGTGTTAACCTCTGCCATTTTTTTCAGAAGGGGAACGATCAACCAAGCTCAGGGGGACTATAATTGTTAAGTGCAATTCTTTAATTGACATGGAAATGGAAAATGCTTGTATGTGTATTGCTAAGGGTTTAAACACCAGGAAATTCTATTTGAGTGTGTATGCTAAAACAAAGCAGGGCTCTCCGAGCTTCTAGATGGGCTAACTGTTGATGTTCTCTGCTCTTTCACATAAGTGTTTAACCTTAGATCATATGAGTAAGGTATTTGGTTGCATATTGCCATTTTGAAGGGAGTTGCCTTTGGTCTTCTGTTCCCAGGCACAGTGGGAAAAAGATGTGAAAATGAGTCTCTCTGGAAGATAAATACAGCTCCAGGCTAACGGAGACTGTAAGGAGAGAGATACCTTTGATTCTAGGTTGGTTTGGAGTTATGCTATATTTCTAAGAAGATGCTGAGCCTATGCTTGGACACGTATATGTCTTATGGAACTATCTGGATGCATTATTGTTTTTTTTTACCTGTTTTGAATAAGTTCTGGTTAGTAAAGCTTATGGGTCTGGACAATTTTTATTTGAAAATGACTCATTTTTTATGCACCCATTTGCATAAAGCCGCACAATATTAATATCTGCAATAAGAATGGCTTTTCTCTCCTTACCAGCTGATTGGCGTTGATGGATGCAGGCAGCCACATAGTATACAGCCAATGCAATGAGCAAAGTCAGCAGCAGATCTCCCAGCACCACGCCGGCAATGGTGCCTGGATTGAGCTGGTAGCAGCTGCCACAGTCTGGGGAGAAACAGCAGCGGAATCGTGAGACACACAGAACAGCAGCCGCTAGGGTTTAACACCCCCCCCCCCGCAAACCCACCCACTGGGGGCATTGTGGAAATACAGGATTTAATATAGTGGTACCTCTGGTTATGAACTTAATTTGTTCCGGAGGTCTGTTCTTAACCTGAAACCATTCTTAACTTGAGGTACCACTTTAGCTAAAGGGGCCTCTCACTGCCACCGTGCCGCTGGCACGTGAATTCTGTTTTCATCCTGAGGTAAAGTTCTTAACCCAAGGTACTACTTCTGGGTTAGCGGAGTCTGTAACCCTAAGTGTTTGTAATCTGAGGTGTTTGTAACCCAAGGTACCACTGTATCATGAGAAAATAATATTATAACTCTGGAGGGCCGCAGCTTCCCCATGGGGCAACTGTCCGCTTGTGGGACACAACCACCTGACAAGGCTGGATGTCTCGATAGTGAGAGACTGAAAGAAGAAACTGAAGTGTTTCACAAGGGGCTGCTAGTGGTGCAAGAATCTGGAGGAACCACAGTCAAGGAATTGAAACCTCAAAGAACAGGTGCCCCCTTGATATATCTCTGTTAGGAACTGAACAGCCTAAATAAAAGTTTCTTTGTCACAGGATCCCATATTCTGCTTGCATCATTTATTTAAAACATTAGCAGCAGTAAATAATACAAAAGGGGGTGTGAAAGGGTTCTTACCTTTCTGGGCTTGGACAGCTCCTATGAAAAGAAAAGGAAGAAAAGAGAGAGGTTTGAGAAAAGAGAGGTTTGGCATGTTTCCCCAGGGCATTCCCACCATCATCTTGAGCCCCATCTGCAGTGTATATTTAAAGCCAGTTTCATACCATTTTTCCCAAAGAATCCTGGGAAATCTAGTTTGTTAAGGCTGCTGAGAATTGTTAGGTAACCCCACAAAATTTGTATTAGAGAAGCATCAGTTAAACTGTTTGGAAGCTTTCTTCCTCAAAAATTACAAGCATGAGTTGCAAAATAAATAAAATAAATAAAATAAAAAAGAGAGAGTGGAAAAGTCAGAATTAGGCAAAATTATACTACTATTGAAAAATGTTTTAGATTACAGGGTCTAATAAAAACCACTATATATACATTCAGTGCTTTTTGTGATGGTGTTCACCTGTCCTGGGCAGCAGAAAATTTTGTTCTGGTGCCTGTGATGTGAGTACTGGCACTACATTTTTGACCAAGGAAGGGGAAGCATTGGATACATCTCCCATGTGCTGCCTTGCCCCCGCAGTTGAGGGGGGTCCTGGGCCATGCAATGCCAGAATAATGGCTGCTTTGCTCATGATCAGTTTCTGTACTCAGAGCTGCAACCACAGAATTACTGACAGGCAAAGCAACACTCCACCTCCAGGTGACTAATCTAGGAAGCTGGAATCCAACGGAAGCAAAGATGTGAACTAGACCGCAATGCTGAGGCT